>NC_134884.1:19940404-20012904 GCF_041734735.1 Babylonia areolata
GTGTTTTGTTGTTGTTGGTGTAGTTTGTTTGTTTTGTTTTGTTCTTGTTGTTGTTGTTGTTGGTTTCTCGCGAGATGAATTGTGTGAATGCGTGCTTCAGTGTCGATAAACAATAAACGAATGAGAAGAACATAAAAGCAAACAATGAAATATACCTAAACATAGGTTTTATACTGAGTATAACTCATATCATTTACAAATCACGATTGAAAAGGATTGTACTTGTGCCCTAGCGTTGATACTTCTCGTTCTCTTTCTCTCTCTCTATTGACTTCTTTCTCCACCACACGTTTATTATTCATTTTCTTTCACTTTATTTATATCTCTAAAACCTCGTCAGTTGACTCTCTCAGACTTTGGTCCGATTCGCAGACCAATTCTGAGTTTAGCTCTCAGACTATTATCAAATTCATTACGGACCAAGTATTGTTCTAATGTCAAGTGCATATGCTTTAGTAACCTGACAATTGAGCATATAATTTTTCACTGTAGTTTCATGAAGCTTTTTGTACACGAAAGTGTGTCTTCACAAGTGACTGAGAACGTTGATGTTTTTGACTTTTTGCATTCATTATCAGTTGTTTCGCTTGTCAGTTTGACGACTTCTCTTTTACGAAGTCCTTTAAGTAATTTCCTGTAACTGTATTTAGAGTTGTTTTGTTGTTGTTGTTGTTTTTTCTTCCAAATTTCACCCACATTTTTACCCTCATTTGCCCAGTTTCTCCCAACCCTCCATTCATCTACACCTCCCACCCCTTCTAACCGATAATACTCAGATGTATTCATAAATACTTTAACAAAATGTCTTCAATCACCCATATGTGTGACGGGACATTAAACAAAATTCCTCCTTATATCTCAGCTTAGTTTTGTTCAAAATTCAAGTATGGTCACATCTTAACTTCTAGTTATGATGACATCCGGTCACATATTTAGCATGTACATGTATCAGGACAGGACTTTTTATAAGATTTTCTTATTGTCCTGTTTATCTATATCTGTGTTGTATTGTGACATGTTCCAAATAAAAAATACTGTTTAAACCAAAAGGATGACCAAGTCCATCATACAACAGTCCCTCGACAGTCGCGTCAGTTTCTGTCAGTCACTGCATCACTCACCGCACGATCTTTGCTGTCACTTGTGTCAGTCAGTTTTCCCTTCGTCCAGACAAAACCCTGGGCCATTTGAGCGGTGGTCTGTGATTGGTTGCAGCTATCAAGTGACGCTGCGCTTGCGCATAGCTGTGCGTTCTTTGGGGCTGGACGTCTCAGTGGCATTCATGGACAAAGTTAGTTGTAGATGGTTTGAAAATAGTTTAGGCTACGTTGTGTATGAACGAACCAACTTGATCAGCCTGGCCGCGCGGAAGTGGCGTGCGTTTTTCATGATTTTTAAGTACTGTTTGTGGAAGAAGGGGGCGGAGATGAGGCCTTGATCGGTGTGGGATAACTGTTTATGGTTTTGATGGAGGGAGTATACATATATATTAGCTGATAATTATGTATTATCGATGTTTTATTTTTTATGTCAAGAGATGAAAAAATGATAGTGACTGCTGGGCCTTAAGGTGCTTTTGATTGCACACTGCACCTATAATTATCTTTTATTTATGTAAAGGGATTGGTGCAAATATATGGCATTATGTGAAAGGCATAACAGTTGTTCATAATGATAACTGATGGTAATGCTGATAATAATGATAATCATCATCATCATCATCTTATTATTATTATTATTATCATTATCATTATCATCATCATCATCATCATTATTATTGTGGTGGTGGTGGTGGTGGTGGTGGTTATTGTTATTGTTATTATCATTATTATCAATGATGGTGATAATGATGATGGTGATTATGCTGATGATGACACTAATGATTTCATTATTACTATCATTTCAATTTTGGAAGGACAGTGGAAAGAAATATTGCTGTTGGAGTGGGGCATTCAGAAATACTGACAATGGACTCAGACGATGAGTGATCAATTTAACGTGCTGAGACGTGGAAAAATCTAGCGCAGTTTCACGTGTGAGGCATGAAAAAAATATGAGTGGAAAATCAGGTGTGTGTGTGTGTGTGTGTGTGTGTGTGTGTGTGTGTGTGTGTGTGTGTGTGTGTGTGTGTGTGTGAGCGTGTACTTGTGTGTGTGTGTGTGTGTGTGTGTGTGTACTTGTGTGTGTGTGTGTGTGTGTGTGCGTGTGTTTGAGCGTGTACTTGTGTGTATATGTGTGTGTGTATGTGTGTGTGTGTGTGTGTGTGTGTGTGTGTGTGTGCATCAGTCCATCATCCCGCAAAACATTCAAACCACGGCGTATTTTGGTGTCCAAAGATTGCGTTAACTGATGTCCGGCGAAAAGTCCTTGAACAGTCTGACCTGATCATGTTGCAGGGTATTGAAGTATTGGTACAGATCGTGAACACGAGTCGAAAACTCTTACAGTATCAGTAGCTCAAGGAGGCGTCGCTGCGTTCGGACAAGTCCATATACGCTACACCACATCTGCTAAGCAAATGCCTGACCAGCTGAGCAGCGTAACCCAACGCAAAACTGTGACAAAGACAGGGAAACGTGCAGTGCCTTCAGAGGTCAGTGGAGTCCGATCCGCAGCCTGTCTAAGGCCGTGGATTTTTGTTGTTGTTGTTGTTGTTGTTTTGTGTGCTAATCATTGCAAACTGCCTGTGGCATTGATTTATTTTGAAAAAAAAAGCTTTCGATTCCATATGAAGGCAATTATCCAAGACAAAATGAATAAAGGGCAAATCATTACTTTAGATTAAAAACATGTATACAGTACTGAAAGCAAAGGTAATGCGGAGCAAAATCGAATGGCTGTAGGCACTGCACATGAGTTAAACAGGGAGATGCGAGTAGTCCACAATCGTTCTGTTTTAAAAATGAGATATAATAAAGTGGTAGACACGGTTCATTTCTTCTTCTGTTTTTTTCCCGAATACCTTGCACACATCGTTCTGGAATTCGAATTCGCGGCAGAGAGTCATGTAAAAAAATTTTAAAAGCACTGATTCCGCAGTCGCACCAGTGTAGCAGCTTATTCCCCACCCCGGTTGTTTGATTTACCCCGGGGTCAAATCTAGCTAGCCCCAGATTAACCTAAAGGGTCTTTCGTAGACTACCCTGGAAACACCACCAGGGGTAAACTTCGACCAGTCAGAACTGACCAGCACCCTCCCTCCCTCCCCCCCCCCCCCCCCCTCCCTCCTCCATTCCGTTGGATTTGACCCTTCTCCTAATGGATATGAAAGTCATTCCGGGGAGGTTGGAAAGTGACATCCATGGGTAAATTTGCCCCTGATAAAATTGACCACCCTCCACTGGGCCTGGATATTCTTCCTCCTCTTCTTCGTTCGTGGGCTGAACTCCCACGTTCACTCGTATGTACACGAGTGGGCTTTAACGTGTATTACCCCGACATGTAAGCAGCCATACTCCGTTTTCGGGGATATGCATGTTGAGTATGTTTTTGTTTCCATAACCCACCGAACGCTGACATGGATTACAGGATCCTGCTTTATCGTGCGTATTTGATCTTCTACGTGCGTATACACACGAAGGTGGTACAGGCACAAGCAGGTCTGCACATATGTTGACCTGGAAGGTCGGAAAAATCTCCACCCTCTACCCACCAGGCGCCGTTCAGTTGCCGAGATTGGAACCCGGGACCCTCAGATTTAAAGTCCAACGCTTTAACCACTCGGCTATTGCGCCCGTCAGACGTGGATATGAATCTTAACCCTGTCAGCCACCTTCAGTTGAGGGTCAGTGCACCACAACGGTGGTGGTGATACATGTATGTTTTGATCTAATCAATTGAATTAAGATAATTACAGAATAATGATAATCATAATTCCCTTTCACCGCCAGTATCGTATTTCAGCACCACCGAGATGGAGCACCCATGTCATTGAAATGCGACCAGATCATGGGTCTGTTTATTAACGAAGAACCTACTGCTCTTTATTTTCGGTGGCAGGATAGGCCATATTTTCTACACATCACACAAGGGGAATCCCCAGCTATTCTTAGATAACATCTTTTCTGTGTTAAAAGCACAAGGGAATTTTGCACTCCAACAAACTGACTGGCTGTGAAAGTCCGTCTATTCAGTACACGCCATGGAAATGAGGTGTTATCGAAAGACACTAAACATCAGATACGCTTTTCGTGTCACCTATGAACAGTTCAGTTCAGATCAGTTCAGTTCAGTTACTCAAGGAGGCGTCACTGCGTTCGGACAAAATTATCAGTATACGCTACACCACATCTGCTAAGCAGATGCCTGACCAGCAGTGTAACCCAACGCGCTTAGCCAGGCCTTGAGAAGAAAAAAAAGGTGCATAATGGATACATCATTAAATTAATGGATGAATAAATGAACACACTAATATATAAATCAGTAAATAAATTAATGGATGAATAAATGAACAAACAAATATATAAATCAGTAAATAAATAGATGAATTAATGAATACACAAATAAACGGAAAAAGATAAGAAGACAGATAGTAAAATAAAAGGATAAATAAATGAAAAAGCAAACTAATATATAAATCAGTAAATAGATAGACGAATCCTTGTATTAATCTTTTTTTATGATAGTCCGTAGGTAATCAAAAGCAAGTTGCTTGGGAAAAAAATGTATTAATGAAGACTGCAACGAAAAGAAATGCAGCTATTTTCCGTTCGTTTTCTTCAGAAAACTATATTAGAAAAATACAATAAAAAAAAGTTCCCATGCCGGGAATCGAACCCGGGCCGCCTGGGTGAAAGCCAGGAATCCTAACCACTAGACCACATGGGACTTCGAAGTTTCAGTCACTATGAATGAATGAATCAAATAATGACTGGATGAATGAAAAACAGGAGAGAAAAAAGAACTGAGGGAAAGAAAAGCTCGAAACACCTTAGAAAGAAACAATATCGAAAGAAGAAGAAAAAGAAAAGGTGTTATCAAAAGTAACGGTGGGTCCAGCCTTCGTGATATGATAATATATGATGATGTGATATGGATATTTATACAGCTCCTATCCTCGGTCAGCCGGAGACCAAGCTCTCAGCGCTTTACAAACTTGGGGTCATTAATTCTGCACAACATGCTGCACACCTGGCTTGAGCCGACTGACGGCTGCCATTGGGCGCTCATCATTCGTTTCCTTTGTCGTTCAGTTCAACCAGATCTCAGGCACGCACACATACACACTCAGACAGACATGTAATATTTATTTTGACGTGTATGACCGTTCAGTTTATCTACCCCGCCATGTAGGCAGCCATACTCCGTTTTCGGGGGTGTGCATGCTCGTTTGTTCTTGTTTTCATAACCCACTGAACGCTGACGGGCACGGAATACAGGATCATTAACGTGCGTATTCTTGTTCGTTGTTCAGTATTTCTCTTTCTCTTTGCCTCACTGATACAGTCATTATGCTAGTCATACCAAGGTTACACTGATGCCGAGGTTAGTGTGACACAGTGTGGTTCTTTCTCTTTGCCTTACCCAGTCATTATGCTAGTCATATCAAGGTAACATGCCGAGGTTACTGTGATACAGTGTGGTTCTTTCTCTTTGCCTTACCCAGTCATTATGCTAGTCATATCAAGGTAACATGCCGAGGTTACTGTGACAGTGTGGTTCTTTCTCTTTGCCTTACCCAGTCATTATGCTAGTCATATCAAGGTAACATGCCGAAGTTACTGTGACAGTGTGGTTCTTTCTCTTTGCCTCACCCAGTCATTATGCTACTCATACCAAGGTAACATGCCGAGGTTACTGTGACACAGTGTGGTTCTTTCTATTTGCCTCACCCAGTCATTATGCTAGTCATACCAAGGTAACATGCCGAGGTTACTGTGACACAGTGTGGTTCTTTCTCTTTACCTTACCCAGTCATTATGCTAGTCATACCAAGGTAACATGCCGAGGTTACTGTGACACAGTGTGGTTCTTTCTCTTTGCCTCACCCAGTCATTATGCTAGTCATATCAAGGTAACATGCCGAGGTTACTGTGACACAGTGTGGTTCTTTCTCTTTGCCTGACCCAGTCATTATGCTAGTCATACCAAGGTAACATGCCGAGGTTACTGTGACACAGTGTGGTTCTTTCTCTTTACCTTACCCAGTCATTATGCTAGTCATACCAAGGTAACATGCCGAGGTTACTGTGACACAGTGTGGTTCTTTCTATTTGCCTCACCCAGTCATTATGCTAGTCATACCAAGGTAACATGCCGAGGTTACTGTGACAGTGTGGTTCTTTCTCTTTGCCTCACCCAGTCATTATGCTACTCATACCAAGGTAACATGCCGAGGTTACTGTGACACAGTGTGGTTCTTTCTCTTTGCCTTACCCAGTCATTATGCTAGTCATATCAAGGTAACATGCCGAGGTTACTGTGACACAGTGTGGTTCTTTCTCTTTGCCTTACCCAGTCATTATGCTAGTCATATCAAGGTAACATGCCGAGGTTACTGTGACAGTGTGGTTCTTTCTCTTTACCTTACCCAGTCATTATGCTAGTCATATCAAGGTAACATGCCGAGGTTACTGTGACACAGTGTGGTTCTTTCTCTTTGCCTTACCCAGTCATTATGCTAGTCATACCAAGGTAACATGCCGAGGTTACCGTGACACAGTGTGGTTCTTTCTCTTTACCTTACCCAGTCATTATGCTAGTCATATCAAGGTAACATGCCGAGGTTACTGTGACACAGTGTGGTTCTTTCTCTTTACCTTACCCAGTCATTATGCTAGTCATATCAAGGTAACATGCCGAGGTTACTGTGACACAGTGTGGTCTATTTGTTTCGTGCGTTTACCTGTTCTGTGTGTGGCATATTCCTGAGAATAATGAATGACGTCAGTATTCACAGCCGCCACCTTCAGGTCAGCTTGAGTTGTTTTCCTGCAAAGGGTTGTTCTCAGACGCTGAGAAGGTTGAGAGGTTGGGTTGTTTTTTGGTTTGTTTGTTTTTTTGTTTGTTTGTTTGTTGTTTTGTTTTTGTTTTGTTTTTTTCGGGTTTTTTTGTTTGTTTGTTTTTGTTTTGTTTTTTGTATTTTGTTGTGTGTGTGTTTTTGTTTGTTTTTGTTTTTTTTTGGGGGGGGTCGTTTTTTTGTCTTTGTCGTTTGTTTGTTTTGGGGTGTGTGTTTTTTTTAAGTTGTGGATGACCAGAGTCGTTCATGTTCGTAGGTCGAGTGTTCAATGGGCGTTTCCACTCTGCAAACAGGCAGACACTGAGTACGATGATAAGGGCCGTTCACGACAGGTACTACGGTGATTACATCCCACACGGCGTTCTCATACACGAACTTATAAATATTTATGTCCGTGGTTCTCACCCCATAGTCATCACCTCTACTGTCGGACTGAAATTACCAAGGCACACACTCCATTCACAGAGAACGCCCAATGACACCTTTGCGGGTTCCAGCACGGTATGCTGTGTGATTCATGTATTGACTGCAAAGTCCGCCGGTCCACTGGTGTGTGATCAGTAGCATGGCTTTGCTAATCAGGAGGCCTATCATAATATATATATATATATATATATAAAATAATAAAGAAAAAATGATAATTGCAGCATTGTATAATAGCGAACTTCTTTAAAAGAAAAGTTTTAATAAAAGCTAAACCTGCAAAATGTGTTTCTCAGTTCTTCTTAGTCTTCTTCTTTTTTCTTCTTTTTTTTGTGAAGGCTGCGTCACAGAAGCAAGGTATATTCCGTTAGTTATCTCAACTTAAGGTATATGTATATATATACGCAGCCTTCACAAAAAAAAAGAAGAAAAAAGAAGAAGACTAAGAAGAACTGAGAAACACATTTTGCAGGTTTAGCTTTTATTAAAACTTTTCTTTCAAAGAAGTTCGCTATTATACAATGCTGCAATTATCATTTTTTCTTTATTATTTTATATATATATATATATTATGATTGTGAAGGCTGCGTCACAGAAGCAAGGTATATTCCGTTAGTTATCTCAACTTAAGGTATATATATATATATACATATAGATATAGATATATAGATATATATATATATATATATATATATATATATATATATAAAGTTCCCATGCCGGGAATCGAAAAAAAAAAAAGATTTCAGTTTTAAAAGACTGGAAAGAATGAAATTCCGTTAGTTGTCAAACTCGAGGTATATATTTAAAGAAAAAAATTTAAATTCCCATGCCGGGAATCGAAAAAAAAAAAAAGATTTCAGTTTTAAAAGACTGGAAAGAATGAAATTCCGTTAGTTGTCAAACTCGAGGTATATATTTAAGGAAAAAAATTTAAGTTCCCATGCCGGGAATCGAACCCGGGCCGCCTGGGTGAAAGCCAGGAATCCTAACCACTAGACCACATGGGACTTCGAAGTTTCAGTCACTATGAATGAATGAATGAATCAAACAATGACTAAATGAATAAAAAACAGGAAACAGAAAAACTGATGAGGGAAAGAGAGAAAGCCTTTTGTTTGTGCTTCTTCTTCTTCTTCTTCTTCTTCTTCTTCCTTCTTCTTCTTCTTCTTCTTCTTCTTCTTCTATGTGAAGACTGCGTCACTGGGGCGCCGCACAGAACTGTTCACCGGATTCCCCCAGGTCTGTCGATCAGTTGTGTGTCAAATCCTGGGTCAAAGCCTGTTTTGTATGTTCAAAAGGTTTTTTTGTTGTTGTTATTTTTGTTGTTGTCGTCGTTGTTGTTTGTTTGGTTGGGTTTTTTGGTTGTTGTTTTTTTTTTCTGGTCGAATTGAGTCTCCTGTTTCGCGAATCCTCAAGTCGTATCAAATGCTTTTTATGCCGGATAGATTATCTTGCATGATGACTGAGTAACTCGCTTTCACAACAACAACTACAACAACAACAAAAAAAAAAAAAAGATTTCAGTTTTAAAAGACTGGAAAGAATGAAATTCTGTTAGTTGTCAAACTCGAGGTATATATTTAAAGAAAAAAATTTAAGTTCCCATGCCGGGAATCGAACCCGGGCCGCCTGGGTGAAAGCCAGGAATCCTAACCACTAGACCACATGGGACTTCGAAGGTTCAATCATGCAGTGTGAATGAATGGATCAATCAATGACAGAATGAATGAAAAAAAAGTCTTAAAAGGTAAGAAAGAAATGTAGGAAAGCCTATACATGGCGGGGTGAAAACGGTCATACACGTAAAAGCCCACTCGTGTACATACAAGTGGACGTGGAAGTTGCAGTCCACTGACGAACGAAGAAGAAGAAAAGAGAGAAAGAAAATAAAATCTTATGTTTGTGTTTCTTCTTCTCCTTCTTCTTCTTCTTCTTCTTCTTCTTCTTCTTCTTCTTCTTCTGTGTGAAGACTGAGTCACTGGGGTGCCTCACAGAATTGTTCACCAGATTCCTCCAGGTCTTTCGATTGTATGTCAAAGCCCGCATGAAAGCCTAGCTGCTTTGTGTGTACGACTTTTTTCTGGTCCAATTCTGCTTGGATACACTATGTGTGTATTTGTGTATGTGGGGGTGGGGAGGGGTTGGATTGCTGTGTGTGGAGGGGGGTGCTGTGGGGGTTGTGCGTCGTGGGGGCAACAATTTGTGTGTGGGTGCGGGGGTGTGGGGGGTTAGTATGTGTAGAGGATTGGAGCCTGGGGGTGGGGGTTGGGGGGGGGGAGTACTCATGTCTGTATTGTGGGAGCAACGGAATCAGTATTGGAACTGACGTGCGTGCGTGCGCGCGTGTGTGTGTAAGTGTGTGTGTGTGTGTGTGTATGTGTGTGTGTGTGTGCGTGTGTGTGTTTGTGTGTGTGTGTGTGTGTGTGTGTGTGTGTGTGTGCCGTGGACGGAAGATGCGATACGGCGCAGCGTACTGAAGAATGTGCGTGGAGGGGGGGGGGGGAGTTGTTGGGGAGGAGGGATGGGCGTGCAGGGTAATTTGGGAGTGTGTGTGTGTGTGTGTGCCGTGGAAGCTGCGATACGTAGCCTAAGAATGTGCGTGTGGAGTGGGGGGGGAGATGGGGAAGGGAGCCTCGGAGGATGACTGAGGAGGGGTGCATGGTTGGTGGTTGTGGTGTGTGTGTGTGTGTGTGTGTGTGTGTGTGTGTGTGAGGGCTCGTGTGCTTTTATGTGCAGTTGGGCCTTTGCACTCATGTTTGTGTTTTCATATCTGTGAAACTGCATGTTTGTTGCATATCTGTTGTGCATATGTGTGTAAGAGAGAGAGAAAGAGAATTTGGAATGGTTTATTCACAATCAGGCCACAGCCCCTAGTGAAGGGGGTATACGTAAACATAATACAACTCAGCGAAAACACATAAACAAATAAACATTAATATAGACAACAAACCGTGCATTGTATCCGTGTAAATATATAGACAACAAAAAATACATTATAACTGTTTTACGAAGTAACAATTTCTCTTAATTAAGAGAGAGAGAGAGAGTGTGTGTGTGTGTGTGAGTGTGTGTTTCAAATTATATTTGCTTATTTGTTTATTATCATCATTATGATCTTTTTATTTCATTTATATTCGTTTATTTATCACTATTACCTTTTTTTTTCCTTTTCTTGAAATTTTTATTTTTATTTCATTTATCTTTTATCATTTTTTTTTTAATTTTTCTTTTGCATTCTGTTTTGTTTTATTTATATCCTTTTTGTTTTTATTTTCATTTAAGTGTTGTTTTTTCTTTAAATTCTTTTTTTTTTTTCTTCTTTCTTTCTTTCTTTTAAAAAAAAAATTCATTTTCTTATTTATTTGTTGTTTTTTGTTTTTGTTTTCTCAAGGCCTGACTAAGCGCGTTGGGTTACGCTGCTGGTCAGGCATCTGCTTAGCAGATGTGATGTAGCGTATATGTATTTGTCCGAACACAGTGACGCCTCCTAGAGTTACTAGTAATGAAACTGTTACTGCTTGGAGATGTTATCTTGAATGACTGACTTACTTGGGGGAAAAATTAATTTAAAGGACAGAAAACAAATGAAACATATATTCCGTTGGTTATCTAAACTTGAGGTATTAAAAAAAAAAAATAGAGAGAGAGAGAGAGATGAAGAAAAAAAAGTTCCCATGCCGGGAATCGAACCCGGGCCGCCTGGGTGAAAGCCAGGAATCCTAACCACTAGACCACATGGGACTTCGAGCTGATGGTGTGAATGAACGAATGAATCGATAACTGAATGAAAAACTGGAAAGAAAAGGAGAAAAGAAATAACATACATAAAAATAATGCGAGCCGTATTGTGTCAGTCGTCTTGAAAAACACACTGGCAGTGGTGCAGATCTCCGCTGAAGACCAAAGCAACGCGAGCCCTGAGGTGTGCCACAGTTCACCTGTGCAGGTGTAACTAACTCGCGGCCAGTCCGGCGGCCACTCCCTCTTTGTCAGTAATTTTACAGAGCTATGTCGAGTTACATCTGTCAGGTAAATATTAAGGTGCGGGCGGGCACTGAAGTGGGTATGTGGTGGATTAACTGGTCGTGGTAGGATAGAGAATTCAAGAAACAGTCTCTTTTTTTTCTTCTTCTCATCTTCTTAGGGTTTTTTGTTTGTTTGTTTGTTTGTTTGTTTTTTATTGTTGTTCTTGTCAGTTTTGTTTATTTTCAGTTAACTGATGCTCGTGATCTCAGTCAGGTCCTAGTATCTGTAGAGCTTGTCATACTTCACGCACTGATACTATGACAATTTCTTTCTTTAAAAAAAAGAAGATGCAAACAATCATTAATTCGTTTCCGACTGAAACTAGGATGTTATTGCATAACTTCGCTTTAGTTTTTTTGTTGTTGTTTTTCAAAGTTTTGTTTTTCATTCCTCGCGTCAGGCATCCATCATGAGTAGCAACTTGAATGGAAATAAACTTACAACTTAAGTCAGTGTCGCCCTGCGGTAATGTTACAGTTCACAAGAAAAAAAAAAAACGAAACTGAAACTACTGTACGTGCGAGGTCACATACAGTATTGCGTCAATACACATTGGGCAATCATGGCGTCAGTTGAGGCTGACCCAGTGAGCGTCCTAGCTGCTCTGCGGTACTCAGTGAAAACTGTCACTGACCACTGGCGTTCAGTTCCTCCAACGACAGTGCCCATCAGTGGATCTGCCGACAGCGAGGACTTTTGGGAGCAGCACGGGATGGACCATAGACCGGCTTCGGGACAACTGGTTCTTTTTATACAGTGGATATTTCAATGGTGCTATATAGTGAATGAGGTAGAGGGCAATGACGAGGATGCTGTGAGGCTCCATTTCATATTGGGACTGCATCACAAGGCAGTACTCTACGCTTCCTTTCATAACTGATAACATAGGTATACTATCATCAACCTGGTCTGAAAGACTTATACAAAAACTACGACTGACATGCATGCCCATTAGCAGGAAATTGCACCGTTTCCAAAAACGTATCCAAAAGTGGATGGCACTGTGTGATCAGTCTGCCCATTTAAGCCCATGGTATACTCAGCTCAAGATACGAACCGGTCATACGGGGGAAAATCCAGTTTCCTTTCATGAGGTTCGAATCCGTGTCCTCGTATTTGGCTCATAGACGTTAACCCCTTGTTGTTCAAACATTGGTGTTCTGGTGCATCAAAAACAGGCCTTTTTTTCCCATAGTCCAAACTAAAAATACTTTTAACAGTAGGAAATGAAAGTAAGTGCCGACGTCACTTAATGTAATTTAGTGGCTGCAGTCGGAGGAGGTGCTTGTATTTTGTGTCATGTGCAGTGGGCACTGTGCTGAATGGAAATATTATTGAGCTCGATGGCAGTGGGTTCAGTGTTTGATTATTCCCATTAACTCTTTTGAGTCATAGAGAAACAAGGAAACATGACAATAACAGGATGACGGCCACAGAGGAAGAGCGAACATAACTTAAAAAGAAGAAACAAAAGGGGGGATAATACAAATGGGGGGAAAATAAAATGAAATAAAAGGCCTGGCAAATGTAATCATCAGTCTGGTACAATGCAGTAGGAATAGACAAATGCACAGATCACAACTCAGATTTACAATACGGCTCTGTATCTGACTAGTTGAGCCTGAACTGGGAACTGGGGGGTTAGTTGGAGCACAACAGTAACAATGACACGGTGTAACAAAATTAAACACACAATAATTTGCTATTTTAGCACCCATTTGTCAGTAATACTGGAATTGGTTTGATATATACAAGAGAAAAAAAGACATATAAAAAAATTTATCTATATGATCATGCAATTACAAATGGATATGTACGGAAAGCGGCAGAGGATTTGCCAAGGGAAATAATTAGTGTTTCAAATCCTGTCAGACCTGGTGCCCAGATTGTTTCCCTTCGTAAGATGGACCGAGAGCGCCGATTCAGTTTCAAGGAAGCGTCAACTGCTGATCCATATACAGTTTGAATTGGACTGCATTGCTTTCAGTTGTAGTCACCGGCGCAAGTTTAGCAGTTTCTTTTCAAGTGCTCATGCACACGGAAACACTCAATGCACGAACAAAAACTTAATTACAGTACTTCAATACAGATGATCACAGAGCACACAAACAATTTAAAAAAGCACACCAACATAAGAACTATACACCCAGACCTGATGAGAGGCAAAAGAGCCAAGCATCCGAGAGAGGAAAGGAGCATTTACGCAAGTTTATCAGATCAGCAACGTTACCGAGATGTTACTGACCTTCTCATTGTTGGTCACTTCATCATTGTCAAGTGGTTGATCGTGAAATTCCCAGTTTGTGTGTGTGTGTGTGTGTTTTGTTGTTGTTGTTTGTTTTTTCAACGAGAACAACTTTTTTTCTATTCTGTTCCATGTTTTCCAATAAACATTCAAATTTGAGATGACAATCTTTGTTTCATGAGAGTATATTTGTGAAAACAATGTTCTGACTTATGACATGACCATGGGATCAGGATAATTGTGTCTTTACCTGCTTTTCAGTTTTATTTTGTTTTCAGCTCACATTACCTGTTTACATTCAAAAAGACGAAAAGGAAAGGTTAAGTCGGGAACAAATTTATTGAACAACCAGTGCTACCTTCTCCGTCTGACATTAAAACATCACTCTCATTATCTTATGTGCCACTGCTAGTATTACTATTGTCTCTACTTCCATTTAACTCCCCAGTGCCACAGGACAGAAATTTCCATCCCCTTCTGATATGTAATAAAGCACCTCAGTATGGAAATTTCTGTCCCTGTCTTTGTAGGAACTTCCCTATCATGAAATCATTAAATTCCTGTGGAATTGTCACATTTGGATAGTATGTTCACTTTCCTTTCAGAAAATTATAGATAATATTTGCTTTTAGTAGTTTGCGTGCTGGAGTTTGTTTTTTTTGTTTGTTTTTTTGTTGTTTTTTTAGATTATTACCTTCCATAACTAAAACATCCCTTGACAGTTGTTATTGAGCATGAAATAAGCTTGGCACTGAAAGAGTTAAAAGAATGGCTCTTTTTCTGTATCTCCTATATCTGTTCCCTTTTCTGTTGTGTGTGTGGGAGAGGGAAAGGGGGGGGAGGGTTGTGCACATGTGTGCCTATGTGTATGTGTGCAAGTGTGTAGCTGTGTGCTAATGTGGACAAGTGTGTGTATAAATGTGTGTGAATGTGTTTGTGTTTTCATGTTTGTGAGCAAAAGCACTTTTTTTTTTCCATTGTTCATTTCATTTTATCTTGAGATCCTTACATTATATTTGAAAGCCTTAACATTACAAGGGTTTAGTGGTAATACCAAAAACAAACTATGTACAGGATTCAACCAGCTCTGAAAATAATAAAAAGAAGTTGGGTCACCGATGTTCTATCAATCAAAAAGAAAAATAAAATATGTGACACGATAACATGCATGAGCAGACAGAATACCAAATTCCAATGTAACTCCCTGAGAAACACTACAAAAGAGTTAAAATCTTACATATACAGTCTGGATACTGGCATTAACAACAGGAAGAAGAGAAAAGTGTGTGTGTGTGTGTGTGTGTGTGTGTGTGCGTGCGTGTGTGTTCACATGCATGTGGATGCAAGTGTGTCTGCTCATATGTGCAAGTGGGCACACAGTCTTTAATTGATATACAATTTCAGTGTGTAAGTGATCATGTAGCTTGTACACATTTCCAATCATTCAGTCACAACTATGCACACCATAACCACCACCAAGAAAAAGACTGACGTTAACCAAATCTTTTAATGTGTTTTTTTTTTGCTTCCACAAAAAATAAACAAACAATTCTATGATGTCTGAATTGCATTCAACTCACGCAAAAATACATGTCACTTGTCAGTGGAGTATCACATACATTCACTCATGTACACGATGCAGATGCAACAAAGTAAAACATAAGTTATAATTATACTTCACTTCCCTATACCTTACAGAAAAAAGAAAAGAAAAAAGTTCTTACTAAAATATGAAACCATATCCATATCCTTTTCCATTACTTTCTCTTCCACATCTACAAGTACACTTCACATAACATTTGATAATCAACCATTCTCTTCCCATATAATATCCACCTTTTACAGCAGACTAGGCACACCACATTCTGCAATTCAAACAACAGTTCATGCCATGACAGCCACACTACCCTTCAGCAACTGGACTGACTGAGAGAAACCCAGGATTTCAGGATTCAAAGGACGATGTGATCACAATTGTTGCATGAAAACCCTGGCTGCCTGAAACAAAAATGACAATGGTAAGTTTAGTTTATAAACATGACAAAATGTCTTTCTTTATTTAAAAGTACTGTGCTTAACTGAAGAGGAACAAGACAAAGCGAGTTTCTTTGTGCAAATGCTCGTTTGAACACCTCAGCTTTTGTCAACTTTTTTGTTTTGTGTAGGGAAGAAAAACAAACCCAAAAAAATGTCCTTACCATCCGCTATGTTGAAGTGCTTAGCACCGCGGATTGATGACTGGTACTACAGTGGTAGGACACACAACGGTTCAAGCCTCATCAGAGGTGGCATTATTCTGTGCCAGCTCATACCTAAAACTGAGTGTGCTATGGGCTAAACATAAAAGACCGAGACCACTCAGTCACGGGTCATCCACTTCACAGACATGTCTTAGAAAGTGTTGCTCAAATGTCCTGACCAGCACTGCAGGTGTCTGTATCTCAGGACTAGTTGCTGCCAGGAAACAGAATGAAAGGAAGTTTGGAGTACAGCCTTATCTCATGACATAGTACCAAACCTGAAAGGTCCCCAACAGCAGCATTATCATTATTATCTTCAGCACTTGCCCCAAACTCCAAGGTCTTTCATGCCCTGCTTTCACGGAGACCTCAGTTTTCATTTCCCCTCTACTTCCATGTATGTGGTGAGTTCCTAAGTCTTCAATATAAGCAGATTAATAGTGGACAGTCATTTGACAGATGTGATGGTGATTTTCGCTACAGGGGGGGATATTCATTCTGACTGGATCCCAAATTCAGAGTATAATGTTATCAGCATCGGCTTAGTAGGTGGTGTACTGCCTATACTGAATCAGAACAGCCTAGCTCTATTTAACACCACTGAAGTGACTCAGCACCACCACAGGATCTCCTCTTGTATGTGTCCTCCTGGCAACCTGGCAACATCAGTTCCCTGTGGACTGCTGGTACTGTCACTGGCAGACATAGCTGGGTGTGGTTGTGTATGGGGGACTCGGGATGAGCAGCATGGAGGTAATGACGCTGATATGGTGCAGATGATGGGACAGGCACAACAAAAGAAAAAGAGTAGTCTCAAGGCAATATAATGATAATCGCACAAATAACAGTGCCAGGAAAACAGTAAAAATCACAGAGCAGGAAGAGATGGAGGAAGAATGCCTGGTGCTGCACTATACTGACAGACAGATGTGTTATTTGTATATAATGGACATGACACATCATTTCATCAGAAAGACTAACACACAGGTCACCCCTGTGACCAGGGGAAGGGATAAAAACTCAACTGGTGCATGCCTTGTAGTTGCACTAACCACTCTGACTCCCACTCCAGTGCGTGTCTGCTAATGTGTAAATGTACTTTGTATGCCTATCTGCAGAAGTTACCCAGTGCACATATTATACACCTGTGTGCATACACTGATATAGACATGCAGAAAAGATATATGTATGTGCATACATATGTATACTTTGTGTTTGTCACTGTGCTGTAATGTGTGGGTGTGCATGTTTGTGAGGGTGCATGAACATGCACAGTCTAATGCCTATACTTTATATATGTGTGCATGTGTGTGTGTATATATCTATGTACACCTCTGTGGCTTTCCAAGCAATACCAACAGAAAATAGAAATACTGTATTTTTTTGTATCAAAAAATGTGCACTTCTTGTTATTCTATATGGTAATTGTTTAAGATTTTTGCTTATCACTAAACAGAATGTTTGTCATGTACAAAAGGAGTCCCATTATGGTGATTAATGTTGCTGTTATTAACACTTAATTCCAATGAATCTGCAGCAAGTACAGTGATACATCAAACATCTATTGTGTGAAAATACATTTATGTACTGAATTGAATTATGTTAATATGCAATGCTTTTGAAGAATTTCACAAGTATTGTCAGTTGCAAGAAAATAAATTATATATATACTAATAGTTTTCTTTTCTTTTCTTTTACCTATTTATGATTTCTCCTGTCTGCATGATCACCCAATGAAATTGATGACCACAAGATGCAGTATGACATGTGCGAAGATGAAGTCAGCAAAAGACCTCTCCGGGCTGATGCCAGTGAATTCTGTCTTGTTTTGTGTGTTGGACTGCAGACGGAGACAAACTGAAAAATGAATTGATTTAAATTAATGAGTTTATAACGAACAAAAGTTAAATAAATAATGAAGTAAGTATATCTTTTTCAAAATATTAATGAAAAATGTAATTCATACAGTGCACAAAATCTAGTCTGCAGCCCTCAAAGTTAGTTAAACATCAAACTGGTAATGTTCACACAGCTGTTGGTAATTCTAAACCAAATCATATGTTCATAGTGTATAAACTGGCACTTTTTAACTGGCACTTTTAAAGATCCTAAATGATTCCAAAAGTGTGTTAAAAAACCAATTGTTCAAACTGTATAAACCGGCACTTTTAAAGATATTAAATCACTCCAAAAGTGTGTTCAAAACCAAATGTTCATACTGTATAAATTGGCAGTTTTTAAGATCCTAAATAATTCCCAAAATATGTTCAAAAGCAAATGTTAATACTGTATAAACCAGCATTTCTTAAGATCCTAAAAGCTAAATCATTCCAAAGATGTGGGTTCAGGAAATCATCAAGCAATAATTTTTTTTTTTAATTGGCTCCAATCCAAATGACAAGAGAATAATATCCACCTATTCATTTTCAGCTCTGTGTGCAGCAATGGCAGCATTCACATTCTTTAGCAATGCACAGAAGAGTTAATCGCTGATCAATGGTACAATTAGTTCCTCATTGTTAGGCTCTCAATAGCTTGAAATGCTGACTTCAAGCTTCAAACTATTTTGGTAGGCCGTTTTCCTACATGAGACATTTTTAAATATAGCAGACCTTTGGGATGAAACGATTTTATTTTCATTAAGCATTTGGACTCAACTCTCAACTGACTCAAGTCTTTAACTAGATTAAAATCAGCAATAATGTCTATATAGCTGTACAAAAATAATTCTTTAAACAAACTTTTAAACTCCCTTCTTCAAGGTATAAAATGATGTGGGATTTGTTGTTGTTGTTGTTGTTTTTACTGCATTTTTGTTTGTGGCATGTTGCAGAACATTACAAAATCATGTCGTATTGATTCTGCCCAAACGTGTGCGAGTTTGTGGGTGCGTGTGTGTTTGTGTGTGTGCACAAGCGTGTTAGCACTGTGTGTGTGCGTGTGTGTGTCCGCATGCGTGCGTGCGCGCGCGCGCATGTGTGTAATGTGTGTACGCGCACGGTGTTTGCGCACGCGTGCGTGTTTGTGTGTGTATCTGATACACAAATGACACGCCCTCTTGCAGGCTAAATCGCGCTATCAGTAGATCCAGTTGTGCGTGAACACGAATCCTACGCTATGCCTAAGCAGGTTGATAATCTTATAATTATTTCTTGGCTTAACTTACCGCCCAAGACAAACGATCCAACTGTGGAAATGAAACCAGCCAAAAACGAATTGAAGGGGAAGGTTCCAACGAGACAACAGTAGCCAAACTGGATAACCCCAGTTAGCAAAATGTAAAATAAGTATGCATCGACAATTTTCAGCTTTTGGGGCGTCGAATTCATGTACTCATCGTAGAATTTTCCGACGACGGAACGCAGTGTTTCTGGCATCTCGGCTTTTTTTTCCTCTCTCTCGCCGGGCTCGTCTCGTAAAACTTCCAAACGTGGCAGACGCTCATCGGTTCACGTCGGAACTTCATTCCCTGTTCGTGATTTGGTAATATAAATTTTAGGGGGGATATCATTAATAGTATTTATGATGTGATGGAAACTGTAATTCAACTTTGAATTTTACTTTCTTTAAAAAAATAATGACATATTTTAGACATTTAGACCACGTGACTTTGTCCAGCGTACAAAGTAAGTCACGTGATTAATCTTATCGCCATCTTGACCTGACGAGGTGAGACGTTTTGGTAGTTTTTCAAATGCTTTTTGCACACCAGAAACTGTTGGTGCTCGCTTAAATTCAGCACTGCACTTTAAGCAATCAGTTGCAAATGCTATAATGACACACAGATATGCAATCATTCCAGTACAAAGACGCTTGATCAAGATTTTTATAACGGCTGGACCTCTGACGATAAGAACGCGCGGTTTCTATCAGACGATGAAATATTACGTGAGACGAGCATGGGGCAGTTGAGGCCATCTGGCCAGTTGCTATGCTGCTCAGGTCAGGGTCATCCAGTTAGCGGAGGTCAGTTTCGGCTGCACGACTTTCGGACACTTTGCTTGCTTTGTTGAAATATTTTTCTTCGCTATACACTTAACACAACCTCTGGTGGTGATGAAATCCAAACGATTAAGCCGATGATTGTGATACCTATATATATATAAAATTATGTCCGCAATCCTCAGTCGATAGGGTTATATTCGCTACACAACGAATTTTGATCTTCTTGAGACTCTCTTAAACAGTTTCTCTTCTTTTTTTTATTCCCACTTTTACCGCTCTATAAAATACAAAATGAAACAGTTGATATACTACTTCTTGAAGAAGATTATTCACACTGCTCGAAAAATCGGCTCGACTGGAATTGGAAAAATCTGCCTACCCGCCCAGTACTCACCAGCATGTTAATTGTATACCTGTAGATTAAGGCTATGTAGTTCTTGCTTAGCTCCATATGCTTGCCACGCATGTTGCTTTATATAGTTCTTAATCTGCAGGATGATGAACAGGCCCCTTGGATTGTACAAGTCAAGTCATTATGAATATAAACTACATTTGTGGGAAATAATAAGGTGATATGTTTGCTCTGGAAAAAGTCTAACAAGATTCTTGAAGTCTGGTTTTTTTTGTTTTGGGGTTTGTTTGGTTTTTGTTTTGTTTTTTGTTTTTTTTTGGGGGGGGGGGGGGTGGGGGGGGGGTTGTTTTTTTTGTCGGTTTTTTTGTTTGTTTTTTTGGTTTTTTTGGTTTGTTTGTTTGCTTTTTTTGGTAAGGGGTTTATTTTATAGCTTTATCAGGATCACCCACAAAATAATAAGTGTTGTAACAGCTCTGTAGGAGGCTTCTTTTTTGTCAGGTAAATAAACTTTTTTTTTCTTTCTTTTTTTTCTTTTTTTTACTTTTTTCTTTCTTTTTTTTTCTTTTTTTTCAATTTAATCATTTTTTTCCCATTATTTTGAAACAGTCAACTATTGCTGGTATTTTCCATTTATATAAATTAGATTGAAAAAAAAATTAATTCTCTCATCTGTCCACTTTATGCATTTTTTATACAGATTTCTTCACTTTATTAATAGGCAGTTTTTGTCATCTGTAGCAGATGGGTTAATTGACCCTGATGTACAAGTTTTCAATCAGTTCCAATTTGGAAGGATCATTGCTACCATACTTCATTTTCAAATGTATGGCTGGTCAGAATTGCTGCATTTGTAACTGTAAGTGTGCAAGTTTGTTTGTGCTTGTATGTGAGTGTGTGAGAAAGAAGGACACCTGTGTGTGTGTGTGTGTGTGTGTGTGTGTGCATGCGTGCGTTTTATTAAATGTATTTCATCTTAATCTAAGCTTTATTTGCTTTATAACTTTTTTGTTTGATCATTTGTGAACACATTCATGGTGTCTCATTGACAAAGAGCTGTTGTGAGGTTTTCAAGTCATGTTTATATTTACTGGGTGATGTTAGGTGCTTTGACTTTGAGCAGCATTGGATATCACATTAGAAAAAAATATGTATTATTGTTATTATTATTATTATTTTGTGTGAGCATATATACATGAATCACCCAAAGTCAAATAGTATATCTTCACATCATTGAAAAGATAGGTCGAAAGATTGAGGGAGGAAAAAACAAAAGCCAGACTTTTTAGATATGTGTAAATACTCTTGATGATTGTTCCATTTTTAGGCAAGTGCACAACTACACTTGCATGGAAATGCTCAAGCATTTCATGATACGCACATACCCTCCCCTCCTGCCTCCACACACATACAAAGCTTTTTAATTTTTAACTGTCTTCTTTGATCAAAACAACAGAAGAAAAAAATAACTCATAAGTGTGTGATGATGCACTCCCAGAAAAGAGCAGCCTGTATTTTGCAGGGAGAAATCTAACGACAAGAAATGGAATACTTTGTTTTTGTTTTTAGCTGCATGTTGTTATGCAGTTTCTTAGCTTTCGAATCCAGTTATCCTATGCTTGATCAGTTCCTCCAAGGAATGGCCATTGCTTGCTATGATTATAGCATGAAGTATGATTTAACCGACCTCTTTGCACAGCACCAGTGGGTTGCAACTTGTGTTCCTGTGCTGTTCTGACTGATTATTCATAGCCTTCCTCTTTGGAACTTACCTATAGCTTTCTCTGTTTAAAACCAGAAGCTCCGTGTTTCTTTCTCTGTCATATATATATATATATATATATATATATATCTGTCTCTCACTTATTGAGTTATTCTTTCTCTCTCTGTACCTCTGTTTCTCTCAGCCATCCACCCCTCTGATGAAGGTTATCACTATCTCTCTCTCTCTCTCTCTCTCTCTCTCTCTCTCTCTCTCTCTCTCTCTCTCCCTCCCTCTCCCTCTCCAATAGATATAAGTGAAAATGGATAGCTGCCTACAGTATATTTAATCCCCATATTTAGATTTGAATTTCTGATAATCTCGTCCATTGATTATTTGATAACACTGTAAACAACAGAGAAAGCAATGTGTTGTGTACATTGTGTAAAAACGCTCCAGAAAATCAAGTTCATTTTGTGTTTGGATGTCCTTTCTTGAGTTATGTCAGAGACAAATTAATTTTCCTTAAAATATCATAGACATTCATTTTTATTCAGTGATTCTGTTTACTACATCACTTGAACAGGATGTTGGAAACCAGTTTGCTTTGTACTTATATAAAGCCTTCAAAATATGCTCTTTAACATGCTCTTAGTTGTTCACAGCCTTCTTTACTTTGATTGATTATTTTAGGATCTAGATTTTGTTATTCATCAATGTCACTTTTCCCTTTCAAAAGGGCCATGGCCTTTCTGGAATGAATTATCTGTATCTCTCTCTCTCTCTCTCTCTCTCTCTCTCTCTCTCTCTCTCTCTCTCTCTCTCTCTCTCTCTCTCTGTTTCCCCACTGTCAGTTGTGCTTGGCTTTGTTACAAAGTTCTCATCCAGAACAAAAGGATGGGTTTGCAGGAGAGAGCTTTAACTCTTTCACTGCCAAAAACACTTGCCAGCACCAAATATTTTAGATATGATGCTTTCAGTCACAGACTTTGGTTTATGTCAAAACACAATGGACTTGTTCACTTCAAACTTGATCAGGGAGCAAAGGTTAGTCATTGTTCTACTGGCGGGGAAACTGGCTGCAGCTGTAAAGCTTTGTTACAATGTGAAAAATGGTCCTATCAGGTGCACTATCTAGTCGACTGAGGTCGCCTATGGCAGTGAAAGAGTTAAAAGTTTTTGGCAAAAATTGCATCATTGCAAACTTGATCAAAATCATCAGCATATATGACTTGTACATTACTACTACCTCTAGTTTTATTCTTTTTTCTTTTATTTTCCTTTTTGTGGGGAGGGTTGTGGGGGGGGGGGGGGGGTGTAGCTTAGGTTTTCTATTTGTTATTATTTTTCATGGCTTAAATCTTTAAAACATCAACAACAGTAATAATGATGACAATAATATTGATAACAATAACAGGTTTTCTTTGTATTTTATTCAGTGTCTGGTGGGTATAAACAAATGTTATTGATACTTGCATGTGTTACACAGAAGAATCTGTTGTTATCCCTCTCGCTCTGTTTTACAGTTTGTGTGTCCCTTCTTTGTGTGCATCTGTTGAGTGTGTGATAAGAGAATGGCAAAATCATGGTGGAAGTGGTGACTGTCCCTTGATGCCTGTGCTGTTTTGTCCCAGTATACTTGTCCTATATATATGTATTCTTGTTTTTGTAAGCGCTTAGGGCTTTGGTAAGATGAAGCGCCATAAATGCCCAATTATTATTATTATTGTTATTATTGTGATTACCGTTGTAACTCTACAGTTACCTGCCATTGCAGATCACATCACCTCAAGAACCATCGTGGGTGAGCGTCAGTATGGCTGGAAAGGCACGCTTACCGTCCAGCAGGAAACAGCTGTTTGACGAAGCGGTTCACAATCACGTCATGACTTTGAACTGTGCGGGTTGATCCTTTTATCAGCTGCCAGAAAATACATTTACTCAGCTGTTGAATGTGGATCTGATGATATTGATGTGGCATTGACTACTTGAACAGAATCTCCGTTTACTGCCTGCACCACAGAGAAGTAAACTTGTTATATGTTATATATTTATATGCAAATTGTTTTAACCTTGTTTTGAAGTTGAACTTGAATATTACATGACATATGCTACAAACTTGCCTGTTTGGCTAGAAAAGAAAAAAGAAAGATGCCACTGACGTTTGTTGAAAACTCCAGTACATAACTCATAACCAACAATGGAGTCACAAATTTTGTCAGCGCTGCCAAAATCTGACAAGAAGGGGGAAGGACTGTGCGCTGCTCTGGAACAGAGTGCTGAAGGCCCTGAGTCGATGGAAGTGCAGACCATGTCGGTGAGGGAAGTGACAGATCTGATGGCTCATGGAGAGCCTGTGTCCTTCATCATCGTCAGTGATGGGGATGGTGGGATGGAGTTGATTGAAGACACAACCGTCGTTCTGGAATCTCAGAATATTGTCAAGCATCAGGAAACGGAAAGGTTCTTCATTCTGGAAGGATCTGCTTCCAGTGGTGTACCTTCTTCGGAAACCACATTTGCCTTGGCCAGAGCTGAGGAGCTCTCAG
The DNA here is from genome assembly GCF_041734735.1 of Babylonia areolata. Classification (NCBI taxonomy): domain Eukaryota; kingdom Metazoa; phylum Mollusca; class Gastropoda; order Neogastropoda; family Buccinidae; genus Babylonia; species Babylonia areolata. The sequence continues at coordinate 19,964,845 of NC_134884.1, forward strand.
CAAACAGGGGTGGCACGGAGATGAGAAAAAGAAGTCACTGTAGTTTTCTCTCCAGTCAGCCTGTTTCAAAGGTATTGAAACTGTCCCCGAACGATGGAGACTTACATAAAACAGACTTCGACACCGAAAGTTCCAAGGTTCATTCTTATCAGGTCGCGCCAGATCAAAACATAAAATTTCTGAGTCCTGTTTGTGAAAAATCAAGTGCTGATGTTGACCAGACCGAAGACAAGCCATTTAAAGATATTAACCCTCAAAAATCCTCCAAAATTATTGTTGTAAAAGAGGGAGAATCCTCAGTTATCAACATTTATGAGTCACCAAATTCATCTTCTTTATCACGAACTGAAGGCAGCATCAGTAGTGTTGACTCAAACAAGGAACCCTCATCTTTGGACAGTGGTGTGTCTGAGCATCAGAAGATTACCTTTGTAACTCCTCCGACAGTCATAAAGATTGAAGACCCTGCTCAGGTGTTCACGTCAGGGGACAGTACCAGGGACAGCCAGTCCATCAGGATTAGTTCTCCAGGTGCTAACGTTGAGCTTGAAGTGAGTGGTGAGACACTGAAGGATGAAATAAAACTCAGTAAAGATTCACCCAAAATCATCCGAGTGAGCGGAGAGAGTTTGAACACAGGTCTGGTGGAAGGTGGCGTGGTGTACCGATGCGGAGAGTGTGACTATGCCAGCACCAACAAGCACTACTACAAGCAGCACGTGGACCTTGTCCACAACACTGCCAGACCCTTCAAGTGCCCCTTCTGCGACTACGCAGGCAAGAGAGGGCACGCCCTGCGTGAGCACCTGATCGTGCACTCTGCTCAGCGCCCTTACAGCTGCCGGCACTGCAATGCCACTTTCCGCAAGAAAGGCCACTTGACCAACCACACCAAGCTCCATGCTGCGTCAGCTGGCACCACCTGTTCCGCAGGACTTCCCAGGGGCGTACTGACCAGGGGTTCAGGTTCAGGCCCCGTCTTCATCACGACTTCATCCGCCAACAGTGGGGGGAGCAAGTTGGTGAAAATCCCTGTCAGTGTGGACGGAGGCAGCCCCATCATCACTGTGAAGGCAGAACTGTCAGGCCATGAGATGACCATGGGTCCTGCCCCCAGCCACAAAGTCCAGCCCTCATGCCCTGCCGCCATAGCCAGGCGGAGCCAGCTATGGTGCGCCCTCTGCGACAAAGAAATGGCTGATGTCGCATCCTTTCAGGTGATTTTGGGCTGTTGTTTATTTGTTTAGTTGATCCATGATTGTAGCATCATGGGTAGAAAATTGACTGGCTGAAAGATTTTTTTTTGTTTAAAGATTTTTTTTCCAAATGATATATAACGATAATGATAATCTTCCTGATGTAAAAATTATAACTGTCTGGTAAACTAGCATCAGTGATTTCACATATATAATATGGAATCCTGAAATATCAACAAACTTAATTATACTGTGCTAGCAAGTCTTAACATCAGAGAATAGGCAATGTTTCCCTTTGACACTTTTTGCCAGCAATACCCAGTGGATATATATATATATATACTAATACAGGCACTACTGATATTTTGTTACTACTTTTGATTTGGACAGTGTGTCAGTTGTTTCTCTGCATACACCTGCGCATGCCTTTGTAGTTATGGATAAAAATTTTAAGGAAATAAAAACAGGCTTTAGGATTTCTGGTCAGATGTTTACTACTAAAATTTTTAGTTGAGGAGTGATTACTGAAACTAACAAATCTTACAAACTGCGTGATTTTTTTTTTTTTTTTTTTTCTTTTTTAACTTCGGATCTTGAGCTGTCTTGTTTTCCTATACAGGCCCACTTAAAGTCTGTACACGGTACAGATCGCCTGTTTGCATGCGATCGTTGCGACTACGTCACTGCCAGCAGAGGCGCCATCATGAGCCACCTTTCTCAGCACATCCCCACCACCACCTCCACAGACACCCCTGCCCACCAGGCCACAGCAGCGCCACCTCCCGCCAAGCCACCTGCAGCCCCAACGGCGCTGTATGCTTGCACACACTGCGGCTTCAACACACCGGACATGAAGACGTTTATCTCACATGCTGTTTCGCACAATGTCAGCGCTGGGAGCAGCAGCTCTTCCTTTTCCTCCACTACCACCACCACCACCACCACCACCTCCAGCAAACCTCTGCCAAAATCATCACAGACGCAGCAGCCTCAGGTAGCATAGATGTTACTTTCTGTCATTATGTGTATATGTTACCACTTGTATTACGCACATGTTATTCAAACAAGCTGTGGATGTAGCTTTTTTAGTGTTTCTGTTCAAAAAGGAAAGTGATGTTAAGTAAGAAACTGAGGTTGTTTGTAGTTATTTGTTTGTCAACTGGTCACATGTTATTATTGATAAACACCTTTTGTGTTAACTGGTATCATGTTTAGATATATCTGTGTATCTCATTTTGGATTACATACTCGGGTACTTATATTCTTGAATGCCAAGTTTCGAAAACTTTTAGAATGGCCTACAGCGTGCAGCTAATTTATAGTGTTTTGAATATCATTGGGAATCATTTTTGGTTGGATCTTTGGGCATGATAAGATAAGACATTTTGTTGAATGGACAAGTAGCTCTTAGTCATTTATCTTTTTGTGCCAATTTTTTAATGGACAGATGACGGGCACAGTAGCCAAGTGGTTAAAGCGTTGGACTTTAAACTTTCCCGGGTTCGAATCTTGGTAACAGCGCCTGGTGATTAAGGGGTGGAGATTTTGTCCAGCCTCGCAGGTCAACAAATGTACAGACCTGCTTGTGCCTGAACCCCCTTCATGTGTATACACAAGCAGAAAATAAAATATGCTTGTTAAAGATCCTGTAATCCATGTCAGCGTTCAGTGAGTTATGGAAACAAGAACATACCCAGCATGCACACCCCCAAAAATGGAGTATGGCTGCCTGCATGGCAGGGTAAAAATGGCCATACACATAAAAGCCCACTCGTGTACATGTATACGAGTGAATGTGGGAGTTGCTGCCCACGAACAAAGAAGAGGAAGAATGGACAGGTAATCCATAGTCTTTTTTTCAGTTTGTACCTGTTTTGATTGAGATTAATCTTGTGTTTGTATATTGTTTGTATCTGTAGCCTCCATTGAACAGAATACTCATCAAGGATTTGCTGTCAAATCAAGTATAGCAGTTAGCTTTTTTTCTTTTTTCCTTTTTTTCTTTTTTTTCAGCTGTTGGAGTTTACCAACAGTGTGAAACAGAAAAGCAGTATTCACTTGTCATGGATGATTTGCTTGAGCAAGCTGTGCGTGTGTGTGTGTGTGTGTTGTCAGAAATGTTTTGTTAAGGAGTGTGTGCTACTTGTCAATACCAGTACTTGACTTGTTCATTTGTGTTTTTTTTGTTGTGTTTTTTTCAAGATTTCAAAAGTGATCTGCTCGGAGTGTGGCCATGTGGCAGACAGCACAGAGTCGATGCATGCTCACCTGTGGACACACATCAACACTAACACTGCGACTGAGGTACGAGTTATGTGCTTTCCTCTTTTTGTGTCTCATTTTTAGGTACCTCGTTTCTGCCTGTTAAAACAAATATAATATATGCTTTTCTTGGAAATGTTATTTAAACTTTTATGTAATTAAAGAAAAAGAAAAATTTTAATCCTTTTTTGAGTTACAAAATCATCTGTTTTTGTTTTCAATTCAGGGAGATAAAAGCAAGATTTTGTAATTGTTTTGAAAACAAACTGTCAGCATTTATTCATAACTGTATTTACTTCATCAAAGGTGTACTACCTAGCATAAGTAACAGAAACTGTGAATAGGAATCATACCATAATCATTGGTCTGTCCCTACCACAGTCTAGTTAGTATTCCGTATGCATTGTGCAGAATGACTGATTGCTCACAGAAAAAGGCTGTTTAAGATATCGAATTTAAGGTAAAAGAAGTTATTATGTATAACAAATCAAGACTCAAAATCTGACTGCTTTAATACAGAACCCAAGATAAAAGAAGCTGCTACGTGAAACAAATCAAGGACTGTATAGTAAATGATAAGATAAAAGAACTTGTTATGTATAAATGAGAAAACGAGTGCTTGAATGGAGTTGTAACCCAAGATACCCGAGTAAACAGAGTATGGCTGCCTACATGGTGGGGTAAAAACGGTCATACACGTAAAAGTCCACTCGTGTACATATGAGTGAACATTAGAGTTGCAGCCCATGAACGAAGAAGAAGAAGTAACCCAAGATGAAATAAAAACAAAAACAAACAACCATGGAATCATTTTGCTCTTTCAGAACAAAAGCAAGCCCCCACCACACCCGTTGCAGGAGCAGAAGGCGGCGCCAGAGGCAGCGTCCCCACAGGTGCTGGATCAGGTGGGCAGCCCCTGCTCTGTGGGCCTCAAGACTCTGCCAGAGAACGCCGCCTTCAAGTGCACCGAGTGCAACTATGTCAGCCGGGACGCCTCGCAGTTCGTCAAACACATGCTGTTCCACAAAACTCAGCAGAACCAGGCACCCAGAATACAGGTAATGGGGTGGCACCAAGGAGGTGGGGGGAGGAGGTGGGAGGGAACGGAGTATGTGTGTGTGGGTGGGCTTTTGTGTGTGTGCATGTTGGAGATGGTTTATTGTAGACATGCCTTCCATCACATTTTGACTGCATATGTTTTTCAGAATATGAACAAAAATGTCACCTTGTTATGAAAATATGAAAAATGCATTACACCGTTTCTTAAGACAATTGCAGTTGCAGTTTAGACACACATGTGAGCATTCTGTTGGTTCAAGAAATTTAGAAAGGCCGCAAAATGAATCTGCAAACCAAACATAGCGACGAAGAGAAATGTGTGTGAGAACTACACTGAAAAGACTTGTTTGAAAGTCATTTTGTTCTTTTTCTATATTGCTATCAATGGCCTGCATCTTCCAAGTGTCATTAAAAACTACAAGTGGCCTTTATGTTTATGACCATGTTTACCACACTGTGTTTTAGGGGCAGTGTGTGGTTGGGTGCGTTTATGTTTCCATAACCATCAAACCACAAGACGAGGATCACAAGATCTTGAAAATGCATATATCTGACAATTGGCCAGTGACATTGTTCAGCTCAGAGTTCGATCTTGACCTCAGAGTAATGTATTTTGCGACTGGTTGAACTTTATCTGACTGGTACAGGCATATGTGTGTTTGTACCTGATCCTGTGGTTAGACATCTACGGCGTTTGGTCTGTGTCACAGGTACAGAGCAGCGGTTCCAGTCCCACAACAGCCCCAGGAGCTGTGTCAGCAGTCAGCAAGGCCAATAACCCCTACAGAGTGAAACCCATCACCACCGAAAACACCTGCCAGAACTCAGAGTCATCCCCATTTGTGCATGATCCCGCCAGAGGACGATTCCGCTGCACGATCTGCGGCTACTCCTGTGAGTATCAGCGGACCATCAAAGCTCACATCTGGAAGCACTCGGGGCATCATCAGGTGGACTACCCTATCTTTCAGGTACGTTGGATTTTTTTTTTTTCTGCCTCTTCATCAGTGTGGGTGGACAATGTGGTTTGTGCACCGCTGACTTAGTTTTATGATACAAAGTCCTGACTTAGCCTTAGTTTTATGAAACAGAGTTTATATTTGTCTGCCAGTGATGGCTCAGTGGTAAGGTCAGTTGGTGAGGTCTAGAATTTTACAGTACAATACAAAACAACATTACATAATATAATGCAATATCGGTTTATTAATCCCTCACAGGGGATTTTTTTTTTTTTTACTGGTTTTAACCTGAAAATGATAGGCTACAAATTATATCATCGTTGATTTATTTTTACCACCTCTAGCAGTCACTTCTACCAGAGTGACTGCTGTATATGGCAAGGTAAAGGCTGAGATCACACATTCAGGTGTCATCCAGTCTACACTTATTTTGAGAGTATTGCTCTAGCATTGTATGGAGAGAAGAAACTCTGTTGATCTTGATGGTCAAATTTCACAGCATATTGAAATTGAAAGGGCTTAGAAACATAACAGATCTTGTTTGTTCGTTTTGTTTTTTGTCATCCAGCTTTCATCAGACTTGTTTCGTGACTAGTTTTGAACCTCTGTTGAAAATCAAGGTTGTTATATTGAAGATCAAGTGAACAATTAAGAAAAAAAAGTTTCCTGATAAAAGGAAATGGTTCGCTGTATGTTGCCCTCTTTTCTCAGTTATGTGGTTCCTGTATACAGTGTTGGATCAAGTGAAAATCACATGCAAGTCCTCACAGTGTTGTCTCTTGTTTCTTCCTCTTCCCTTCTGTAAATCTCCTGGTGTGTCTTTCCTTTACTGAGCTGTGTGGAATGCTGGATCACTTGATTTGTTCGTGTCAGTTTGTTTGCATATAACCTTTTTTTTTTTTTTTGTTTTTTTTTGCATGAATTAAAACAGAATAATTTTTGGTCACTTGTAATTCATTGTGCATCAGTTCAGACTGACTTTGAGGTGTTGTACATTCTGTGCAGAATGGACCCCTGAGCATGTATGAGGATCCAGTGAGCAACAACAGCAGCCAGCCAGCACCCCCACCACAGGGGAAAGCCAGCGCCATCCAGACCCAGGCAGGGACTGCAGGAGTCCACACCAGCACCACCCACCCCTCTGGCCCCCCACCACCCTGTCCAGCCACAGAAAGCAGTCACACAACTCCACCTGTGTCGTTGTCCTCATCTTTCACGGTAAAAACCACAGTCGGTGGAAACGTTGCCGCAGGATCAGTTCCTCTGAATGTGAAGTTTATCACCGTGTCGGGATCGCAGATTCTCCATTCCTCAGGTCCCCTCCCCTCTGGCAGTGTGAAGCTGGTTCCCATGCAGCCTCCGGCACAGGCCCAAAAACAGTCCGCTTCCTCCGCTGATGGAGGTAAACACGTCATCGTCCATGTTCAAGGCACACAACCCAACAGTCAGCCAAGCAGAGAGGCAGTGCTCCGGAAATCGAGTGGATCATCCGTTCTTGTGAAGACAACTGACCCTGAGCAGACAGTGGTGACTTCACTGCCCAGAGGTTTGGACGGTTCCGTTAGTGACGCTGTGTCACAGGGGAGAAAGGACAGTGAACCCAGGTCACATTCAGTCGCCTCAGTTAAGGCGCAGGTCTCAAACACATCGGTGAGTCAGTTAGAAACTCCGTCTGTGGTGAGGGATCCTGTGGTGGGCTCGGGTGTTAGAACTGATGGTGCTGACCTTGTCAAGGCTGGGTTGGGTAATGAGGAGAGCACAGCGAGAGTGACAGGGGCCAGTGTCCCTGTGCCAGTGACCCCCGTGACCTCCATCGTTTCTGCTAAACATGCCTTGCCCATCTGCGCCGCTGCCGACAAACAGCAGACAAGAGTGGCGGTGCCTGTCCACCTCACGACTGGCAAACCTGTCTGCACCACCGCTCCTGTCACGTCACAGGTCACCGCAGAGGTCACCACAACACCAGCAGCAGTCACCCTGTTGTCCAGGGCCCCCCCTCCCACCACTGTTCAGTCCAAAGAAATCCCACTGTGTGCTAACTCTGTCAAAACACACGATGACAACATCAGTGATCAAACTTATTCAGGTGACACAGAAACGCCTCTGCATCGTTCAGAGAAGCCGTGCTGTTCTCTCACAGAGGAGGCAGTTTCAAATCAGAGAGACGTAGACAGCACAGAGAAGAAATACTCAGTAGAAAGCCAGGAAGTGAGCAGCCAAGAAAGGTGCGCCCCCTCCTTGGTGTCCAGTCGCAGACAGTCGACAGGGGGGGCAGCAGCAGCAGCGGTGAAGGAGCAGAGTGTGGTGGTCGAGGCAGTGAAGACGGTGCTGACGGCAGGCAGCTACACTGGTCTCCTCAGTCAGCAGACCAGCCCCCGCCTGTCCCGCAGCAGCAACTGCAGCCCCGTGCCCCTCCCCCCCCTCGACCCATACCCCTCCCCATCCCCCTCCACACACGCGGTACAGGATACAGCAACAGACACCAAGAAAGCAGAGGCAGTTCCTCCGTCCAGAGTCCTCCGCTCGAGCACGAGGAGAGCCAACGCGGCAGAGGAAAGGAGCAGGGAGGGCACCAGGGACGGTGCCACTGAGTCCGGAACAAGAAAAGACAATTCTTCCAGCGCACTGAAGGAGAAGCTGAGGGACAGCCAGACGCTGGAGGACAGTGAGTCTGCAGTCACATTGCTGTCGCTGCAGAACAGGGGCCCTGGCACTGCACTGCCCTTCCCCACATCCACCACCGTCATGAGTGGTCAGTCCACAGACGTGGCAGAGGAAAACCAGGAACAGAATTCTCGTCCGGAATCTCCAGGCAGCTCAACGTCAGAAACAGACTCAGTCACGAGAGAGACGGCGACGATGGAGGGAGCAGAGGAAGAACTGACCTGTGAGTCCACGTCTGGCAAAAACCGGGCAGGTGGTAGGGGCATCTGTTCCACCCTTCTGGCCGTCATTGAGCAGCTTCGAGAAAGGTGAGAGGGATTTGGCTGTCTTCATTAGGTGCTACGGCTCTGAAGGTTGTGATCAATGTGTAGTTACCTTGGTTAGAAATTAATAGAATAGATATCTCATCATTCAGTCCAAGAATGTTAAATCAAATGAGGACATTCGTTAACCTTTTTATGAGACTGCACATGGATACTGCTTCTGGACCATTTCACATTTTCAGCATCATGTCCTCTTTGGCACTTCAGATTTGCAGTCAATGTTTAACAGTTGAAGACCAGAAATTGTACAATTTTCTATTAAACTCCCCAAAATCTCATATTTATGGTCCCTGAGAGCTCATTTTTTCATACACTGGCATCTAAAAATGCTGTGTTTATGTTATTGACTTGTGAGATCTAAACAGTTTATTGTGGTCATGCTTAGCTGTGATTTCTGCATTTACATATTTTGTTTAATCTTGTGACAATTTGATTTCTGTACATGAAGTATCTATAGTCTAACTTTGTCGCTTATGAGTTTATTTTATGTTTTATAAGTGATGCACATTGTTTCTTTTTCCAGTGACAACTGAATGCAATTATTAACATGTTTTTTCAATGGCGTTCTTGCATAATGTGTGCTTTGAATATATTGGGTTAGATGATCATGCTGTATTAGGAGAGAGGGGAGAGGGGATGGTGAGGGGTTGGGAGGGTGGCAGGTAGAGGACTAGTTTGATTGGGGGAATGGGGGGAAGGCGAAAGGTGAATAACTAATTATTTTAAATGCGTGAAGATGTTTTATGTTCCAGTGTGCAGCTGTGTGACACTTTCCCATGTTTTATGGATATTTACAGTCGTATCTCGTATGAAAACCACTCCAGCTAAACGACAGTGCTTGCTGTGTACCATACCATGCAGATCCCGGTCTGAGAGTGACGCTGAAGACAAGCAGTCGCAGCCGCCAGCCAAAAAACGAGGAGGGCGTCGCCGGGGGCGACAGGAGTGCGAGGAGGAGGTGCTGGAGATCGGGGACAGCGACAACATTGAGCAGCTGTCCGGAGAGGACAGTGTCAACAACTACCGCTGCAAGCTGTGCCACTACACCAGCCCCCGCGTGCCCCTCATTCGCCTGCACATGCGCACGCATCGCCAGAAGGTAGGGGTGCTGGTCTCCATTTCACTTTCATTTTTCAAGGAAGCGTCACTGCATATATGGACAAATCCATTTATGCAACACCGCATCTGCTAAGATGATGCCTGACCAGCAGGCATAACCCAACATGCTTAGGCCTTGAGTGTATACATGTTTTTAGATGTCTTCGACAGAATTTTGCCAGAGGACAACACTTATGTTGCCATGGGTTCTTTTTCAGTGCACTAAGTGCATGCTGCACAGGGGGACCTCAATATATCATCTCATCCAGATCCATCTCATTCTCAGTTTGATTTTCCAGTCAAACTTGGGAGAAAGGGCAAGGCAAGGATTTGAACCCACTCCCTCACAGACACTGTGTTGGCAGATATAGGCAGATAAGCTTCTTAGCCATTGTGCCACCTTCCTCCTCGGAGTACTGGAACAGCAGTATTTCTGCAGTAAACGGATTTCTGGACTGGCATATTGGGGTTTTGTTTTCCTTTATTTTTGCCTTGTTTTGGTACTAAGATTCACACCAGTTTTGAGCTGCCCCTTGACAATGGCCACAAACTTTTCAGTATTAGAAATAACAGTCACTCCCACCTACGCGTTCTTCTGTCTCATTATGGATCTCTGTGTGTGTGGTCTTATTCCCCAATTGTTGACTGTTCATGATGGTAAAGAGCTGAGAACAGTTTTGTGAGAATGGGGATGTTTTCAGCTGTATTTATTGGTCATAAAATGTCATACATCGTCCTTTTGATTGATGGAAAGGCCTCCCAGCCAACCAGTGACAGAACAGCAAAATGTATTACAGTCAGCCTTGCCTTCGTCATATGTTCATTACCCTTTCGAGCACAGCTTTTTCTTGAGGGGCCACGCTGATGGGTGGGCTGATATGTGATGTAAAAATCAAAAACCATCACTTTGATTCACACAGTAATGAGTCTTCCCTGAAAGCAACTGCTTTACTCCCTTGTCAACAGTTTGAGAGTGCTCTTCTGAAAATTTAGAACTGCTTCATTCATGGGCTGTAACTTGCACATTCACTCGTATATGTTTGAGTGGGTTTTTATGTGTGTGACCTTTTTTAATCCACCATATAGGCTGAGGCAACCACACTGTTTTCAGAGGTGTATATGCTCGATACATTTTGTTTCCATGTCACAGATACGGAAGTATGAGTTAATTTAACAGTAGGCATGTGCATCCACACGAAAGGGGTTCACGCACTAGCAGATCTTCACATATCTGTTGATCTTAGAGATTTGAAAAATCTCCCACCTTACAGTAAACCCAAGACCCTCAGATTGTCCAACTTGCTGTAGCGCTGGTCATAGTTCAGAATTTGACTTCCAGGATCCCTTTGAGTGTTCGCTGTGCACCATGGTGGCTGACTCAAGCGAAGCGCTACAGGAGCACATGATCCAGCACTGCAAGGCGCGGACCTACGCCTGCAAGTTCTGCCCCCAGTCCTTCAACCACAAGTCCACGCTGCGTGCCCACATGAGAGCCCACAACGACACGGAGCCCTTCCTCTGCGACCTCTGCGACTTTGAGTCATCCAGCCCTCTGGACTACAGGGCACACATGCAGGTGAGGAGGTGGTTTTTGTTTTTCACTCGTTAGGTAGTGTGTGTTTTCACTCCTTAGGTGGTGTGTGTTTTCACTCCTTGACTGCTGAATTTGAAGTATCCACTTCTGTTTTTTTGTTTTTGTTTTTTTGTGGTGGTTGGTTGTTTCTTTAATTTTGCAAAGGTGCAGAACTTGTGCTGGCTTACACACACACATGTACACACACGTTTTCTTGAGTGACACACAAGCAGTGTTGAAATATACTTCTGTATGTGTGCCCATGATTGAAGCCTGACTGAATGACACAGGAAACAGAAGTTGAGCGCTTAAAGGCAGTTATCACTTGGCTCTACCCAGACCTGCAGACTGTTTTTGATGATTTTGTGTTTGTGAAGTGCTTTAGGCTTTTGTCTCTGACTGTAGATAGGTGCTACATAAAATAAGCATACAGTAATGATAATGATAAGCATACAATAATGATGATAATAAATGATTGAGTTACCTGCACCTACAAACATACAATAGTGATAATGATAAATGATAATGTTACATACACAGTAGACAAACACCAAAACACACACACCAAAAAAAAAAAAAAAAAAAAAAAATTGCTGTACTACACATGTCAACATGGGATGTGTGGACGTTTCCAGAAGCACACGGGCAGCGCCATGCTGTGCTGCCCCAATTGCCCGGCCGTGGCGGCCACCCGACAGGACCTGCGTCTCCACCAGGCCACCAGCTGCCCCGCACCCTCCTCCTCCTCCTCCGCCAGCCCCCCCACCCACACCACCACCCTCAACCCCAACACCAACCCCCACACTGCTGACAGGGAGAAGGCTGACCGTGACACCAGCCAAGACGCGCCTCCTCACGGCGACAACAAACTGTTCTGCCCCAAGTGCGACTTCACCTCGGGCGAGCGGTCGCGCATGGAGGACCACTTGTCCACACACGTGGCGGGGGGTGCGGCAGGGGCAGGGGGTGTAGGAATGGGGTTAGGGGTGGAGGAGGGGCTGCTCCGGTGTGCGCTGTGTGACTTCACGGCGGTGTCGTCGCGCAGCCTAAAGTCGCACATGAAGCGGCACGCCAATGACCAGCGCTACGTGCAGCAGCCGCTGGAGCAGTACAAGTGCCTGCTGTGCGGCTACGTCTGCCACCACCTGCCCTCTCTCAAGTCGCACATGTGGCGCCACGCCAGCGACCAGAACTACAGCTACCAGTTCACCAACGACGTCATCAACGCCGCCATCGACTACGACACCCGCGCAGACCCTACCCCTCAGCCCGGCCGAGGGGGCGTGGCTGCAGGAGCAGGGGCCGGGGGGGGGACTACTGCTGCGTTATCGAAGGAAGTGGATGAGCCGGAGCTCCTGGACAAGGTGCTGTGGGCCGAGCGGAGGATCGTGGAGGGTCAGATGAGCAGGACAGGGGGTTCGGAGCCCGTGTGCTGGGTCACCTTCCGCTGCTGCCAGTGCGGCTTTCAGACCATCAACAAGCCCAAGCTGAATCTGCACATGCGCACGCACGCCGACATCATCCAGCAGGCGCTGCAGGTGGGGTCCCCATCCGCAGCCATGGCAACCACCAGGGAGTCTGCCAGCGCTTCGGCCACCACAGTCAGCTCTGTGCCGTCGGACAGCGTCAACATCAAGGTGGTCTATGGGCCTGTGTGAGGGCTTCTGCTACACCTGTGTGAGGGCCACTACTACACTTGTTGAGGGCCACTACTACACTTGTTGAGGGCCACTACACCTGTGTGAGGGCCACTACTACACTTGTTGAGGGCCACTACACCTGTGTGAGGGCCACTACTACACTTGTTGAGGGCCACTACACCTGTGTGAGGGCCACTTCTACACTTGTTGAGGGCCACTACACCTGTGTGAGGGCCACTACTACACTTGTTGAGGGCCACTACACCTGTGTGAGGGCCACTACTACACTTGTTGAGGGCCACTACACCTGTGTGAGGGCCACTTCTACACTTGTTGAGGGCCACTACACCTGTGTGAGGGCCACTTCTACACTTGTTGAGGGCCACTACACCTGTGTGAGGGCCACTTCTACACTTGTTGAGGGCCACTACACCTGTGTGAGGACCAGGGTCACTACACATGTGTGAGGGCCACTCCTACACCTGTGTATCTGAGGGTGTGGGAGGGGTATTTGCTTTGCTGTTGTTGTGGGTTGTTGTGTTTTTCTTTATTTAACACAATTATGTTGTTGACTTTTGTTTTCGTTCCACAGAGTTGTGTTGCTTTGGTTGTTGTTTATCTTTTCAGATTCTTCTTTTCTTTTCTTTTTCTTTTTTTTTTAAGTTAATAATCGAATGAGCTGTATGTTGTTATTATCAACTCCTTTGAGTGTGAAATTGGATCTCAGTTACTGTCACAACTTTCTGTTTTGGTAGGCATCCTTAAAATGAATTGACTGACATTGGTTGTTGCCTTTCTCATCAATAACAGTTGATGATTTTTCCTGTGTTTCATGTGTGATGCCTGATATTTGGGTGAATACTAATCTTGTGTGTTTGTCATCAATATGTTAGCCTTTTCGTTGAAGTGAAAGAATCCCAAAGACTGATGAACTTGTACATATTGTAAAAATAGTTTTGGTTTCCATGAGATAAAAAGGTTGGTGTACATACCATGCTCTGCACTCTTGTATAAATCTAGGAGGAGATAAACCCAGAAAAAATCATCATTGTGAAAGTGATTCTGCCACCAATGTAAAGTCTAGTCAGGGAGACATTATGGTGAATATTAATCAAAGGAGACATTATGGTGAATGTCAGGTAGTGTTGCAGTAAGTGCCATAGTTATGTAGTGGGTAAATTACGTGAGAGAGGGGGTATCCATCACTATGCATGCATCTACTTTTTGTAGTCTTCCATTACATAGTGCAGATTCTGCACAGTTGGAAAAAATGTTATTATTTTACACACACACACACACACACACACACACACACACACACACACACACACACATACTTAGACAAGAGTTCTTAGACTTGAATGAATTTAAAGTAAGTTAGTTGAAGTTTTATAGTTATGGAGCTTTCAACAAGTTGAAAACTGTTAAAGCAAACCGAAACAGTGGTGCAAGCAAAAAGTAGTCGTTCAGTTGTTGCACATCATCATACCTTTGGTCAGTATATGTTGTAGTTGTATCTAAGGAAGGCACATATATGGACAGAAGTGAAGGTTGTGAATTGTGCCAAATACCTGCTTTTTTTTTTGCTTTTTTTTTCTCTACCCTTTTATCTGCACTGGAGAGGAGGTGGTTAAAAATTGAAGTCACCATGAGAGCAGGACATGAAAGGTCACAGAATTTGGGACTTTCATTTATATATATTATATTTATAATTATTGTTGATGAAGGATGATGATGATGACAAAGCTGCCATAGAGGTCCATTTCAGGTTTTGGGACCATGTGACTTGGCTGTACTGTACGCTTTCATGATAGTATCCTGGTGTTAACCAGGCCCAAGAGATACACACTTGCAGGGTCTGTCAGGAAATTTGAGCAACACACCCAAAGACACATCTGTAACTGTATAAGGTGGATGATACTCGACTGTGTGGTCCCAGTCTTCCCATTTAAGCCTACAGTACACTCAGCTCTGACCAGGAGCCAGCCATGGCCTGAAAAAAACCCATGCCTAATATTAATACATCATAGGGCGGTCATAATGTTAGCAATACAAAAGGTTTGTGAGACCTCTTGTTTGGTGTATTCTTATTGTGCTGCTTGTGTCAAGGGAAAGAAAAACTCATAATGATAATAAACAGTGTTTTAATTACATATAATGATAATAAACAGTGTTTTCTTATTATGCTTCTTGTGTCAAGGGGAAGAAAGACTCCTATAAGGATAATAAACAGTGTTCTTAATGCATTGTTTTGTGGCTGAGAATGGCTGAAAGTAAAGAGAGAGAAAATGAGAGTGAAATATGAGTCACTTAATAGTCATTTTCACCATTGCCTGAAGTTAGGGATCATTGTGGTATAGCACACAGTAGTGATTGTGGTTGGCAGGATGATTCATTTTTTAGTGTTTGGTATATTTACTTTCTGTCTTTGTGCACACAAAAACTTGCAGGTACACAACTTCAGTCTTCTGACACTTGCAGAATTGTGAGATTTTGTTGAATGAAGGAAAAAGCCTATGATAATCAAATAGATTGTGCACTTAAAAATGTGTGTATGTATCTTTGTTGTTCAAAGCTCTATTTTAGCCAATATGATTTTTAGATCATCTAGAATGATGTTTGCAGTGCGTACAATATTGTTTGGTCATTGATTGAATTTTATAGATCTGCCATGATGTCATGCATCATATTAGCAGCTAAATGTGTCGTCTTTTTAATTTTTGTAGATGTTTTGTGTAAAATGGAGAGAGCCTTACCCTTTCTCTATTTGTTTGTTGTTGTTTTTTTAACTATAGTTATGAAGTGGAAAAAAGAGATTAGAAATACAGATCTTTTGAAATTGTTGAATGTTGTATAATGAAGTACTTGCCCCTATGCCTTTAAATGATTGATCTTCCCGTCTTCCATTAAAGCATTTTGTCGTGTTTCTGTCACCTCTAACAGAACCCAGAATGCTGTTTTTGTGGGAGTGGCAGTATTCTACAGTAATGTTCTGCTGTTGTGCAACCATCACATGTGTTTTTCTCTTCTTACACACACGCAAAAAAAGATGTGGAGTAGTGTTTTGTTGACATGATTTCTTCAAGGTTTCACATGTCATGTCACCATTTTGGTGTGTTTTTCCTCTTTTTACACTAAAAAATAAAAGACATGGATTGATGGAATAGAATGTGGTTGATCTAATTTCTTGAACTGTGAATATTTAGTTTTTCCCGGTCTCACCTAATCAGTGTATTGTGCATTTGTTGTACAGAAGCTATATATATAGATAGAAGAGAGCTACATATTTTTACCTGTTTTGATTTGATCTGTCTGTGGAATCTCTGTGGGGTTTTTTTGTCCATTGTTTTTTGCAGGGCTGTAGTACATTACATGAATGTTTAGTTCTCCGGTGGTATCCAGTTTAGTTGTTGTCCAGGCTTTATTTATTTCAGTTGGATCTTTATTTTTAACTGGAAAAAAAAAAGGGGGGCGGGGGCATAAGAAAAAATGATTATGTTCTTTTGTTGACCCTTTCCCCCCTTTGCGCATTAATATTTTTGATTGTTGGTTACAACCATTACAGTGCTTAATTAATGTGTTGATATTATTTATGTTGATTTCATGTGTGAATCGAGATTTCTGTTGTTTTACAGTTGACATGCATTTATTGCAGGTTTTTGCTTCAGTTCCAGGAAAGCATTTTATTGGGGGGTTTTTATGCTTTAATTTGATAACTTTTCTTTTCAGTATTGGCCATGTTATCCACAGTTTCTTTTTGTTGTTTTCTCAGTCCTGGTTTGTTTCCAGTTGTGTGTGTAGTGTACATGTGGCAAACTTCGGTCAGTCAGCTGAACAAATGTGTTGTCAGCATGGTCATAATGACGCCTCAGTTTTTCAGCTGAAAGCTTGACAGATAGTGAACAGTTAAAAAAAAAAAAGATTGGGATATTTTTAAAAATCCAAAACAAAGCAATACTTTTTTTGGTTTCTATAATCTTGGTATCCTTTTTAGTTTTTTCTTTTCTTTTTTTTCATATGACAGTAGCTTTATTGTCTTTATGAAACATTTATGGGGCTTCATAGAGAGACCACAAATCAAACTCTAATACAGTATTTCCAAGATTTTTTGCATTATCAAACAAGCACCGGTATTACTATAATTGTTATGATTTTTTTTTAAAAGAAAATGTTAATAACAGATGTAAGTTACAACACTCAGTTTTAACGCTTTGAAATCCTAATTCCATCACTACACCTCAAACAAGTTAAAGACATAAATGATGTAGCAAACTTGTGATCACATCATATTTTATCCTGCCAGAATAATTACAGCTGTTTACTATGTGTGTGTGTGTGTGTTTTGTTGTCATTGTGCACTTTAAAGTTTTAGTTTGAAAAGGTTTGTTTGCATGCATTTGCATGCCTTCACTTACACAGGTATCAGGAATGTTGTGTATTTTTTAATAAAAATGGAACAAAAAGGTGGGGGGGGGGGGAGGGAATCCATCACAAAGAAAGATAAGCAGCCAGTAATATCCAGAAATTGTTTGGAAGTGTCCTAGCTTAGTCAGTCACACAGACACATGCACACTCGCATGCAATCGCACACACACACACACTTAAAATCCCGACATAGCTGATGAAATGCATACAGGAGTGAGGTTATGAAGAAAAAAGTTCCAGTGTCAACCTTGAGAGTTATTTTTTGCAAGGAATGTAGATTTGATATACACAAAATATGAAGAAAAAAAACATGGCAGCAGTGCTTGGTGTGGTTGTACAGTTTATTTTGTGACAGTAGCCTAGACTGCACACACAAAAATATGGTTGGATATAAAATAAGATAAAATTAAATGAGAATGAAAATGTAGAACAGGAGAACAAGCAGATTCAAACCTCCGTACATCAAACCTCCAGAGGAGAAAGCAAGCCCAAAAACTGACAGAAAGACACACATTCAATAATTATGTAAGTTTTTGGTTGAAGTTGCAAACTAGAAAGAAACTACAGGTGGTCCCCCCCTGAATGGCATACACTTGATGAAGGTCTGGAGATGGGGACAGAAAACTAGGGAAATAACAATCTGTGCAAGGTTATTTGCTGCTAACTGATACCACAGTTACAGAAATGGGAACAGATTTAGGTCCTCAGCACAAAAACTTTTTTTTTCCTCTCTAAAATGACAACAGTTAATTGTGGAATCTTTTGCGGTGTGATATATAAATAAATCAGCTAAATAGCTGGACTGTTTGATTGTATTGCCATTACATTTTTGATATATACATAACATGTGAGCATTATCATTTACACATACATATTTTATATATATTTTGATTTTGTACACACACTTAGATTAACACATGCATATATGAATAGATATATGTGTGTGTGTGTGTGTTAGTTTCATAGCAAGTGTACCTGTTTAATACATTTTCCCTGCTCACTTGAAGCATGACTCATTGTTTTCTTAAAATAGCTGTGTCAAAAAAAAAAAAGCCATTAATTTTTATCCCAGCATTACTGTCATGATGGCCTCAAAGGTACTATTAAGTTTGTCTCTTGCCCGCACAATTGACAAGGCATTAATGTACGCTTTGACTTTGAGAACAAGTATGAATGCAGGTGATAATGGACTTACCTGACAGTATCTGACTGTACAAATCAGATGATGAGTAAAAGCTTATGAATTTTTATGAAGAGGGCATCTTTACTGAGGCAAATACACCAGAGCAGGATACACCGTATGGATATTTATGAACAGGGCAATTTCATTGTAGCAAATTATGCATCACAGCTTGATCCTTGAAATGAATGAATGTCTTCCACTTTCACGATATCAGGTAGGAAACAGTGTATTTCAGTGTTTGAGAGAATGAGGATTTAGACGTGGAGTAGATTGGTTGTTGTTTTGTTATATATATGTGTGTGTGTGTGTGTATTTCAGTGTTTGAGAGAATGAGGATTTAGACGTGGAGTAGATTGGTCGTTGTTTTGTTGTATATATATATATATGTGTGTGTGTGTGTGTGTGTGTGTGTGTGTGTGTGTGTATTTCAGTGTTTGAGAGAATGAGGATTTAGACGTGGAGTAGATTGGTTGGTGTTTTGTTATATATATATATATATATATGTGTGTGTGTGTGTGTATTTCAGTGTTTGAGAGAATGAGGATTTAGACGTGGAGTAGATTGGTTGTTGTTTTGTTTGTTTTATGTATGTATATATATATATATATATATATATATATATATATATATATATATATGTGTGTGTGTGTGTATTTCAGTGTTTGAGAGAATGAGGATTTAGACGTGGAGTGGATTGGTTGTTGTTTTGTTATATATATATATATATATATATATATATATATATATATATATATATATATTTCATGAGTGAGTGAGTTTTTTGGTTTTTTGTTGTGTTTTTTTCCCTTTGCACAGAAGGTAATATTTCTCCATATAGAAATACACATCACAAAGGATTTGGGTTTTTTGTTGTTTGGTGAGGTTTTTGATACAACTTGACTTCCATTTCCTCTTTTTGGTTGTTGTTTTGTTTGTTTTTCTTTTGTTCTTGTTTGCTTTAAGTTCCCTGTAGGAGTAAACAGCATGTGTGACACTCATTTCACTTGAATTAATGTCCTGTTATGGCAGTGTTTGGTCGTTGTCTTGGGTTCTGTAACTTTTCATTTACATTAGTATTCTCCGTTCATTTTCCTCCAGGAAATGATGGCTCTGGTTACTGGCCTAAATGTAGGTCCTTGAGTTATGGCCGTATGTGTGCTGTAGCTATACATGCTCATTTCTTTCTGTTTTTCTTGCTTGCTTTAGGCGGTTTTTGGTTTTTTTGTACATGTGGTATGTGGTGTTCATCCAGTTTCATAGTATTTGTCATTCATGTAGATGGGAGTTGTTCTGTTCTGTCAGATTTGTGTTTGTCATGGCCACATCTGGCAGTCTTGTTGTATCTATGTATTCTTGCTGTCATTCTGATTCATTAGATATTTGTGTCATTGAAGCTTTTCTACCTGATTCATTCACGATTGTCGTTCTGTCGTCATCATACCTGTCAACTATAGTATATGTTACTGATACTGAATGTCAAGCAGTCATTACAGTATTAGTCAGCCTAGTATTACTGCTGCTCTGCTTACCATTTTCTTTCTCTGACAAGTGTCAAATCAATTTGCTGTCTAGATTCTAGTCCCCTCTTGTGCAACTTGACTTTTTTTGTGGGTTTCATTCGTACCTGCCTCTCAACTACTAATGATGACATTGTTGTAACGTACCACAGTATCGGGGGACGTACATTGTACTGTGTTGTATCAAGTGCCTGGTACCAAAGATTTGGGTGAACATTTACTGCTGCTGCATGTATTCCTCTGATGTTTCACCTGTTAACTATACACTGCCATGGTCAGAGACGAATAAGGACGGGAACTCATGAACACAATCATGTGGCAGTCAATCATCTATGTTGACTGTTTCTTTCTCACTTTGGAAGGAAACTGTGTGAACAGTGGTCTTCTGTGTGGTGGCTGTTTTATATAATGGAGTGGAAGACGTGATTTCATTCATGTGGTTAAAATTCAGTTTCATGTAAGTGCTGAGGGGAGGACATGGAATAGGAGGGAAGGGATTGAGGTGGGCGGGCTCAGGGGTGTGGGTTGGGAATGGCAAGGGGTTGGGTTTTTTTTTGTGTTTTTTTTTTGGGGGGGGGGGGCGGGGGGGGGGGAGTATTGGGAGTTGGAGGGAATGGGGAGAGGAGTTTGAGAGTGGGGAGGGTCACTGGGTTGGTTGATTTGTTTTTGTTTTTTCATCCAAGTTATTTTAGTTGATTCATACAATGAAAGATGGGTTGTTTTAAAATGAGAAATCAGTTTTGTTGCTGTTGTTTGTTTGTTTGTTGTGTTTTTTGGTTGTTGTTTTTTTGTTTGTTTGTTTGTTTGTTTTTTTTAATAGATTTTTGTTGTTGTTTGCTGTTGTTGATTTTTTAATCGCAAATTAATTAGTTTTCAGCCATGATGTTTCCCTGTACAACCTGCTGGACTATAAGCAGCAACAATGATGATTATGATAATAATACTCCAGTTAATTCATACAATGATTTTGTGAGTGTGTCTGTCTGTTTATGATTACTAACTTATTGTCATTCATAGAGTTAAAGATACCATGTTGTTTTCAGTAAACTACCCAGTGGTGTAATTTGTACACCGAATGCCTGACAAAGTATTGACACCAGGATGCTCTGAACACACACTCAGTCATTGAGAAGCATTTGAAGGAAACCAGCTTTTTAGTCTGGTTGGTAAACATGGTAAAGTTTACCTTTATGTTTCATCTTTTTTTCTGTGTGTAACATTTTTATGGATTTTTTTAAAGAGCGTTTCATTTATCGAAACTGGTGCTGGGTGAAGCGATGTGCATACCTGTGTTGATATCTTTAAGTTTTAGCAACTTATTGCGCATGATAGATTTTGTTCTCTAGAATACACTAAAGAGGCTTGTCCTGTAGAAAACACTAAAGAGGCTTGTCCTGTAGAATACACTAAAGAGGCGTTGTGGCTGATTCGGTGTGGCCAGGTGAAGGGGTTCTGATCCAATGTTCACCAGAGGTCAAGGCTCAAGTCCCTGTTTTGTGAAGTGTCCATGGTGTTGTGTCCTTGGGAAAGGTGCTTAACTCCAGCTTTCCCCCCCCCCCCCCATGGGGGTGCCGGGGGTCTTTCTGTATAAATAGCGTCCCTGCCTTCTGGAAATTCTGTGCTAGAAATTTCCTCTTTTCTGTCACTCTCTTTGTTTCTGCCTTTTTTTCTTTCCTCACTGTTGTCTCCTTTTTCTGCCTTCCCAGTCCATTCCCCTTTCTTTTTTCAAGCAAGCCTTGACACTTTTTTCTCTTTTCCACAGTCTATGATGCACTATCTGTGCTGTTTTGCTCTGGCGATTAGGTAACGAGATGCGAACACTGGGATGGGCACTAGCTGCCCATTCTGCAGTGCTATTTGCCAATATGGCCTTTTTTTATGTATTTTTTGTTTGCCTTTGAGGTATTGTTTTTTCTCTCCTTTTTTACAATTTTTTATAATCTGGGGATGATAAATTAAGCGGAACGGCTGGCATCCTCAGCATGGCCTGGTCTTATTGCCATAAGGAGCTAAATGGGATACTGTGTCATGAACTGTGTTTAGTGGGTTTGTCTGAGTGTTGGTTTTTGTTTTTTTTTGTGGGTTTTTTGTTGTTGTTGTTGTTGTCGTTGTTGTAAATGTGACAGTTTTGTGTTGGCAAGGTTGAGCATTTGTATGGTTTGACAGTCCTGATATGGCCCTGAGCTGTCGGCTGGACTGCAAGCAACAAGAGCAAGAACAAGCACAGGTGTGAATGTGTAGCTGACTGGTTGGGGAAGGTGATGAGCAGCAGAAAGAGAGGACTGGGCCTCATCTTCCAATGCTGTGCCCTTGACACAGTGGACATGGTGAAGTGGGTAACCTGGTGGTTGTACATTTCACCTTGGAACACATCAGCAGGAAAGTAGGAATGTTGAACAACAAGGGATGGAGGGAAGGAAGGAATTCTGTTTGATGTCCTGTCACACATACTGGTGATGGCAGGCATCTAATTAAAGTATCATTTTTCATGTTCGAATGTTATCCTTTTTTTGTTTTCTTTTTTTTCTTTTTCTTTTTTTTTTACTAAAAAGGGAGGAGAGGAGGGAAAGTTGTGTGGCGAGTTGAGGAAAACAGGATCTGGCCAGAGTTGGAATCAAACAAGAACATTTGAAATGAATAGAACAGCAAAACAAAATTAATATGATTATGGACTTTGTAAAAGGGAAGTTGTTAATTTAACTAGACAACCAGCTGATATGAAAGGAATGCTGGAATGACATGCATGAGAAATGTTTGGTTTTTTTGAGTGTACAGGGTTTTTTTCTGTCGTTTTTCTCAAAAACCATGACTGTACCTGGCATGTTAAATGAAAGCATGCATAAATGTGTTAACATGAGTTATTTGATGTCATGCATGATGTGAAATGTTTAGGCCTTTACAGACTGTTTATATCTTGATGGTTTCTAATGGAAATTTGAGGATTGTCAATCAGTGAGCTCCAGTTACATAGTTTTAGAGTGTTTTTAAATTCCCCCTGAAGAAATTCAAGATTGCTGTTGAATCATCAATTAAGCTGTTTCAGAACTGGTATCTTTAGAAATTTCATGATAAAAAATTAGTATGCACCAGTTGTTGTTTCAGAGCATATATTACCAAGGGAATTTTGGGATGGGCTGTCAAGATCAATCAAACCATTGTTGAGCTTGATTGTTGAGCTTGTTTTTTTAAGATAAGAGATTTCGGATGGTCACGTTTCTCTGCTCATTTCCAAGGGGGTTTCAAGGTTTTGTAGGTCATGAAGTGTACTTTGTTTGATGCCGCCGTTGTTTTTTTTTCTCAGACATGTACCCGGTTACTAGTAGTATTTTCCCCTCACGTCAGATGTGAACTGGAAAGTACACAATAACGAACCAGTGTGGTATGGGTGAAGTTGAAGCTGTCAAAATGAAGACAGATGGGCAACAAAGCAGATGAAAGGCCAGTCTAGTTTAGGTGCTTCTCTCTTTCACTGGGGCCATGAGCTGATTACACGAACAGAAACATAGTAGGAAACTTTTGTGGTTTGTCTTCCATGTAAATGGTGCTTTGTCATCTTCGACATTGAGAGAGAATTGAAAATATGAGCAGCTGTTTAAGAGTATGACAGTGTGTGCAGTGTGTGAAAATCTGTTACTGTTCATGCAGTATGTCGTCAGTTTCAGCTAAAACTGTTGAGTCTGATGGTGTATGGGTGGGAAGAAAGATGGTAGCAAGTTTTTTGTTACAAAGGTCACGGCAAATAATATGCATTTCTTTTCTTTTCTTTCTTTTTTTTTATGTTTTAAGAATTTACATTGACAACAATGACTCTTCACAGAGTAAAGATGAAAAGAATTGTCGTGCAAGTTGTTAGAATCAAAACTTGTCTACTACCTGAATCATTAATTATTTCAGGAACACCGTGATCAGAATTTTTAGTCACAACTGAAAGATGATCAGACATGTCAAATATGAAACATCCATGTCTCCAGTGTATTCAGTTTTATAGGCAGCATTTTTTATTGTGTGGGTAAATGGAGTGATGAGGGAAAATTAATGTATGGCACTTAACATAATTCTCACACAGGATGGTTGTAAGTTTACTAACTGATTTCTTAATTAAGAACTGTGTATCCTGTTGCAATATTCGATTTGACTGGAAAAAATTAATTCTTTATAAAACATAACTGCAATACAGCTGGCCGATGAATTACACATTGATTAACTGCAAAAAGGAAAATACCATTATTTGGTTACTGTAAAACTAACTTGGTCTCCCAGTGCAAAAAGGTTTGTCAATCAATCCTGTAATGTTTGCAGTCATTCCCAAATATAAAATAGATATAAATTATACCATAGCATATTTCTGGTCATGACAGTGCTGCTTTTTTTTTTTTTTTTTTTTTTTTAGTTATTCATTGATGGTTGTTTTGATTTGTGACCACTTTTAAGTGATGACTGATCTGTCTTCATGTCTCTTTCTTTCTGTTTTTGTTGTTGTTGTTGTTTCCTTGGTGGACATAAATGATAAAACAAACAGGACTAGCATTGTACTTTGTAGCAACCCGGCACTGAGCACCTTGACCTTTAGGGTGCAGACCTATAGGTTGTTAAAACACAACTGAACTGTAACAGGCATGATGAGTAGTCCCAGGAGACAACATGCATCAGTTGTTTCAACATCAGTCCATTCACTGTTATCTCCCTTGTGGGGGAACCAGAGTCGGTAGAAAGCATCGTAAAACCCAGTGAAGTCTTTTCAGTTTCTTTTCCCAATTTCTGTGATTTCTACCCCTCCAAAGTACGGTATTTAACATCATGGTGAAAACCGTCAAAATTGCATTAACACCCACTTGCAAATACAATTGAACATGGGAGTTCTATCACTAATCCTTTTACCACAAACTACAGATTATCTATCTTTGTACATAAACTGGTACATGCCAGAATATAAATTCTGTGTCAACATTTTATTGTCTAATTTCTTTGTATATTGCCCACTGTATATTTCCTCAATTGCCTGTTATATCGTTCCTCTCCAGTCTTAATCTTTCATTTGCTTGATGTTTATTGTCATAAGATTGTTGTGATTTTATTGTGATTATAGAAGCGAAGAATAATAGTTGAATGAGTTTGCACTACATTTCTTTTTCTTTTAATCAGACAAAGTTTATTTATCGTGATCAGTTTTTCTCCTTGTTTTCCTCTGCAAATATTGATTTTCAGGTCCGATATACACTGGGTCTGCCCACGTACCCCACTCCACCCCCATCTCCTCCCCCCACGCCCCATCTTCCCCAGTATCTAAACCCATGAACACTTACAAATTCTCCTCAGGTATTGTTTTTTTGGTAAATCCTCATGGTTTCATTTCCTAGTGATTCTTTGTGGAGTCCGATCACACAATAGTTTTGCCTCAAAGCATTGCTTCTTCAAGCAGCTGTAAGCCATTCATGAATAGTGAAACAGACATTTCTTGGTGTATCATGCAAGGAATTTGTGGAATCTATGGTACTGGGGTATGAGTCTGCTGACTGAAGGCGAAGATGCAGCAAGTTACGCACAAATAATGCGCAGAGGTCACCAACATAGGTTTCAGTGTGAATGAATATTCTCTGTACACACCTCCCTTACCATATTTCATTGTATGACTTGTGTACAGTCACAGTTGTGTTGTGTTTGTCTCTACAAACAGTATCTGCAGATATTTGTTTGATTTGGTTTTGGTTTTCTATAGGAATGCCTTCATCCCCTCCCCTCCCCCTCCCCAAAATGGTGTTGATCAATTTCTCTTTCCAGAACTTTTTTTTCCCATTAATCCCCATCCATATTATTTTTCTGAGAAAGTTTGTGATGCTGTACAATTTTATCTACGATATTCAGGTGAAATTCCATATTATTTTTCTGATAGTTTGTGATGCTGTACAATTTTATCTACGATATTTAGGTGAAATTCTGTTGCATCAGTCTTCGCCATAAAAATTTGAGAAATCTTGATAATACACTGGTAGGCAAGCAAGAAGCCACTGCTAATTATAGTGTCAAGTTTCCAGACACTTTGCTTACTTTTAATGGAGAAAGTTGTCATTTGCCGACCATCAGACATTAAGTCAACCTGTGAATGCACATCCAGACTCTTCCTTTACTTTACAATGATGATAATTTATTCATATGGCGCTGAATTTTGTGATGAAGACAAAGCCCTCCTGCTAAAGCACTCCCACTCCAGGCTTGTTTGGGAAAGAGGTAGGTTTCAGGGCCAGATTTGAAAGGGCTGGGTGCACAGATTTGACAAGCGAAAGAGACAGCTTGTTCTCGGTGTAAGGTCCAGAGACAGAGGTGAAATGTCTCCAGACACTGAAGGCCTGCATCAGACCAGGCACCACAAGTGGGCAGCAGGGAATACAAACATCTCCAACGTCCATTGTCAAAGAGAATGATTGCACTTTCATTCAATGCCTTTATTACGGTACATCACATAGCCCCACCCCCCTTTTTTTTCAAATTTCCATTACTGAAGGGGTTTATCGCACTTGCAGTTTATGCATTTATTAGTTGATCATTTCCTTACACCCTCTCCTCAACCCTTTAACACTTTTTTTTTTTTATCTACCCAGGGTTTTTTTGGGGTTTTTTCTTGTTTCATACCTACAAAATATGTAATAAAAGGCAGTTTGTAAGTGATTGTCAGTGAATAAACAATCATTACCATAATTTATGACAAGACAGTTCTGAAAAGAAAAAGGTGCTTTTTCACACAATGAAGTTGTAAGTTTTGTATTGTGGAATCTCAAAGCAGTTGGGGTTTTTTAGTTGTTGTTGTTGTGCAGCTTAGTTCTTGTGTGCAGTATGAGGACAGATTTTTTTTCTTCCTTTTTTTTTTTTTGAGAATATCATTTTTCCTTTTGAAAGTTTCTATCTTCACATGATATAACACTTAAAAAATATATTTTAAAAAAAAGATGTTTGTACAATATTGTATTTTCAGTGCTGTGTTTCCGTCCTTGCATAATAAAGTTCCTGCATGTTCTTCATGTGTGTTCCTTTGTTCTGTGGTGTGTGTCATGCTCTGGCTTGAGAACTCAGTTCACTCTTGGTAAAGAATGAAAGGGGCTTGGGTTATCCAGGGCTTCTGGTCAGTTACAATTTTTGGGAGTTCCATGGACTCTTTTTACCAAACGTCTAGAGGCTCCCAAACTACTTTCAGAGTCAATCTTAATGCTGCACATTCCAAAAAAATGTGTATTGGTAAACACACAGACTGGCAAATCTTTTAGACATATTTGTCTTTCATTCTGAATAATTTAAGTTGCAATCCACAGAAAAGGAAGCAGAAGAAAAGAAATGAATTACTGATCAGGCACTATCACAATCTCTCTCACACACATATGTACACAAAACAGGCAAACAGCTTACGTAGTCCAGCAGGCAGGATGGTGAACACAGACATCTGAATTTATTTTACTCCATTTTTTCTACAGTGCTCTGTGTGGCTTGTTTCCATACCAAATTAAAAAAAAAAAAAAAAAATCACCAATTTGCTTCTAACCAAAAATTCACCATTCTTCATAAATATTATTACTGGTGTAACATTCAGCTGACAGAACAAGATGCATGTTGTTCAGCGACTGGATGACAACTTGAGTACAACCCTCAGAATGACTTAAATGACTGTTCATTTATATAAATGTTTGCCCACATTAGTATGAATAAGTAACCTACATGACTGAAGCCCACCATTCGAACAGTATATGACTTTGAATTTATAAAGGCATGAATGTGACCAAGTATAAAAATATAAAAAGAGACTGAGCTAATATATCTGGGTTTGTTTTGTTTTTTTAATGCCTGAGTTTCAAAAATACAGTTTTAAACATTAACAAATATATAAGGTGTACTCTGACCCTTACAAAAAAAAGACAAAAAAATCAAAAGTAAAAACGATGACAGCTTTCAAAATGTGGCAATGGTTTTGAATTACCTCTCAACACAACAGGAAAGATGAGTACATCACATCCCAACAGTCACTGATTCGGGTTTAACCCCTATCCTACATCCACCATCGTTCTGCACCTTTCATACACCAAATAAAAATGCTTGCAACCTCGGTGTTTTGTGTATATTACCACTCTCTGTCCATCTTTGATGGATGTTCATGAAATAGCAAACATCACCATTCTCTATCTTTGATAAATGTTCATGGAACAGCATACAGTACAAGGCATGCAGATATAAAAACATCTTCTGGGCTGGGTTTCCATCAGTTTGCATTTCAAACCATTCTGTATCACTGAGCAATATGTAAAGAAATGTACAGCCATTACAAAATGAAAAAAAATGAAAAAAAAAAGGTTCAAGGTCAGTAGCCTTTCATAGGGGCAATGAATTCCTTGTGCCTACGGCTCGGCATAGGAAGGCGGGCACCTAATCCTCTCCTTCGCCAATTTTTACCTTCCCCAACCACAACCAAAATTTGGTACCCATTCACACAGGTGAATGAGGAAAATCAGAGCTGAAGTGCCTTTCCCAAGGACAACATGGGGAAACAGGGCCTTGAACTCTGATCACTGGATCAAAAGTCCAATGCCTCACCAATGCTGCCATGGCACCTCAGAGTCATTGTTCTCATTTCTGCACTGTTTAAAGGCATTGGTACCATATTTTGTGCATAAAAAAGTGCCAAGCCAAATGCAGCTGGGGGGAAATCAATGGACCTTTACCTCCCATTGCCAGTTGGTATAAAATAAGAGCTGTTGAGTGTTTCCCACCACCAGTTATGTTACGCATTCTGTATGTCTGAAAGTATTACCTCTAACCACCCAATATAAACGCATTTTAAACATATCTTACTTTGTTTCATGGGTACATAAACACCTTAACATTAATATACTGTTCTCAGAAAGAAAGAAAAAAAAACATTTTCTGTCACTGTTTTTCAGCTGACCTGAGAATTGGATGATTATTTTCTGTCACTGTTTTTCAGCTGACCTGAGAATTGGATGATATAAAATCATTTCATCTTCTCTTTTCAAGTCAGTCCTTTTAAGCAACTACTTAAGAAACAAAATTCATGGCTTGGAATTTTCTGTCTCTGGTGAAGATTCCTCCATATGATTTCTGGCCACAAAGAAATAACAAAACATCCCTCTGTGTCCCATCTTTGAAAAAATAAATACGATAGCTGTATCACTTTTCTGTCTTTGTGGCGACACCTGTACTGACGGAAACCTGAGTCAAAGAAGTGTATGATGATCCCATGACAAAACCAACAGAAAACTGCGATCAATGTGACCACTGATTCACACTTGAAGCACTTGTGAAAAGCAGCTGGACTGACAAAATCAACAGGGACATGAAACTTGGATGGACAGATGATTCATGACACAGATTAACAGAGCACAGGAACCTCACTAAGATGGGTACACAAAACGCATACAGGCACAACGTGTCGGAAAAGAGATGGACTACAATACACTTTAGGAAACGAGACAGACAAAACAGTTTAGGGAGAGATGGGCAGACAATATAGTTAGGAAAAGAGATGGACTGATATAAGACTTTACAAAATGAGACGGAAAGACATTACAGTTCAGGAAAAGAGATGGACAGAAGATGTACAAACAATACAGTTTTGGAAAAGAGATGGACAAGCAATACTGTCCTGGAACAGAAATGGACAAACGATAGTTTAGGAAAACAGATGGATAAACAATACAATTTAGGAAAAGAGATGGACAAACATGGAACAGTGATGGACAAGCAATATAGGTTTGGAACAGAGATGGACAGACATTACAGCTAAGGCAAAAACAAACAAAAAAGACCTATGGATAGACCAGATCTGCAATGGAAAAAGAGATGGACTGACAATAATAGGAACAGGGGTGAACAGACAGGACAGTATACACCAGCAAAAGTAGTGGACAGACAAGATAACTTAGAACAGGAATGTGGGCGGACAGCCTGGATAGCAGACACACAGGAACAGGCGCATCGATCTGCACAGACACAACAACAGTAAACAGGAACAGAGGTGAAGGGACAATTATTTAACACAATCAGTTAAAAGATCGTTGGTGTTGCTCCCCCCCACCCCCCTGATTCTGGATACACTGCAGAAGAACGTTCCTTTCCTCAGAATCATAAGTTTGAACTGGCAGTGACTTTGTGTTCTATGTACAGCTTGTGTCACAGACCCACAGCACTGACCTGGCCAGAACATCAGTGCTGTGGACAGAAACCAATTTCTAGAAGAGGTGCACAGAAACCTTTCTAGAAAAATTTCTGGAAGAGGAAGGTGAAAGAAACTGTCCATGTCATGACGAGAAGGCCTAGGCTGAACCATGTCACTGGCCTGGAACTCCCTCCAATTTTATCACTGACTGTTTAACACTGCGTCCAGGCATCTGTGGCCAGACAACATTAATCAATGCAGCTGTGAACTTTGCTCATTCGCAGGCTGTCTGACCCAAGACTTTCCTGTATTTGAGTAAGACAGTATAAAACTACTGAAATATATAAGTTCAAACTTTTTCAATCTGAGTAAGGAAACGTTCTTCCAACTGAGGAGTTTGTTCAGCAGCAGCACCCAGAGGAACACTGAAGAAATACTGCGACTCCCTGGTATGCATTACGTTCACGGTTCCAACACAAGTGACCAAACAAAATCCCATACTTTTTCCAGACCAGACTGAACAATGTCCACACCAAACACAAAACCAAACTGAATAGAAAAAAAAAGCCTGTTTGCTCTCTGAGGAAGCAGTGGATATCCCAGTATCAGTGTTCAGTTTTCATTACCTTTTTTTTTTTTTTAATGCAATAAGCTCTTTGTTGAATGGTGTAGGCCAGGATTTTTATTAAAATTCCCAGACTTTCCCAGACCCTGAAGGGCGAAAGTATGCATTTCCATCCATGGAAATGGTTCTCTCAGTTTCCAAAGACTTGTCCAGACTTCCATAATTGTACAAAACCCTGCACATCACATGAATTCTGCCAGGGTATGAACAGTGACTATTTTCTGATGAGCCAATTTCAGACACACCACTGCTGTCCAGTTGCTAAGTGATCAAAAAAACCCTGAAAACAAAGTATGGATGATACATAGCGCAGTAAAATGTTGTGCACATTAACCCACTCAAACATCAGTGAACGTCAGAGTTGCATCCAAAAACTGGAGAAGTAACCAGGTACCTTGCTGTAGAAATTCTACCTTGCAAATGAGAGTCCTTCAAGCATTATCAGGGACAACTCTTGTATCCATGGATTATTTCACTTTACTACGAAAAACAATCACACACACACACACACACACACACACACGTGCATGCACACACACACACATACACACCCCAACTGATATCTAATATCACTTGAAAGTGAAGTCATTAAACTGTTGCACAAACGAAACAAGACAAAAATCAAACAAATCAACCACGAAACTGAGAGGTGATTAGACTATGGCAAAGCGCTCAGCTCTCGTTCCATTGAGCAGTTGGAATTTTCACACAGACAAATCTTGTGACAAACGAGCCAAACAAAAAATATAAAAACTCCAAGCTAACACCCCCTTCCCTTCCTCCCACCCCTCAAAGGCTTCAGCAAATGCTAAGCATGCACCACAGGTTCTGAAAAAGGACTGATTGAACTTCTCCACATACAACAGTGAAAGACATGAGTGAACAGATTCAAGAATGGAAGTGCAATGCCTTGACATCACCATGCAGGTTTTCTCTTTTTATTTTATTTTTTTTCTTTTCATTCTTCTTGACATGATAAATTGTGTTGCGATTTGTACATGTTTTGTTATTGCTGCTGCACACATTCACACTGTTCCACAGAGAAAAATCAGATGAGCGTAGTGGTGGTATGATAACTGAGCGTGCGTTAACTGAGCTGAGTGGTGGGCTAAGCTGAGCAGCTGGTCACGACTGCTTGCTGCGAACCTCCTGGTCGTACTTTTGATGGAGCAGTTTTTTGTATGCTTCTTGGTTCACCCACAGTTCCGCCGCGTGTGAGTTCAAGGGACTGTCATTGTTGGGTTCTGAAACACAGCCATACACACATTTTTCATCATTTTTGTTAGGTTTTTCTGAAGCCCAACAATTCACATGTCTATTATCTTTCGGTGGGTTTTGAAATAATATTCACTCACATGTCTGTTCATTTATGCTAGGTTTTGAAACAGCCTTTATTCACAGTCTGACTATTCATTTAGGGGCGTTGAAATGCAACCATTCATGTGTCTAGTATTTCTGTTGGGTTTTAAAAAACATAACCATTCACATGTCTATTCATTTTTGTTGAGTTTTTGAAACAATCATTCACAGTTTCTGTTTCAATGTTATTAGGTTCTGAAACAGCATTCATTCAATCTGAGCTGATGGAAGTTTTTATGTTGTGTTCTTAAACAGCCATTTACACATTCATATAAATTTATGTTAGTTTCTGAAACAAAAGTACTCACATACTTATTCATTTTCATTGGGTTCTAAAACACAACCATTCCCATGTCTATTCATTTTTGGGGTGGTTTGAGACAAAACCATACACACTTCTAGATTCATTCTGGGGGGTTTTAAACAACAAAATAATCACACAGCTATTCATTTTTGTAGGGTTCTTAAACATAATTATAGTCACCTTTCTGTTTATTAACAATTCTTTTCCATGTAACACTCGCATGGAGGGGAGGGGGGGGGGGGGCTCAAATAATATTTCATTATTATTATATTTTCAAAGCATAATCATGTCTTAAACACAGCATGCTAAGCACTGCAACTTTTCCAGACTGTGGGCCACTTAGCAAGATTCAAAATTACACTTTGCAGTCTTGATTTAAGGCTTTGTCCTGTGTTCTTTGCAGCCAGCTAATAAAAAAAAGTTCTTGTCCTCAAGAAATTTTGTAATTCCAGGCCATGAGCTCGAACTATTGCAGTGGTTAACAGCCATAAATAAGAGCCCTGTTTGCTCTGTTTTGTTTTTTAAAGGACACATGCAGGTACGCACAAGATTACCATTTGTCAATCAAAATTTCCCAGCCAGAGCATTATTTTCTGATCACTTTTCAGCATAGATCTATACTTTTCTTAAGCAGTAAAAATCAGTTCACAAATAAAGCTGTTTCATCAATATGTAACACAAACACCCCACACACAAAAAAAAAAACACCAGTATTACATTAATAACACTATAGTCACAGCCTATTAGAAAATACACATAAAATATTGCATCCTCTTGATTTTTATATCTAAAAATATCATTACTATGAACTGGTGGAAGATCAACCTCCATTATCAAATTCAAAGTTAAGGGGGAAGAAGATACGCTTTCATTAGATATTAACCAATATGAAAACAAGAACCGCACCCACACAGACCTGCAATTAGTGACACATCATACCTGCTAACAAACTCTGTATAGATAACAAGACGGTGCGGACATCATAGAGGGCGGACCATTTCTCCTTGAGGATATCTAAACAGATATTGCCGTGGTTGTCCACGTTGGGGTGGTAGCAAGGCGTGGTGAACTTGACCGACACAGCCTGGTATGGGTAGCCGCTGGGGAATTCTAGCAACAGCTTGTACTGCAGACCCTCATACACCTGGAATTTTTAACACACACACACACACACACACACACACACACACACAGCAAATCCACTTTACTGATTATCTGACCAAATCCTGACCATGATATTCAGTCACACTCCATTCAAAACGTTAACTCGTTCAGTGTTCACTGGTTGCAGCTCCCCACATTCAGTTCAACGCTACATACAAGTGGGCTTTTACATGTATGACCGTTTCTACACCACCACGAAAGTAGCCATACTCCATTTCTGAGGGCGTGCATGCTGGGTATGTTCTTGTTTACAAAACCAAATGTTGACATGGCTTACAAGACCTTAAAAGAGTGTATTTGATCATCTGAATGCGTACACACACACAGTGGGGACTCAGGCACAAGCAGGTCCACACATCGGTTAACCTGGGAGATCTGAAAAAATCTAAACCCTTAACCCATCAGATGCTGTGACCAGGATTCAAACACAGGACTCTCAAATAAAAAAATCCAACATTTTAACCGCTCAGCTGTTGCACCCTAAATGTTGATAAGTTTATTTTTATTTTAGCACTGCTGCAATGGCAAGTGTATTCTGTGCTTGTAAATGGCAGCTATTTGACTGGTATATTTTCAAATGGTTATCACAATCCATCAAAACACAGCTAAAAGTCCTCAGCAACTCAGTACTTGTTTCCAGGCTGGGCGATGCACGCACACACAGACACAGACACACACAGACACACACACACAGAAGACAACTGTGGGAGTGACAAGTCTGCGCTCCTTAACAACCTTAACTTCTGCTCAGCTGTGTTCACTCACAGTGCGAGCACACCACTGGTGGGAACTCAGAAATGTGATCAGCTGGCCACAGTGCATGCTGTGAGTCCCCTTACCAGTCTGTCATGTTCATGGATCATTACCAAAAACACAAGATAGCTGCATTATTCATCAATGATGAATATGATCATTAATGATTAACATTTCCAGAAACTTCTTTTTCTTTACGAAAATTAATTTTATATTTTAATCTGATTTGCAATTGCAGTGACCCACTGGTGCAGACTATGGCAGAAATCTCATTCTTTTCCTGTGCAAACCAACGCCCTGCTCATGCAGAGAAACCTAAAGTGGCTGCAGCTAGTGACCTACATTGGGGACTGAACAGCATTATGATACGACAAACAATAGAACAGAAAATCCCCTCCCCAACTGGTACTTACTGTTCCTTTGGCACCTTCAATTGTGCCGACCCATTTGTACAGATTGTCCCCTTCTGGAAACGCTGACACACCAGGATCTGCTGACATCTGCAACATTTCAAGCATGTGTCATTACCATAAACATCATGTCACCGTTTGGCGCAACCATTGTGTCTATATCATCAATACCCACACTAAATTTCATAGAAATATCAGACATTAAAAAGTTCAGTAATGATGTCAAAGGAAATGATTTTCTTTTCAATTAAGAATATACACTAAACTTGTTAGAGTATATACTGACCGCTGGCCTTCATCTTTATTGAAGGACTTTATCTTTGCTGCACAGTGAATCAGACTGGTTATTCTTTGTGTAATCATAAACAATTTATGTACGGCTACACAGCTATACAGTATACTGGCACTACTACTTAAGTATCCAGACGCAGATGATTCAGCTTATCAAGAGATGAATTTGTGTTATTACCTCAAACCATATATGCAAAAGCCATTTCTTACTAGGTAATTACAATTTCCTTTGTACACTCATATTTTTTAAACAGAATGACTATGAGTTATTGACTATGTAAATTTAATAGTATCACTATGTCTCTAAGGCTTGCTGCCAGTATTCATCTGTAAAACTAAAAGTATATGCAGAAATCAATTAACAATGAAGAACTGATTTTGATTTAAAACGCATTGAGCTTTAACAATATGCGCTATAGCAAGATGTCTTAATTAGTAAACTGACTTTGATTTATATACATGTGCTGATTTGTCACCCAGCTGCCCCAGCACTGAATCAGAAAACCCAGACCAGTTTCTGACCACCAGTTCAGCCAGTAGTTCTCTGTGCCACATTGTGAAACACTCTCTACAGGGAACAGCTGTAGGGAGATGCCTGAAATGTGGACACATCACTTAACCTCCTTAAAAAAAAAAAATCTTTAAAGAGCACATTGAAGGATAGAGATCACACAATAAAATCAATGTAAACTTTCCACCTGTTTCCTGATACGTAAAATTTCACATCAGGTGTACAAGCTAGGCTAATAAAAACCAATACTTTTCTTCATGATGGGCTTTTCCAGTCCATGAGCTACTGAGTATGTTCCAAACTGACAAGTCTGAGGAAGCTACATGGTCAATGAACAAGCATTCAAATCCAACTGATTTTACATCTGTATTATTATTCCTTCACTACCATGTTATCTCTTCTCTCTTTTCTATATATTTTTAAATAACTATTTTTTAAAGTCTGTATAGACTGAAGAATGGAATCTCTGCTCTTGTTTTTCTCCACTTTTCAGTTCATTTTCACATCCAACTGTGAAAACTACAAGGCATATCATCTTTCTCTGAGCTTTCAGTTACTGGCTTGTATTTTTACACTCAACACCTGTCTCCCAGCTGCCCCAGCACTGAATCAGAAAACCAAGACCAGTTTCTGACCACCAGCTCAGCCAGTAGTTCTCTGTACCACATTGTGAAACACTCTCTACAGGGAACAGCTGTAGGGAGATGCCTGAAATGTGGACACAATACTTTACATCCCAACAACATCTTTAAAGAGCACACTGAAGGAAAGAGAACAGACCCCAAAAAGTATATAAACTTTCCACCTGTTTCCTGCAGATATATAAAATTTCACATGATGTTCAAGCCAGGCTCACAAAAACCAATGATTTCCTGCATGATGGGATTTTCCAGTCCATGATTATTGAGTATGTTCCAAACTGACCAGTCTGAGGGTCTATGAATGAGCGTTCAGACTTTGATGGTCAAATGGGCTGTCCATAAAGATACCATATCTTTATCATTTCTTCACGACCAAAGTACCAAATGTTATTTCTTCTCTCTTTGCTATAAAATTATTCATTGTTTTAATAAATATTTTGTAAAGTCTCTACAAACTGAAGAAATGATTCTTTGCTTTTGTTTTTCTCCACTATTCATTTTTTTTTTCCACATATATCTGTGACATTTATTACTTTACAAGGCATGTTACCCTTCTCTGAGCTTTCAGACTTGTAATTTTACACACTCAACAACTGTCTCCCAGCTGCCCCAGCACTGAATCAGAAAACCAAGACCAGTTTCTGACCACCAGGACAGCCAGTAGTTCTCTGTACCACATTGTGAAACACTCTCTACAGGGAACAGCTGTAGGGAGATGCCTGAAATGTGGACACAATACTTTACATCCCAACAACATCTTTAAAGAGCGCACTGAAGGAAAGAGATCAGACACAAAAAAATATATAAACTGTCCACCTGTTTCCTTCGGATATATAAAATTTCACATCTGATGTTCAAGCCAGGCTCACAAAAACCAATGATTTCCTGCATGATGGGATTTTCCAGTCCATGATTATTGAGTATGTTCCAAACTGACCAGTCTGAGGGAGCTACATGGTCAAAGAACAAGCGTTCAGATCTGACAGACTTTGATGGTCCAATGGGCTGTCCATAAAGATACAATATCTGTATTATTTCTTCACAACCAAAGTACCAAATGTTATTTCTTCTCTCTTTGCTATAAAATTATTCATTGTTTTAATAAGTATTTTGTAAAGTCTCTATGGACTGAAGAATCGATTCTTTACTTTTTTTTTCCTCCACTATTCAATTTTTTTCCACATATATCTGTGACATTTACACTTAATAGGGCATGTTACCCTTCTCTGAGCTTTCAGACTTGTAATTTTACACACTCAACACCTGTCTCCCAGCTGCCCCAGCACTGAATCAGAAAACCAAGACCAGTTTCTGACCACCAGGACAACCAGTAGTTCTCTGTACCACATTGTGAAACACTCTCTACAGGGAACAGCTGTAGGGAGATGCCTGAAATGTGGACACAATACTTTACATCCCAACAACATCTTTAAAGAGCGCACTGAAGGAAAGAGATCAGACACAAAAAAATATATAAACTGTCCACCTGTTTCCTTCGGATATATAAAATTTCACATCTGATGTTCAAGCCAGGCTCACAAAAACCAATGATTTCCTGCATGATGGGATTTTCCAGTCCATGATTATTGAGTATGTTCCAAACTGACCAGTCTGAGGGAGCTACATGGTCAATGAACAAGCGTTCAGATCTGACAGACTTTGATGGTCAAATGGGCTGTCCATAAAGATACCATATCTGTATTATTTCTTCACTACCAAAGTACCAAGTGTTACCTCTTCTCTCTTTTCTATAGAATTATTTATTGTTTTGATAACTATTTTGTAAAGTCTCTGTAGACTGAAGAATCGATTATTTGCTTTTGTTTTTCTCCACTTTTCAATTTATTTTCACCAACATCTGTGACATTTACACTTTACAGGGCATGTCACCCTTCTCTGAGCCTTGAGGCTCGATATTTTACACACTCCACACCTGTCTCCCAGCTGCCCCAGCACTGAATCAGAAAACCAAGACCAGTTTCTGACCACCAGGACAACCAGTAGTTCTCTGTACCACATTGTGAAACACTCTCTACAGGGAACAGCTGTAGGGAGATGCCTGAAATGTGGACACAATACTTTACATCCCAACAACATCTTTAAAGAGCGCACTGAAGGAAAGAGATCAGACACAAAAAAATATATAAACTGTCCACCTGTTTCCTTCGGATATATAAAATTTCACATCTGATGTTCAAGCCAGGCTCACAAAAACCAATGATTTCCTGCATGATGGGATTTTCCAGTCCATGATTATTGAGTATGTTCCAAACTGACCAGTCTGAGGGAGCTACATGGTCAATGAACAAGCGTTCAGATCTGACAGACTTTGATGGTCAAATGGGCTGTCCATAAAGATACCATATCTGTATTATTTCTTCACTACCAAAGTACCAAGTGTTACCTCTTCTCTCTTTTCTATAGAATTATTTATTGTTTTGATAACTATTTTGTAAAGTCTCTGTAGACTGAAGAATCGATTATTTGCTTTTGTTTTTCTCCACTTTTCAATTTATTTTCACCAACATCTGTGACATTTACACTTTACAGGGCATGTCACCCTTCTCTGAGCCTTGAGGCTCGATATTTTACACACTCCACACCTGTCTCCCAGCTGCCCCAGCACTGAATCAGAAAACCAAGACCAGTTTCTGACCACCAGGACAACCAGTAGTTCTCTGTACCACATTGTGAAACACTCTCTACAGGGAACAGCTGTAGGGAGATGCCTGAAATGTGGACACAATACTTTACATCCCAACAACATCTTTAAAGAGCACACTGAAGGATGGAGATCAGACCCCCCAAAATATATAAACTTTCCACCCGTTTCCCCAATATATAAAATTTCAAATCTGATGTTCAAGCTAGGCTCACAAAAACCCGATTTCCTGAATGATGGGATTTTCCAATTCATGATTATTATGTTCCCACCTGACCAGAGGGAGCTACATGCTCAATGAACAAGCATTTAGATCTGACAGAATTTGAGGGGCCAATGGAATGTCCATAAAGATTTTATATCTGTATTATTTCTTCACTACCAAAGTACCAAGTGTTACCTCTTCTCTCTTTTCTATAGAATTATTTATTGTTTTGATAACTATTTTGTAAAGTCTCTGTAGACTGAAGAATGGATTATTTGCTTTTGTTTTTCTCCACTTTTCAATTTATTTTCACAAACATCTGTGACATTTACACTTTACAGGGCATGTCACCCTTCTCTGAGCCTTGAGACTCGATATTTTACACACTCCACACCTGTCTCCCAGCTGCCCCAGCACTGAATCAGAAAACCAAGACCAGTTTCTGACCACCAGGTCAGCCAGTAGTTCTCTGTACCACATTGTGAAACACTCTCTACAGGGAACAGCTGTAGGGAGATGCCTGAAATGTGG
This sequence comes from Babylonia areolata, assembly GCF_041734735.1. Taxonomy (NCBI): domain Eukaryota; kingdom Metazoa; phylum Mollusca; class Gastropoda; order Neogastropoda; family Buccinidae; genus Babylonia; species Babylonia areolata. The sequence continues at coordinate 20,004,353 of NC_134884.1, forward strand.
ACACAATACTTTACATCCCAACAACATCTTTAAAGAGCACACTGAAGGATGGAGATCAGACCCCCCAAAATATATAAACTTTCCACCCGTTTCCCCAATATATAAAATTTCAAATCTGATGTTCAAGCTAGGCTCACAAAAACCCGATTTCCTGAATGATGGGATTTTCCAATTCATGATTATTATGTTCCCACCTGACCAGAGGGAGCTACATGCTCAATGAACAAGCATTTAGATCTGACAGAATTTGAGGGGCCAATGGGATGTCCATAAAGATTTTATATCTGTATTATTTCTTCACTACCAAAGTACCAAGTGTTACCTCTTCTCTCTTTTCTATAGAATTATTTACTGTTTTGATAACTATTTTGTAAAGTCTCTGTAGACTGAAGAATGGATTATTTGCTTTTGTTTTTCTCCACTTTTCAATTTATTTTCACAAACATCTGTGACATTTACACTTTACAGGGCATGTCACCCTTCTCTGAGCCTTGAGGCTCGATATTTTACACACTCCACACCTGTCTTCCAGCTGCCCCAGCACTGAATCAGAAAACCAAGACCAGTTTCTGACCACCAGGTCAGCCAGTAGTTCTCTGTACCACATTGTGAAACACTCTCTACAGGGAACAGCTGTAGGGAGATGCCTGAAATGTGGACACATCACTTTACATCCCAACAATTTAAAGAGCACACTGAAGGACAGAGATCAGACAAAAAATATTATGTAAACTTTCCACCTGTTTCCTGACATGTAAAATTTCAAGTCTGGTGTTAGGCTAGGCTCACAAAAACCAATTATTTCCTTCAGGGTGGGATTTTCCAGTCCATGAGTTGATAGTATTCCCAAATGACTCATCTGAGCAAGCTACATCAGTGCATGTTCTATGAACAAGCATTCAAATCCGATAGAATTTGATGCTCCAATAAGCTGTCCATAATGATTTTACACCTCTATTATTTCTTCACTACCAAAGTACCAAATGTTATCACTTCTCTCTTTTAATAAGTATTTTGTAGTCATTGTGGACTGTAGAATGGAATCTCTGCTTTTGTTTTTCTCCACTTTTCAGTTTATTTTCACATCCATCTGTGACATTTACACTAATTACAGGGCATGTCACCTTTCACCGAGCTTTCAAACCTGTAATTTTACTCTCAACACCTGTCTCCCAGCTGCCCCAGCACTGAATCAGAAAACCCAGACCAGTTTCCGACCACCAGGTCAGCCAGTAGTTCTCTGTACCACATTGTGAAACACTCTCTACAGGGAACAGCTGTAGGGAGATGCCTGAAATGTGGACACATCACTTTACATCCTGACATATTTAAAGAGCACACTGAAGGATAGAGATCAGACCAAAAAAAATATATGAATAAACTTTCCACCTGCTTCCTGATATGTAAAATTTCAAATCTGGTGTTCAGGTTAGGCTCACAAAAAACAATGATTTCCCTCAGAGTGGAATTTTCCAATCCATGACAGCATGAGTTATTAAGTATGTTCCCAACTGACTAGTCTGAGGGAGCTACATGGTCAAAGAACAAGCATTCAGATCCAACAGAATCTGATATTCAAATCTCTTCTCTCTTTTCTGTAGACTTTTTAATAAGTATTTTGTATAGTCTTTATAGACTGAAGAATGGGTTTTTTGCTCTTGTCTTCACCTTTTCAGTTTATTTTCACACCCATCTGTGAAAACTACAAGGCATATCACCCTTCAGTGAGCTTTCAGTTACTGGTTTGTAATTTTACACCTGTCTCCCAGCTGCCCCAGCACTGAATCAGAAAACCCAAACTAGTTTCTGACCACCAGGTCAGCCAGTAGTTCTCTGTACCACATTGTGAAACACTCTCTACAGGGAACAGCTGTAGGGAGATGCCTGAAATGTGGACACATCAATTTATACCTACAAACCATTTTAAAAAGTACAATGAAGGATAGAGATCAGAGGATAAAATGCATTACCTTTCTGTTTCCCTATGTCATAGCATATGTAATACTCTAACATCATGTGTTAAGGCTAAGCTCACAAAAACCAAAGATTTCCTTCAGTGTGGGATTTTCCAGTCCTTGAGCTATTGAATATGTTCCCCTCTGACCGATCTGAGGGAGCTACATGGTCACCGAACAAGCATTTGGATCAAACATAAACTGATGTTAAAATGGACTGTCCATGAAGATTCAATTTTATGTCTGTACCTTTCCTTCTTTACTTTTATTTCTCCTCTCTGTTCTACTTTTTTCTTTTTTACTCTGTACAGTCTGCATAGACTGAATAATGAATTCTCTGCTCTTGTTTTTATCCATTTCTAAGTTTATTTTCACACCCATCTGCTGCATCTACAAGGCATGCCATCTTTCACTAGCTTACAGGCTTGTAATTTAAACTTGAACATTAAATGAACATGTCCCCCAGCTGCCCCAGCACTGAATCAGGAAACCAAGACCAGTTTCTGACCACCAGGTCAACAAGTAGTTCTCTGTGCCACATTGTGAAACACTCTCTACAGGGAACAGCTGTAGGGAGATGCCTGAAATGTGGATGGGGTCAATTTATGAACATGTCTAATCAATACAGGGAAAGCATAACTGTTAGATTCACACTTGGTGTGACACTGGTGCATCTTGTGTTTTCCAAAGACAGCAAAACAAAGTACAGTCTGGTCATCATGTGAGAGGTTTTCAGGAGGGTCACTTCTACTTGATCATGTAAAGTCACTGCTATCAACTGATAATCATCTAGTGCCAACACAATACTATTCTCATTAAGTTTACTCTCCATCAACCCCTAATCCTCTTCTGTATTTTGTTTATTAAATTGCTAGCATGTTTTTCATCAAACAGGTGTCTCTTTGCTCCATTCAAAATGACTGCAACTTCAGGGGCCAAGGATGGAATTACATAAACTGATCTTGAATAAAAAGGCACACAACTACACACACAGTACAAGTAAAGGAGAGAGATCAAACACTAAAATCTGCATAATCTCCACAACCATTTCCTAATACACTTATCTCTCTTTTTTTTTTTTTAATTATAAATACATAATTCTGCAAAATCTCCACAACCATTTCCTAATACACTTATCTATATTAAAAATTATATATGTGTGTATGTATGTATGTATGTATGTATGTAAAAGAAAACAAATGAATAAAACAAAACATTAATAATCATAATAATAATATCCAGGCATCTTACTTCATGTACTTTGTAATTTTGTACCTTCACTAATTTATTTGTCCCCAAGCTGCCCCAGCACTGAATCAGAAAACCCAGACCAGTTTCTGACCACCAGGTCAGCCAGTAGTTCTCTGTGCCACATTGTGAAACACTCTCTACAGAGAACAGCTGTAGGGAGATGCCTGAAATGTGGATGGGTCATTTCGCCCCACACCTTCATCCAAATGTCACAGTGTTACTGTCAGCTGTTCTGTAGAACATCAGGGTTTGTGCCAGCTGTTGTTTACAGCAGAGCAATGACCTTCCCAACATCCCACCTTACAAAACAACTTTCAAACACAAAAACACTCTAAACAAAGTTTATTTAGAGGTTTTTTTGTGTTTGAAAGGTCAAAGGCAGGCCAAGGGGGAATCCCCATCATCTCGATGTTTGCCCATCAAAGCCAACAAAGATAGGGGAATGCCTCTTTTCTGATCGAAAGACGATGTTCTTTTCTATCCTTTGCAACAAGACTTCAAAAGGCAGCCTGCCACTAAAACCCCTTCATAAAATAAGTTAGCCTGTAACAGTTTATATTGCTTATCAAATAATATGTATCATCATCACCTTTTGAATCTGTGTATTAATGCTGCAATGCCAGTGGCAAATGGTTAATTTCTGAATTTCATGGTGAGAGGGAAAACTCCAGATCACTGTGAAATCTGACTTCATTACACAGCCAGTATTTTTTTCTTAAGCCAAACTCAATGAGTAATAACTCTTACTTTTATCAAACAAAAATAAATAGTCACAGAGTAACATGCGCATGGTTTATAAAAAGCCATAAAAGGTCCTGCTTTGCAATGTATTAGGCCACTTTTGTTCACAAGTATATATTATATATCATATACCGCAGCACTGATGTAATGCAGTAATGTGTTTCCTTTCCAAACTTACTCCCTTCCTAGTTCCACAGTTAATGTTACTGTTACAGTGTTTGTTACTCCATTAAATAACTCAAGTTCTGTCCGTCCACTCCATTTGAATTACGTATTTCTTTTGCGCATACCGTCAGTGTCACCAAGGATGGAGATCAAGCACTAAAAATTGCATAACTTTTTCTATCATTTCTGAATACATGTATTCATACTGACATGCCACCTATGAATAGACTGGCCACATGCCTTAGTTACATGGATATATGGGGTTTTGTTTGTTGTTGTTGCTGTTTTCCGGGGTTTTTTTTTAATTTTTTATATACATTCAGTAACTGTCTCCCAGCTGTTCAGCATTGAATCACAAAACCCAGACCAGTCTGACAACTAGATCAACCAATAGTTCTCTGTACTAGACTACTACACTGTGAAACACCCTCTGCAGGGATCAACTATAAGAAGATGCCTAAAACGAGGATATTGCTATTTAATTGGTTCCTTAAAACTGTTTTACAGGGAAACTCAACAGTTGTATTAATTCATATACAATATCAGCATAAATACAATTTAAAATTATTACTTTGTCCAATGATTTCAAGAAAAAAAAATGTTGTCTCATCACCGCTGTAGATGAAAGTCAACATTGCAACTTAATTATTTTTATACATTTGTCTTAAAGTTAAATAAACGAACTGTAACCTTATACTTAGCTTCACCTCATCTAAGCTAATTATATTAAAAATTTTTGTTATGATCACACTGACCACAGCCCTATCTCCTTGTCCTACTGCCTGTCCAATAATACTAAATTACACATTTCATTCAGATCCACAACAGGGTTGTACACTGCAACAAAAATACGGAAAAAGAACTGACTCATCCAAACTTAAAAGGACTTTTGTCCTCCTCCCGAGTTGAATGGGACATTAAACTAATCAGTACACAGGTAGGTCAACCCTTGAGCTGCTAATCAGAGCTTACAGAGAAACATACAATAACCTTACCGGTGAAAAAGTAGTAAGATGTTTGTATTCAGCAATAAAATGATCATTCTCAACCTTTTAAGAGTTTTACTGATCTATGTTTGATGTCAGACGCCAATGTACACCCCAGCTGCAAATTATATACAGAAGGAACTACCTGGTACTCAATTAGCTCATTATCTCAATATCTGTCTCATGGCTGTCTACCAGAAAAACAAACACTGGATTTGGTTTATCTCCCACCAGGTCAGCCAGTAGTTCTCTGTACCACATTGTGAAACACACCCTGCAGGGAACAGCTATAGGGAGATGCCTGAAATGTGGACACTGCTGTCTTCAACTGACTGAGAGAAAAGTGTTGAAGAAATATATATCATTAAACCTTAGCTTTGTAACTGTAGCAAGTCATTCAACTGTCAGAATCTTAACCTTGTTCCAAAATTAAGTTTTAAAATGGTATTGTGCATGTATACAATACACAATATATGAAGAATGAATGAGTTACAGAAACTTATACCTTCCTGCTGGAGTCTGTGTTTTTAAAAAATGCACATATGGTATTATAATACTTAATACCCATCCTCGTTCCTGTCAGATGTATGGCATATTAATTGCTGATATTTTATTAACAATATATATTAATTCAACACTGAAGTGGCTAAACCTAATCTGTTTTTTTAATGTATGAGAAGTATATAATTAAATCACTGTTGCCACAAGGCTTATAATACTTATGATAATATAATCTATGCAACAGAAACAACTATTTGATTTATATATCATCCACCCACCCCCACCTCCAGGGGGCCCAAGAAATAAAATTTTTGCCTTGTCTTGCAGAGATTTCCACTTCACAGCAACAAAATAAACTGTCACAAAGTCTTGGGCAGTTTATGGAAGAGTGTTTCAGTAAACAAAACTGCTGAGTCTGAAAAATATATAGGCAGATAGATACTAGATAGTAAATATCTCATTATCTGTATTTACTAATTTAGATAGAAAGACAGATATGCAATGAGAATAAAAATAATACTAAATATTGATCCAAGGTAAATGTTAATCCATCCTTTTCCCACTTTATTTCATTTAAATTAATGACATCTTCAATAAATATATTTATAATTTACAATTATCCAATTATAACGGAGTACTTATTTAACCATTTTCATGATTTTGATGTTATCAAAATTGAAAATAATAAAAGTACAAACCATAAGTGTCCGAAGCTCCTGCTGTAGCCTGCAAAATAAGAAAATATTTTTTTAAGCTAACACAAAAGTCAGCTTACCAAAAATATAATGTTCAAAGAGCTAATCTTATGCTTCTTGTTTTCTGTCATGACTGACAGTGATACTTTGATTGGGTTCACTATTTTAGTTTACTTTTCAACTTCAGCCAGATTTGTAATTAAATATATGAATTTATGATGCATCTTTTCCTGTTCTATTTAAACTTCTATTTGTGACCTTTCTCAGCTTTTTTCTCTGATCTCAGAAATATCAACTGAAGACACATTAATAATGAATCAAGGCTTGAAATTTCTGGTGTTGCAGGAGCAACAGAATTTCTTAAGCAGCAGTGCAAATCACTATCTCAGTATCTGCCACATCAATGTATTTTTTTCCTGGACTGAATTATTATCTTAGTTCTTACTCAAGAAGTGACAACTGGTGAGCAATAAGATATGAACTGGCATGCCTATGAAACTATAGCATCTATAATCTGGCAGGGATAGTTAAGACTAAGAGTCACACAGCTTCTGATTATTCCCATCCAGTGGAAATATCCTGAAACATATTTTTCAGAATTATCCAAACTACCAACATGGGTAGAAAGCCTTACATTGTTACAACCTGACAGTAAGGGAGACTTGGAGAGCAATTTAGGAGAGTCTCACAATTGCCTACTATCTCATCTGACAACCAAAGAAGATGGTGGTAGTAGTAGTAGTAGTAGTAGTAGTAGTAGGGAAGAGCAATGCAGGGTGTGGGGCAGATCAGCCTTTTTAAGTTTTATTACCCAAACAAGTCAATTGCAGAAGAAGGGAGATCTGTACCAATCGCACAAACTGAACAGCTGCATACATTTTGGACAGGCAAAACATAATCTTCAATCTTCAAATTGGAAGGTCAGCCGTCATTACTGACTATTAATGACCTGTGTGCGCAGAGGCGTAAATACCTAGCTAAAACCTAAGTAGACCTATCTTTTCCTCCAGAGGGGGTGACAATGAGAAAGAGCATGTATACATACTCTCTCCCACCGTCACTCGCAGCGTCCCTCCGGGGGGAAAAAAAAAAAAAAAAAAAAAAAGGGGGGGGGGGGGGGACTAAACTGTGATCTTGTTCAGCTCCCTCTTGAAAGCTGCCAAGGAGGAAGCCTCTGCTGCTGTTGCAGGCAGGGAGTTCCAGACGGGGATGGTTGATGGGAAAAAACTGTATTTATAAGGGTCAGAGGAGGAGCTAAGATGGACAAATTTGTGTCGATGATTTGATCTTGTTCTGCCAGATCCTTTCTTGAGAAATTTGTCTGGAGGGGTCATACTAAAATGCGAAAAGACGCGAAAAGACACGCGAAAAGACACGAAAAGACGCGAAAAGACACAAAAATACACAGGAAAAGAATGTGAAAAGACATGAAAAGTCCTGGAATATCTATTCTGATGTCTTTTCAGATGACTTTCCCGACGCGAAAAGACACGAAAAGACACGCGAAAAGATGCGAAATGACACAAACATACACCGGAAAAGAATGTGAAAAGACATGAAAAGTCCTGGAATATCTATTCTGATGTCTTTTCAGATGTCTTTTCGCGTCTTTTCGTGTCTTTTCGCGTCTTTTAAGTAAGACACATTTCGTGTCTTTTCGCATTTTCACATTCTTTTCGGATGTCTTTTCGCGTTTTCACATTTTTTTCATATGTCTTTTCGTGTCTTTTCGCGTCTTTTCGTGTCTTTTCGCGTCTTTTTGAGTTTTAGTGACACCGGTCTGGAGGGATGTCTACAAAATAGTACAATGCCGTTGACCATTTTATACATCAGGGTCAGCCTAATCCATCACAACTATATCAAAAATATCAAAGTGAAACATGATAACAAATCGTACTTGTAAAACATTATCATGAAACATGTAGCAAGCAGATGATGTTCACGTGAGGCACTTTACAAAAACCGGGTTGGGTGCATGATACCAAGCAACTGAACCTGCTGAATCAATAGAATATGAATTTAGTGGGTATATCATGTATGGGATTAGTGTTTGTCAGAATTGCTTCAAATACTGGTTGTTTTTTTGTGGTACATCTATATGAGCGAAGACCTTCACCAGTGCTGACACTTGTATGAAAAAAGAATCTCGGTTTACAAGCGCGAAATACATCACAGTCGTGTACTTCTTCCGCGTGGTAATCACGATCAACGTTGTTCCTTATTTTAACAGAAACAGATTGACAGAAAGACAATGAGAC
>NC_134884.1:20017904-20142904 GCF_041734735.1 Babylonia areolata
GAGAAAGCTTGAACAAAAGACAAAATTATTATAAAAAAAACTTTGGTATCTTTTATGCTTTTGGTGCTCTCAAAACATATGTTTTGTAAAGATTTGAAGGTGTATTTTATTTGTTCATAGATCGAGCAAGAGACACAACATGCAACAAAATCGTTGCTTTGAAGAAAATGAGAATGGATGGAGAGAAATATGGTAAGTTTCAGACTGGTTCTAATCTATAACTGTAATGTTTCAGCTCTCATTTGGTTTACTGAACTTCAGCATGATTTTGAAATGAAAGATTTGCGAGGCAATAAAAAATTGTGATGTGAAGGTTTCTTACAATCTGTATCAGTATAAGATGTATGTGTTGACTATGCATGCATAGTTAAAGTTATTTACCTGTGTGGGTGTTGGGATCTGCTTTAATGTGTGTGAGTGTGTGTGAGTGTGTGTGTGCGTGCGCGCATGCGCGCGCATATTTAATTGATTATCAAAAAAGCTTGCATGAAAATATATGTAGCGCTATATAAACATGTATGTTATATGGTGTTTGTGAGCATGTCTTTGTGCGCATGTGTTTTACACAGATGTGGTGTATGGTTTATGGATCAATCTGCACGCTTTGACATCTTGATAACTGAAACTGTGTGTGTGTGTGTGTGTGTGTGTGTGTGTGTGTGTGTGTGTGTGTGTGTGTGTGCGCGTGCGTGCGTGCGTGTGTGTGTTATGCCCCCATGGATTTCTCTTTTCTTACAGGCATACCAATTAGTGGACTGAGGGAGATCAACATTCTGCTCAACTTGCGGCATGAGAACATCGTTCAGCTGAAGGAAGTAGTGGTGGGAAAGAGTCTGGAAAGGTGTGAACACCACTGCTCGTCTATATTCCATTCATCTTTCTTACTGTTGGCTACCTGAAATTGACAGTTTGATTTACACATGCATACTATACCATGACCCACTGGTGCAGATTCTGGCAGGGGTTTAATTCCTGTCCTGTGCAAAATACCCCTCCGACCTACCAAGCATAGAAATTGAATGTAGCTGCGGTTAATAGGAGACTCGATTAGTATATGTTACCAATGTTATTTCTCTTTATTGTGTGACATTTCATATTGGTAAGGTATCCGTTTTTTAAAATCATTTTTATTTAGCATTTCAGAGTACTTCTTTACCTGATTCATCTGTTTTGCTTTCCTGTTTAAAGAAGTCATCAATAACTTGAATAAGATATAAAAACAACAGAAAGCCTTTTTGATTGAGGGTAATAGCCATAGTTATGACTTATGTATTTATAGGAATATATGTGCATCAATATATGTGAACTAGGCTTCATTTTACCTTTTAAGTGTGATCAATAACATTTGATCTGATTGTTTTTTGTTGCTGTTTGTGAGTTTATTTAATGTTCTGTTCTTCTGTGTTAACATTCTAAATGCATTGATTTAGTGCTTTTGCTTTTTAAAAAACTCTTCTTTAATTTTTATTTTATTTTATAGCCTGTGTGGTATATTATTTCTTCCAATGAGATCATTAATTTTGTGTGCAGCATATTTCTAGTGATGGAATACTGTGAGCAAGATCTTGCCTCTCTACTGGACAATATGCCGGCGCCATTCTCCGAATCTCAGGTACACTCTCTTCTTCTTCTTCTTCTCGGTGAGTGGACTAATAGTAATGGTCGTGTTGGCCAAATAGTTAGAGCACCACATTCTTGCCTTAGTTTCCCCAAACTCATTCCCCAGTTTCAGCACTTGGTGGGTTTAGGGGAGAGAATTTTCCGAATTCTCAGGTCAACATATGTGCAGACCTCCTAGTGCCTGAACCACAGACATGTGTATATATACATGCTGAAGATCAAATGTGCGCATGGAGTCTGTAATCCATATCAGCATATCTGTGGGTAACGGAAGCATGAACATACCCAGCGTGCACACTTCTGAAAACAGAGTATGGCTGCCAACATGGCGGGGTAAAAACGGTCCTACACAGAAAAATCTATTTGTATAGATATATATAAGTGAATTGGGAGTTGAAACCCATGAATGCAGAAGGAGACTAATAGCATAAAAGAGAAAATTACCTGGACAGTTGTGTGAATTTTTGTTTAAAAAAACCCAACTTTTTTCTCTGTTTTGGTTTGATAGGAGTAGAGAGGCAGTACTGATCACTGGAACAAATGCAGCAGTCAGGTGTTTAACTCACTCAGTACGGCCAGTCCTCTCTTCTCCTCTACACAGACCCCTCGGATGTCCAGTGGGTGTCTGAATGACCCAACCTATAGCTTCCGTCGTCAGAATTGTGGTATTCTCTGTCAACATTCACGTCTTCAGTATAAGAGCCTTCCGCTTGCAATATTTTGATGATGGTAATTGGGGTGAAACACTGTTAACGTCGTCTCTTTCGCCGTTCGTATGGAAAGAGTTAAAGCATTGGTCTTTCGATCTGAGGGTCCTGGGTTTGAATCCCAGTCAAAGTGGATGGTCAGTGGTGGGTTAAGTTGGAAGAATTTTCTAATTTCCCAGGTCAACAGATGTGCTGACCTGCTAGTGCCTTAACCCCCTTCATGAGTATACGCAGAAGATCAAATGCTCATGTCAAATATCACATGATCAATGACAGCATTCGGTGGGTTATGGAATGAAGAACATTCCAAGCATGCATACCTCTCAGAATGGAGTATGGCTGCCTGCATGGTAGGGTGAAAATGGTCATGCAGTCCATCTGCACAAACAAATGAACATGGGGTTTGCAGTCCACAAATGCAATCAAAGTGAGAGTTATATGATTATACATCATTATTTGTTGTGCAGGTCAAATGCATTGTCCTTCACCTCTTGAAAGATATTCTCTCGAATATTGAACCTGAAATTCATACAGAGAAACGTGTTGCAATCGGAGTGATAGTTATATGATTACACATCATCATTTGTAGTGCAGGTCAAATGCATTGTTGTTCACCTCTTGAAAGATATTCTCTTGGATATTGAACCTTAAATTCATACAGAGAAATATGTTGCAATCAGAGTGATAGTTATATGCTTACACATCATCATTTGTAGTGCAGGTCAAATGCATTGTCCTTCAGCTCTTGAAAGATATTCTCTTGGATATTGAACCTGAAATGCACATATGGAAATGTGTTGCAATCAGAAGGACAGTTACATGATCACACATCATCATTAATTTCATTGTGCAGGTCAAATGCATTATCCTTCAGCTCTTGAAAGGGCTTCGCTATCTCCATGAAGCCTTCATCATTCATAGGTCAGTTGGCAGCTGTTTGAGGTTGTGTGGAATGTGTGATATAAACAGAAGAACTGCTGTGTGTGTGTGTGTGTGTGTGTGTGAATGTGTGATCTTTTGTGTGTGCATTTGAGTAGGCGCATGTGTGTGTGTGTGTTTGTGTATGTGCAAGTGTATGTGCTTTTGTGTATGTGTATTCTTGTTTTGTAATCTCTTTTCTGCAGGTAAACAGGGTCGATTAAGATTCAGCAAATTCACTAAAACTTGCAGTGTTAGGACACTTTCACATATACAAAGGAATATCAACATATAGTTATATTAACTTTGATGGAGATATTAAGATAAATTGAGGTAGTTTTTCTTCTTGTTGTTGTTTTCTGAAACGCTCCAAAAATTTGTGTGTGTGAGAGAGACAGAAAGTGCATGTCTTTGTTTAATGTCACACCATCATTTTGTTTCAGAGATCTCAAAGTCTCCAACCTGTTGATGACCGACAAAGGCTGTGTGAAGATAGGTAAGACAGTTCATTGTGAATTGTTTGACTTCATTTGACAAGAAAAAGGAGAAGAAATATTGTGAATAATTCCCCTAAGCACATTTTTTTGAGATCCATTGATTTGGAGTACTACAGTGTGAAATAGAAGAGAACAAGAAGAGAGTTTTAAAAGGCATATATATTCATGAACACAGCCACAGAGAGAGAAACATCACATTTGTTTCTGTATTTATCCTTTGTGCATTGTGCAGCGGACTTTGGACTGGCGAGGAACTATGGAATACCGCAGAAGCCAATGACGCCAAAAGTGGTCACATTATGGTATGGTGTGTGTGTGAAAGTGTGTATGTGCATGTGCTTGAAAGTGTGTGTGTGTATGGGTGTGGGTGTGTGTTTATCACATGTCCCAATTCTGTGGCATGAAGAAAAATATCCTCTCAGGTTTTGGTTGTCCAAGACATTTGATCTGTTGTTCTTTGTATGGGATTGTTGAAAGCGGAAGCGTGACGTAAAAGTGTTTGTGACATGTTTGCTGGAAAGCGTCCGTGATGTGCTTTTGCGTGTCTTGAAAAACTGATGTTGAGGACGAGAGAGGCAGAGAGTGTGAAAAAAAAAGTTCATAGTTTCTTCATTAAGAAGAAGAAGTTTGGAATAAAGTTAGTATTTATTTTGTATTTCTGATGTGTGTGTGGAGAAATGTGGATCTGAGCCATTAGACACTTGCCATTATGGTGTTCAAACTTTCGTCATAACAGGAATATCTGCCTTTTGTCCTGTTTTAGTTATCTCCATTCCACAAAAAGAGTGTTTAACTGAGGTAGCTCCTTCTGTAATTTTATTGTTTTTGAATGCACACATAACCCAAAGACTACTCTGAGTGTTTTCTTAAGAAGAAAAAAAGAATATTAATGTTACTCAATGGCAAAAGTCAATCTTATCAGCTTCAATTTGTTTATTTTTTTTGTTTGTTTGTTTATTTTTGTGCACAGGTACAGAGCCCCAGAACTTCTGCTAGGTTCCAAAACTCACACAACTGCAATCGACATGTGGTAAGGAAGGCAGCAAAAACCTTGTTATGTTAGTTTTTATTTTCATTCTTTTTTTTCTCTTTTTTAAGCAGATGTGGTGAAGCTCATATGGGATCAGTCCACACGCATTGACGTCTCATTGAAACTGAAACAGTTCCATTAGAAATTGAACAATTTCACCAGTTGCTGTTATGTTTGGTTGTTTGCTTGTCTCAAGTATCAAGAGCCATAACTAATGTGTGTAAAACAGCACTACATATATTAGTCCATATTGATCTAAATGTAGCACCATTTGCATTTTTCATGCTAATCTAATAATGCTGCTCGTGCTATCCATTGCGATGGCAACTGTTGGCTTTATTGTAATTCAGGAATTTAGAGTTAGGCAATGTTGACAACAGTCGGAAAGAAGAAAGGTTAATGAGTGAATTTTTCCATTCTGCATTCCAGGGCAACGAGTCTTGCATTCACTGGCATGTACATGTGTGGTTTTAGGTGTATGCTGTTAAGACAGCCATACTCAGTTTTGGGGGACGTGCATGCTGGGTATGTTCGTGTTTCCATAACCCACTGATTGCTGACATGGATTAGATTATCTTTAATGTGTGTATGTAATGTTCTGCATGTGTATATGCATATGAAGGGGATCGAGGCACAGGCAAGTGTGCAGATGTGATGATGTGGGATATTAGAAATGTCTCCACGCTTAACCCACCCGTCTCAGCAGTGATTGGAACCCAGGACTATCATACTGCCAGCGTGAGTCCTGTGCTGTAACCACTCGGCTGTCGTGCCCATGGTTGATGATTGGATGACGGGTGCAATAGCTGAGTGGTTAAAGCATTGGACTTTCAATCTGAGGTTCGAATCTTGGTAAAGGCGCCTGGTGGGTAAAGGGTGGAGATTTTTCCTATCTCCCAGGTTAACATATGTCCAGACCTATTAGTGCCAGAACCAACTTCATGTGTATACCAAGCAGAAGATCAAATACGCATGTTAAAGATCCTGTAATCCATGTCAGTGTTTGGTGGGTCATGGAAACAAGAATATACCCAGCATGCACACCCCCGATTATGGAGTATGGCTGCCTACATGGCGGGGTAGATAAACAAAACAGTCATACACGTAAAATGTTGTATGTCTATATGAGTATATGTGTGCATGACTGAAACCTGATTGAATGACACAGGAAATGAATGATGAGCATCTAAATGGCAGCCATCAGTCAGCTCTACCCAGGTAGGCTGCCTGTTGTGCAAATGACCCGGAGTTTGTGAAGTGCTTAGAGCTTGGTCTCTGACTGAGGATAGGCGCCATATAAATATCCCTATCATCATCATCATGGCATGGCAGGTCAGCTGGGTGCATTCTGGGAGAGCTGCTGGGCCACAAACCGCTGATGCCGGGCCGTTCGGACCTCCAGCAGGTGGAGCTGATCATGGACCTCCTGGGGACCCCCAACGACACCATCTGGCCTGTGAGTGATGCAGGAGGTTTTTGTATTGTGTTGCATTGTATTGTGTTACTCTTTTTGTCACTCACTTAGAACTGCTTTTCGTTGAGGTTTACAAATCTTCTTTAGAAAATGCAATAAAATCAGTACCTCTCGATTGATGTTATTCCTTTGAATTCAAAGATGACGGTGGCTTCAAAAATCAGATGGAAAATCAGTGTCTGTGGGTCCAGAGGTGACTGACATTGATTATCGGATGAATCACAGACATCTCATACTGACTGCCAGTCCTTTTGTTTTTCTGTCTCTAATATTGCTTTGCAAGTATCTGTTTTGTCATTAATAAGTCTGCATCAGTTTTTTGTTTTTGTTCCGTTTGTTTCTTTTTAAACAAAATGTGCTTGTTCCCACTGGTTGTCAACAGGGGTTTTCACAGCTTCCAGCCTTTGAACAGTTCACCTTGAAGAAACAGCCGTAAGTGGACATATTTATTTATGTGCTGTGATGGTCAGAATGATACATACCCTGGTGATTGTGTTTTTGATATTATTATAGTTACATGTTCTGCATTGTCAGATACATGTTTGAATAGATGTTAGCAGGTTCCTGACTTGTACACATTCACACACACACACGCACACATGCATGCACACATTCAAGCGCTAACTCATGCACACAGATACTCACTCACACACACACACACACACACACACACACACACACACACACATAGAGTCTAGAATTACCAGTGTGACTGGACATTAAACAAGATTCCTCCTACACACACGCATGCACGCATGCACTCTGTCTCTCGCTCTTTTTTTTTCTGTATGTCCACATGCTTGTCTGTCTTTGCATCTTTTGTGTGAGTGTGTGTGTGTGTGTGTGTGTGTGAGCATGCGTGAAGTGGGGTTGGGGTAGAAGGACTGTGTTTAAGCTGTGGTGTTTGCATGCCCTTTTTTTCTTTCTCTCGTATGCTATTTTCTTTTATTCTGCTCTGGGTGGAATGGCTTTGAAGTTTGGGATAATTGGGAAATAGGAATGTATGTGTTTTCATTATGTTTTTGTTACAAGTGCGTGGGGCGTGGAATGTAATGATCTGTGTGTACTGTCAGTGTGCGTTATGTTCGGGTTTTCTCTCTCACACACCACACACACTCTTCCAGTTTCAGGTATAAAATTAAGTCCGCTATAACGTTGGTAGTGTTTGCCAACTCTGATTTCTTTTTTCACAAGCAAAACAAAACATAGATAATTCTCCACATATTACTGTTCAGTCATCAAATCTTAATATATTTTCATAGGTTAATTATTACCAGTTTATAATCATGCACTCAACAAGATTCATCTATCACATCATCACTTCTTCAACCAAAGCAGAATCTCAGAAAAAAATAATAATCTTTTCTTCTCTTGTGCAGTGTCTTTTCCAAATTCACATCCACCACAAAAAAACCCAAAAAAACTATACATATATCTTCAACAACAAAACTAAAGTATGTTTCATCACCCAACACAGACCACTTAGTGTCCTCTGCTCACTAATTCAGCAGGTAAATATAATGTTTGTTTTTCTTTTCAACAAAGACTAATAATGTCCTCTGCTCATAAATTTAGCAGATAAATATGTTTGTTTGTTTGTTTTTTTTCAACATTGACTAATAATGTCCTCTGCTCATAAGTTTAGCAGGTAAATATAATGTACGTTAAAAAATTTTTTATTTTATTTCATTGCCTTTGAGGATTTTTATTTATTTAACACTCCCCTCTTTATGAAGATGAATGAACTTTTATGAAGGCTGAAGACCCAAACATCAGCGTTCCTCTCTTCAGGTGGTCCAACCACCAACATCAAGCCCAGTCCAAGGCTCTCCGCTACAGAAACATGTAGCAGGTATATGTTTGAGCCGGTCTCGGAAAATGGTGTTCACCTCTGAATGTTAATTGAATGACTGACCAAAAAAACTCTCACTCCTGCAAGAGCTCCCAAAAAAGGGGGACTGAACTCTTAGTTAAAAAAATTAATTCCTCTCCATTCGGAGTACTCCCCAAATTCAGAGCACTTCTAAAACGCCTTCGTCACAGTTTTCATTTATTTTCTTTTGCTTCCTTTTTGCTTTTTTAACTTTAGTCCCTCTCATGGCAAGGGCTAAATGTAAAAAAGTATGTTAGTGGCTTATCTATCACCCAGGATAATAAAGATTTTGTCTGATTGTCTGTCTTGAGTTTCTACATGCTCACACTCATATACATAAAGAATTTTCCATCCTGACACACTAAGCAAAAAGAAAAAAAGAAGTAATAACAAAAAGAAATAGAGGGCCCACAGCAGTGATCATTATCATCATAACCAATGTATGAACACCATTCTGACAGGTACAACAACCTACGGCACAACTTCCCTTGGCTGTCAGAGTCTGGCATTCGTCTCCTGAATGGATTGTTCATGTACAATCCGCAAAAACGGTCAGTATAATACACTTGGCTAATAGCTTGCCTAACCCACTGCTGTTGTAACCAAGTTTCACTTGTAAAGAAAAAGAATGGCATACACTCAGCGAGGATGGTTAAGTTTCAATATTTATTGGGGGAAAATATTTTTAAGTTTAGTGTGTGTGCACGTGTGTATGTTTATTGTTTTTGGCCATCAGTTTTACATATTTTCACAATAGGTGATATTAGACACACAAAAAAACAAACAAAAGAAAAAAGCACACACACACACACACACATGAAAAAAAGGCTGGTGGATTGGAGGGTGGTGGTGGTGTAATGATAGATATGGGAGTGGACACCGGAGCGTACATGATATGTGTGTGTATGCGCGCGTGCTTGCGTGCTTGTGATCATTTTTATCAGCGGTCGAATGTATGTGGGTGTGTGCACATGGTATTCATCTCTACGTTTCATGTTTCATTAGACAGGCCCACAAAGTTGCTGTTTCATTATATCTCTTAATAGAGCATGGAACCCAGAAGAATAGATTGAAGCCAGAAATCAAGCCGTCTTTCTGAGTTCAACAGCTGGTTAATACTGTAAATAGGAGCAGAAATCAAGTCATCTTTCCCAGTTCAACTGCTGGTTATACTGTCTCTCTTTCAGAGCCAGTGCTGAAGATTGCTTGGAACACTCCTACTTCAAAGAACAGCCCTACCGTAAGTACATCATGTAGTTATAGAGGACAGCCTTAAGTACATCATTTAACTATAGAGGACAGCCATACTGAAAGTACATCATGTAGCTATAGAGGACAGCCATACTGAAAGTACATCATGTAGCTGTTGAGGACAGCCATACTGAAAGTACATCATGTAGCTGTTGAGGACAGCCATACTGTAAGTACATCATGTAGCTGTTGAGGACAGCCATACCGTAAGTACATCATGTAGCTATTGAGGACAGCCATACTGTAAGTACATCATGTAGCAATAGAAGACAGCCATTCTATAAATACATCATGTAGCTATTGAGGACAGCCATACTGTACTTGTACATCATGTAGCTATAGAGGACGGCCATACTGTAAGTACACCATGTAGTTATGGAGGACAGCCATACTGTAAGTACATCATGTAGTTATAGAGGACAGCGATAATATAAGTACCTCATGTATCTGTAGAGGACAGCCATACTGTAACTTAGTGTAAGTACATAATGTAGCTATAGAGGACAGCGATGCTATAAGTACATCATGTAGCTATAGAGGACAGCCATACTGTAAGTACATAATGTAGCTATAGAGGACAGCCATGCCAGAAGTACATGATGTAGTTAAAGAGAACAGCCATACCATAAGTACGTCAGGAAGTTGTAGAGGACAACACACACACATAAACAGCCACCCACACTTTCTCACAGCCTGTAATAAAGCAAAAGGAATGTGTGGCAAAATATATATGTCTGATCGATGATCTGAAGTTCACCCAAAGTGACAGCATCATGCTGACTGGATGGCAGCTGGTTAGTGAAACTAAAACCACATTCCCGAACTGCCTGTGGAAATTTTGACAGCTTTTCACTGGAAGAATGAAGAGTACAAGAAGAGTTGTGCCTGAAAAGTAAAGCAGATAAGTAATGACCCATCAATATAGCTATAGGCAAGTACGGCGACTTTGTATTCACATCGACATTTTACAGGGAGCCAGTGCAGCCCTTTCAAAAGAGGTGATACTTTTTTCCTTTTTTTTTTTTTTGAAGAGCAGGTCTCGGTCACTGATTTGAGCTCCTTTGCATTTGTTTTTTTTAGGGGGGTTTGTCATTTTTGACTCACTCGTGTAAAGAAAGTGAGTCTATGTTTTAACCCGGTGTTCGGTTGTCTCTCTGTGTGTGTGTGTGTCTGTGTCTGTGTGTCCGTGGTAAACCTTAATATTGCCATTTTCCTTGCAAATACTTTGTCAGTTGACACCAAATTTGGCATAAAAATAGGAAAATTCAGTTCTTTCCAGTCATCTGGTTTAAAACAATATTGCACCTCTGGGATGGGCACAAAAAAATTAAAAAAGAAGCCAAATTATATGCAAACTGAATCTACTGTTATATTTATATATTTTTTTATTCTCTAAACTTGGCACTTTGATCTGATATTCTTACACAACAACAAGAGCAGTCATTTTTATTGTTTGTTGGGTTTTTGTTTTGGTTTTTTTCCATTTCCCCTTCACATTGACATTTCCCTTTGACGGGCGCAATAGCTGAGTGGTTAAAGCGTTGGACTGTCAATCTGAGGGTCCCGGGTTCGAATCACGGTGATGGTGCCTGGTGGGTAAAGGGTGGAGATTTTTCCGATCTCCCAGGTCAACATATGTGCAGACATGCTAGTGCCTGAACCCCCTTCGTGTGTATATGCAAGCAGAAGATCAAATACGCACGTTAAAGATCCTGTAATCCATGTCAGCGTTCGGTGGGTTATGGAAACAAGAACATACCCAGCATGCACACCCCCGAAAACGGAGTATGGCTGCCTACATGGCGGGGTAAAAACGGTCATACACGTAAAAGCCCACTCGTGTGCATACGAGTGAACGTGGGAGTTGCAGCCCACGAACGCAGAAGAAGAAGACATTTCCCTTTCATGAATCATTCTGAGCTCCCAATCCCTTACCAACCTGCCATACCTTATAGTCAGTCATACCTTTGTTGTGTTGGATATTTGTTTACTATAAATGAGTGTTCTTACTGTTCTGAGGGAGAATGGTTGGACTTTTGTGTTGTTCTATGAAGGTAGGGTAGCTAGGCCTAATTGTGAACGATACAGTTGAAGCAACCAGTTCAATGTGTGTATTGTACAGATAACAGGTTGTATGATGGTCAAATGTAGCTCTTCTGTTTTTGAAGGCTTTCTGTGATTGGTTGCACCAGGAAAAGTTTGTCTGCTTCATTTCAGTGTTTTTTTAAATGGTTGAAATAGCGAGGGTGCCTGAGGGAAAATGCGAACGAGCAAGTCTAATTGTGAATGATGGGTTTGGGTGCATGTGGACAATTAAACCAGAAGCAGGTCTTGAACTCATTAGACATAACATTGGAACATCGCACCAGATTGTTGTATTGTTGGTTTTGATCACACTTTTGAGAGTGCTTAGTAACTGTGCAGCCTTGTTTAGCAAATAGACTTATGTCAAAATATCCTATGGTCTAATTGCAAATGACTTTATTTTGGAGATTTCTGTCAAAACTGATGTTCTGATCTGTCACCAACATGCTTTTTAAAAGTCTCCCAGCTCAGGTAATGCACATTCAACATATCCAATCAAATCAGCTATCTTAAAGTGTGTCAAAGTTCAAGTCTGATTACTTGCTTCCCTTGACTTTAGGATTTTGAGAGCATGTTTGTGAACTTGGTCAGCAGCCAGTGGTGCGTGAAGAGAAGAATAAGCACTGAAATAGCTGATGTTGACTAGTTCTTGGAAATGGATATTCATTAAGGCATCAGAACAAGGTTGAAACAGATGTTAAATTGTGAAATGTGTGTAGTGAGAACACTTTGAAGTGGGGCGGTACATGAACTGTTGGCAGTTACACACTGTTTGCAATTAGGTCTACCTAGCCAAATGTATGTTGCCTTTTTGTCAGCAAAGATCTTTCTTAGAGATGATTAGTCATTCTTGTATCTTGTATACCTCTGCTCTTTTGCCACAGTCCCAAGGTTAGCAGTTCACTTTGATCTATTGTCTGATTGCCATGAGGTCACACACCATAGGAGTCCCTGCTCTGCTGCTGTCAGATCATTGGGGTCTGTTTGTGCCTGTGTGCGTTTCTGTGTGTATTTGCGCACTTGTGTCGGTGTGTGTGCCTGGGTGCACTGAGTGTGATCCATTTTCATTCCTTTCATTCCAGTTGTTTGCCTTGTACATGTCTTTCCCTTTGCTATAAAGTATTTATTTGTGTATTCTAATGTATTTAGTTGTTTGTTTATTTTATCTTATTATTTTTACTATACTTTCTAGTAAATGTTTTATACAAACCTGGGATAGGCTTTCAAAGCTCTGATCAGCATGTTGGGTTTATGCAAAGCTCAGGTAACTGCTGGCTTTGTTTTTTTTTTTGGTTTTTTTTTGTTTGTTTGTTTTTTGCAGAGATTCAGTGTTGCTTATATGGATCGGTCTGAACACACTAACTTGAAACTGAATCACATATTAAACCTTCTCCTGAGAATAAGAGTAGTGTTGATCAGGAAATTTGAGCAGAATTCTCAAAGACACATTCACGCAGTCTTTAGAATAGAGCATATTCAGCTCTGGCCAATCGCCAGCAGCGTGCCCCCAAACTTCACAATCACTGGCGTGTAATGTGGGTTCAGGTCTGAATGTAGAGTTTATCATGACATGGAGAAATGAAATGGATAAAAGAAAAGTGACAGAACGAACCGGTTTTGATTCTCAGAAAGAAAAGTTGTAGATCAGAGAGGAAATCTTGAAACGCTGTTCATTATAATAATGCTTTCGTTTGTTCAACAATATCTTTTTCATTAAAAAAAAAAAAAAAAAAAAAAAATTAAATATTTGATATTTCTTTGTTCATATTGATGTTAAGTGAACACCTGAAAATGAAGTATGGCTACCTACATGGCAGGGTAAAATCCATCATGCACATAAAAGCTGACTTGGAGATACAAGTGAATGTGTGAGTCACAGGCCACAAAGAAGACGACGAAGAAGATATTAACTGTTACTTACCTTTCTTTTATATATTCCAGCCTGTGACCCGGAGTTCATGCCGTCGTTCCCTCAGCACAGATTGAAACGCAGGAATCCAGAACCAGAACCGGAACAGTAAGTAAACCAGTATGGGTCTGGATTCAAAACCAGATCACTTGAATGCCTTGCCTCATCTTTGGACTGGATTCAAAAGAAGGGAAATGACAGGAATTGTAGCTGCAGTTTTGGATCAGATTGAAAACATTGAATGCTGTGTCTTACCATTAGATCAGATTCAAGGGAAGGAAAATAATCAGTCTCCCAGGTCAACAGATGTACAGACTAGCTAATGCCTTAACTCTTTCCGGACGAAGGAATGCTCACGCATTCCTACACAAAACGTATTCGGTTTCGGACGAAGGAATGGAATAGCATTCTCTGAAAGTAAAATTCCATCATGCGCTGTACACGTGATTTTGTGATTAGCCAAGCAGAGTGCGCTATTCTGGGTCACTCCACAATCGAACAGTATGATTGGTTAGTCTGGGATGTGTGGCCTGTCTCGCACACACGCTGACAAAGTCACTGACCGGTCGTCTGCTCGCGTGCCAGCCCGTTAGCAAAGCGGCCTCTTCTCAGAATGTTGTGAAGCGAACAAGGCAGTGACGGCAATGTTTTAGGGTTGCCGAAGTACTTGAAATGCTACAAACTGAAGGGTTGGACATTGAAGAGGTGGATGATGACGAAGAAGAAAGCGAATTTAATGCAGAAAGCGATCATGGGTATGGTGATTCGGGGTGAAAAATTGGCAGTATTTTCTACATATGGCAAAACTGTAAAAATAAGATGAGAAATTTGATTTTTTTTATATGTAATAGCTCAACACGTAATAAACCAGTTCTGAAAGTTTCATTTTCTTACACAGTATTTTGTTTTTTTTGTAATTTTTTTCCAAACCCTTACAAATGGGCCGTCTGTGGGGAAAAGCAAGGGAGAAAACTTGTCATCCCGAGTGAGTTAACCACCTTCCTGTATAACATTTGCGTAACATGAAATATGCACTTTAAGTATTCTGATGTCAGTGTATGATGAAAAAATACAGACACACCAAGCATACACACTCTCCAAATACAGAATATGGCTGCCTGAATGAGTTATCTGCTGCCCATTTTACATGCAGAAACAAATTTAAACCAAATTTGGTAATGATCAAAGACTTTTTTCAAAAAACCAAACCAGTCTGTATTAAAGATCAAAACCACTTATTTGGTTTGCCTTCAACACAACGAATTGGTAAGCAATTCCGCCAAACCAGACTGAATGATGCATTCGTGTGGTATGTTTCTGACAGTGGGCTTTTATGGGTATATCTGTTTGTGCCCCCTCCATTTGTTGACTATGTGTGTATACATATGTATGTGTACATAACTACATGCATGTATATGAATGTGTATTGTGTGTGCGTGAGTTTATGTAAGTTTGTGCCTGCCTATGTGTACGTATGTGTTAGGGTAGCTGTTAGATACACATGTATTGTTAAAATGTATGTATGCAGTGTGTGTGTGTGTGTGTGTGTGTGTGTGTGCGTACTTGTGTGTGTGGTCACATTTTGGTGTGTGTATCTAACATAGATGTAATGTTTTATGTTAACAAAGCGTTTTTGTAAAGCACCTAGAGCAGATTACTGGATAGTGTGCTATATAATTATCCATTATTATTATTATTATTATCTGTATTCCACTTTGGGTGGTGGGTGCATGCTGGTAGTGTTTTTGTTCCTATAAAATTAATCTGAGTCCTGACATGGATTATCGTGCATGTACAATGAAGGTGTTTAATCTGAAGCACTAGCAGGTCTGAAGATGTTCACATTGTGCATTGGAAAAATCTCCACTCAACCCACCAAAGGACTGCATGGAATCAAACCACAGAGCCAAAGGACAGGAATTCAGTGCTTGAACTACATGGCTATTATGGCAGAGAGATAAATTTCAACACTGACTATCAGTTGCTGGTAGCCATAACCACTGGGAGCATTTTGTTCCACCAGAAAAGTAAGAATAGACAAAGGGAAAGCTGGTTTTATAGAAATGCACCAGCTGTCCCTGATTACATTTCCTTTTGGCTCCCTGCATCATCAGGTTAATTCACTTTATTTTCCAGGAAGCGGAAATCAGACAACTTCAAGGACTTTGGTCAGATCTTGTCAGCAGCTTCGTCCGTATGTATTTTCCCTTTTCTTCTCAATTCATGTGTAAACAAAATGGGTCTATTTTAACTCTTTTGCTGCCACAGGCAACTTTAGTCAACCCAAGACAGTTCACCTCAATAAGCAACTTTAGTTGATGTCAAGAGGTTATGTCAAAAGGACCATTTATTACATTGTAACAAAGCTTACCAGCTGCACCCAGTTTCCTGCGCAATAATACAATGACTAACCTTCACCCCCTGGCTGGGTTTGAAGGGAACACGTCCATTGTGGTGTTTGGAAATGAACCAAATTGTGTGACTGAGAGCATTGAGTCTCCAATATTTGGCACTGGGGAGTGTTTTTCACACAGAAACGTGGCAGTGAGAGAGTTAAGCCTGTTTTGAATGTGTTTGGGGGTGAGGAGGTGGGGGTACACATTAACATGGGCAAGGTATTTCCCCAGCAAACCGTTGTGGTAGAAGAATTTTCCCACCAAATCGATAAAGAGAATCCAAACAATGCAAGATGATGGACAAATAGGCAGAAATAATGGATTTATCAAGTGAGTTACAAGGGAGGTGTAGATGGAGCTAAGATTACTGTTCTGAGTTCAGTAATTGTAACCATTCTTGTGTTATTTTCATTCTGAATTGTAGTAGGGCTTGCCTGATTTCCTCCATTTTTTCATCTCTGGCTAAGATAATGTCAGTAATGAATGGTGCAATTGTGTTCATGCATCAGCTGGATGTCCATGAGAAATTGTCATTGAACTGGCAGAGAAGAGGCAGAACTGTTGTTGGTAGATATGTATATATAAACATTAATACATTTTTGTTATAAGTTGAAGGAAATGTATATAACTGTTTATGACTTTTCTGTTTGTTTCAGGCTAAGAAAAAGAAACCTTGAAGTGAGAAAGGGGCAGGAGACCACACACAATTATGTGTAGATATGAGAGAGAGAGAGAGAGAGAGAGAGAGAGAGATTGATGTATTATTGACGTTTTCATTTCTTGAATGTGCATTAAACTGATTAGAACTTTATTTTTGAGAGATGAGAGAATCATACCAGTTGAAGCGAAAGTGGAGTGCACCATTTAAAAAAAGAAAAAAGAAAAGTGAACAAAGAGATGAAAAAATTAAGGTAATATAGATGAAAATCATACATACAAATCAGTAAGAGAGCAACAGAAAAAAAACACCTGCTTTCAACATCATCAGTGATCTGGAAATATACTAGTCCAATTAGGATGATTAGACAGATAAATATGTACAGCAAGTGAGTAAGTGAAATATTTAAATGGGAAAGGGGGGAGGGAGTGAAAATGGAGGGGAACAAAGTTAGATAATTCAGTAAACTGAAGAATATTAATTTTCAAATATTTTCCATCTGAAAAATCCAGACAATAAAAATAAAAATGTAAGCCACTATGATACTTTAAACAATTTTTTTAAAATGCATCTCATAGTAATTATTGAAAAAATTGAATTGAACTTCTGTACAATCTCCCATCTTTTTTTCGACAAAAATTTCAGTGCAGTAACCTGCTGGCCTTCAATATTGTTATACATATTGCATATTTTTTTCAACTGTTTTCTTTCTTTTTTTCTTATAAAAAGTTTTCTTGAGATAACTGATGATGTTATATATTTTAAAAAAATATATATATAAAAAGAACCTGACAGAACATGGATATTCAGAAACAATTTCCACCCCCTTTAATCATTCTTCAGTGGGAAACTCAAGTGAAGCACAAATACTGTAACACCATGACATGTGATACATCTATGCATGTCAACTGGTAGGTAACACAGCCTGTGTCCTCTTCCATATCATGGCTTTTTGTTGTTATTGTTAAGAAGAAATCACAAAGTTAAGCACAAATACTCAATGCCACATGATTGAACGAATCACCTCAGATCATACTGGGAACACAATGGGAATTAAATAAAAACAAAAAATCTACGGACTACAGTAAGTAGAGAGGGAGACGATTAGCAGTATAACAAAATACAGTTCATGAAACAAACACCAAGAATACTTCATTACACCAAGTCTCCAGATAACTCACATTTTGCTGGGTGAAAACCACATACTGTACACTCTTCCTTTCCATTATACTAAAGCGCTGGCAACAAATCATACCTTAGGTGTGAATCATTTTACCAAATCTCTAATTTGTCACTGTTCATAGCGGATTATCAATTGAATTGAAATAAATATTAATTCAATGTAAATGACTTTTTGATAATAAATGTCTGAAACAAATACTTTTTTTTATGTACATGTGAAATGGATTGAGAGATCTGAATCCCTTTGCAACTCATCGGCTGGTGTTTAAATGAAAGCTCCTGACAGTGACTAACGACACAATGTCAACCTGTTCATTGACAACTTCCAGCAAGGGGAAAAAAACCCACCTTCAGTCACCTAAAGGGTCTTCTGCATAGCAAACGCAAGCACCAACACCGAACAGTTACCTGCTTTGTTTCTTTCATTTGGAATGACTTTCCCCAAAGTGAAAAAGTTCAAAATTCTTGATCTTCAATGATCACCGTCAAAATCTTTCATATGTACCTGTCTCCATGACACAGTGGTTAGTGTTGCGGACTAACAACTGAGAGCACGTGGGTTTGAGTTCCAGCAGATGGGGTTTTCTCAGTCCATGGCCTGATCCTTCCCCGAGTTGAGTGTGCTTTGGGAAAACTGGGAGCACACAGTCAAGGGTCAACATCTTCACAGATACATCTTTTGGAGTATTGCCAAAAGTTCCTGACCAACACTGCGGTATCTTTATCACTCATGATGCCAGGATATAGTATGAAACTTGAAAGCAAGTATTGAGTTCAGCCTTGTCACATATCCAAAACCTAAATGGACCGCCACAGCAGCATCGTCATCATCATTAACCTCCAATATAGAAAAAGATGTGTCCTTAATTCTGTGGCCTTTCATGCACAGCTGTCATGGTGACCCCCCCTTCAATCCCCCTCTACTTCTATGCTAGGGGTGTGAGTTTCTGTCCAGTTCTTTGGTCTATATTCAGGACTCATTTGAGGGACATGGTGGTGGTCTCCACTCTGGAGGGGGCACTAATTCAATCTGGTTACATGACTAAAAGGTTATTGTTGTCAGTAAAAGGTTTAGTAGGAACTGGACTGCCCGAATTGAGACTGCAGCAGACAAACTGGGGTGTGACTATGATAATGCTATGGAGATGCAAATGATTGGGCAGCAAAAACAAAATGACATCATATATCTGTTTTCCATTGCATATCATTCACAGATATTTCACAGATATCCACTGATGTTTCTGTGAGGTAAAATGCTTGCTTTTCTTGAGGTAAGATGCTTGTTTACTTTTTCTAATAGTGAATAATCCTACTTATAAAAAATGACAACACACACACAAAAACCCTCTAGATAATCAAAATTTAACTGATGGAACTTTGACCCAAAGTCAACACTTCAACAAAATATTAGGAACATCCGATTACTTCGTTCTGCACAATCCTGCTACAAGCTAGCCAATGCAGGGGTTACTGTCTGGAGGATTTGAGAGGAGCTTGACAGGACAAATCAAGGCACTCAAATAAAAAAACAACAAATGCCTGGGTAGTATGCTATTTATCTTGACCAACACAAAGCCTACAAAAAATATATATATTTGAATAGAAATTGAACACCCATCTGATGAACAAGAAGAAGAAGAAGAAATACAACACTGGTGAACAAGAAAAACGAACAGAAGAGCATCCAAAAGGAAACAATGAAAAGCAATATCACAACTACAAAGACAAACAAGACACAAGTTTATTTTTTTCTTGTTTTTTCTCAAACAGATGGTCCTTAATTAGTTAAGGCCATTCACATTAAATTCACAATGCAACATACATGGTATTATTCACTCTATCTGCCCGTTTCTTGCGCAATGCTCAAAGTGCAGTGTTCTTTATGATTCACTCATTCAACGTGACTCTGAAACAACTGTTACTTAAAGCTTGTTCTGCTCTGCATGGCATGTGAAAAGCTTGCTTCAGTAAACAACGCTGATCAATATAATGTTTATTGCCAGAACCCGACAAGCAAGTCTGACGCTGGTACACAAAACACTACCAAAGGCATCACATTCACAAATGAAGAATTTAAGGAGGAGGAGAAAGTGAACTGTTGGAAAAACAAAACAAAAAAAGAAAGCCTTCCACTACCTACTTGTAGCTTGCTTTGGAATCATGCTGTCTAGAAATAACGCTGATAAATTACTTATTAAGCCAGAACTCCACATGCAAGTTTCCCATTGTTGTGGGTACACAAAGTACTACCAAAGACGCATCACTGTAAGAAAAACAAAGCCTCCCACAACCAACTTGAATAAGGAATCGTACTTTCTACTTGCTTGGAAATCTAACACATTACTAGGAATCGTACTTTCCACTTGCTTGGAAATCTAACACACTACTATGTCTAAAGACACTGGACCATATATAGATCAGACCTAATGCCACTGTATCCAACAGAACAATCCAGATTTGACCATATTCCAGCCAACCACAAGACAAAGTGAGAAGATGGTTTCACTACATTTTACTTTAACACTGAGAAACATGTTTCACACAGTCTTTGGCAACCTTCTTGAAAAATGTATGCTTCTGGAGTATACAAGAACACTGGTGGGAGATAAAGTACACTGAGGTACATTGCTGTAAAACTAACCAATCTGTTAACATTGCATCAGTACAAAAAATAAAACACCTGCAGTCATTATCAGATGTGGGATGATTTTAAGACCAGACAAATCCTGCCATGATGTTCAATGATTTTTACCCAATGAGCAGCATTGCCTTGAAGGATGAAAGCACATACCTGGAAGCAGCACAGAAAAAAAAGAAAACATACCTGAACTCACACAGAAACGTTAGCTTCAAATACAAGCAGGCAAGTATTGCATTCTGAGTTGTATCGCAGATATTCCACCTGGCTATAACATGAAAGCAAAGATGAACAGCACTCCGTGAACAAAACCGTTCCGGGATTCTGTGACTTCATGGGAATATATACATGCCAATGTTAGAATTGTGAAAGGAAGTTATAAAAAAAAAGAAGAAGAAAAACTGCATCATATCAAGTAGTTCTTGACTGTTTATACACATGTAGCCAGCCAGATATAAACATGAAATCTTTGCCAGTCTCTGTATGTGAAATCATGTCATTTGGTTCTTGAATGCAATATACATAATTGCTTGGTAAAAAGAGATTTCAAATAGAAGGCAATTTATATTAGCTGAGTTTCCGTCTTCTCACTGCACTTTCTTCTGCAAGTGTTCTGCAAAATATGTACATACTGACTGTCCCTCACCTTCCAGTACACAATCACATGATCATAAGCCTTGATCTTCCAAGTGAGTGTGTGGGAAAAGAATTAGCAGTCTAATTTCCCATTTGTTCTACTCCTAACCACATCACTATCATGTGTTGTTTACCAGCATCTAAATTTGCTCCATTAGAGGGTTTAAGAACTAATGAAATTTGTACATAAAAAAATCCACTTTATCTGGCATCATCCTCAGCAATGGTCATCTTTCCATCAAACCATACATAAGTCTGGGGAATTTAAGGGTGCACTGCCACGCTAAAGTGGAAGTTATTTTCTGGCAACACCATGTTCTTTTTACCGGTCTGAACAACACCTGACAGACCAGTATCTTTCCACTTAAAAGGAATTATCTACTGATCAAGTGATTGCACATTAACAACTTACCAAAACATTCTCGCCACTTTGACAGTTTGCCTCAGTGATTTTTATTTTTTCCCAAACTGCTGTCACTCTCAATTTTTGTTAAATCATTTTGAAAACAAAAACAAGAAACCCCAATCCTCTTTAAACCATTTTGGAAACAAAACAAACAAACAAACAAAAATCTCGCTTCGAATGACCAAACTGCATACCAGACTTTCAGCATGTAAATAATATTTATGTATTGCAACAGAACAACTAGTGCTATGGTAAGTATTATATGAAAGTAAACTGGAACAAACTAGGTGTAAACAAATCTCTTTCTGTCTCAAACCAGCAGATTGGTTTCAATAAAATTCATTGGATTTTTGATCATTCAAAGTGTGGTATGTGCTGATCATCACTGATATGTACTTTGTTTTCTCTCAGAGATTTTTCCCTCTGCTTCCTTTTTTTTTTTTTTTTTTTTTTCCAATACTTATTTTCTAAAATACTTAATTTATCCTACAAAAACAACCACATGCCTATTATACTGTTCACATTATAACATAATTACGTACCAAAAATACAGTGCACAACTAAAAGGTGACACAACGTTTTCAAACAACATAGGGAATGGGAAGGGGGCGAAAGAATACTCTCGATATATTCTCCTCAATATCCATGCAACTGAGTGATTTGATTTGTCTCTGCACAAGATTCATCGCTATATAAATACCATTATTATTGTTATTATTATTATTATCCACTCCACTGTCTGATTTAAATCAGCAAAGAATTTATGCGTCACTGTTAGCTCACACCTTCACAAAAAAATAAGCTGCTGTTTATAGACTCAAAATCAACAAACAATGAAAACAAGAATAAAACTTTATCATTTATTGCACAAATAAAACAGTGCTTTGAAAAACAATAATTCTTTCCCCAAGTAAATGCTTCAGACTAGACAATCACAATAAGCCTGCTACTGCTCACACAAAAAAAGAAGGAAGAATAAAAGAAAAAAAAAAGGGACCTAACAGTCCTATGACATGACTGTCTTTCATTTCTGTGCAAAATGGAGATGCTGCAAGAAATGAAATAAAAGAGAAAAGTAATCACCTGGTCTTATTCCCTAAGAGAGAAAAAAACCCAAGGAAACAACCCCAACTATTTTGCTTGTTAAACAATCGCAACATATGCTTTCACTCTGTATACTCAGTTACTTATAAGTGATGCTTGACAGGTAAAGCATGATGAATGGTGACAGCTCAAGATTTTATTTTTTCCATCAAAACAACTTATGTGTTTTGATAAGTGGTTCCCTCTGGAGGCTGCGGTCGTCTGCTGTTCTGTCTGTAAGTCATGCTGCTCTGAATGATCCTGAGAACGCCCTCCAAACTGCTCTGGGACGTCCACTTCATTTTCTCGATTTCTTTAAAATCAACCTGCAACAAAGGAAAGATTCGCCATCGCCAAAAATTATCACTCTGGTACGTTCATTATGACATCAAATCTGGATGAGATCAGCAGCATCAAACATGAAAGGTGTGGTCAAATCCCCATCCTACTTAAGCAGTGGCCTGGTGGTAACGTGCCCAGCTAAGAACTGAGTGTCCACAGGTTCGAGTTCCATGTATGGACCGAGATCTTTACTCTCCCTCCACAAGACCCTGAGTGATAGCCTGGGTGCTAGTCATTTGGATGAGACAATAAACCCTCATAGCTCAGTAGTCATGTGTGCAGCACACACTCAGCGCATATAAAAGAACTAAAGGCAGCAAAAAGGGTAGTCCCTGGCAAGATTCTGTAGAAAAATCCACTTTGATAGTAAAATAAATTACTTGTAGACAGAAAAAGAACCCCCCCAAAAATTGGTGGCGCTGTACTATGTGGACACACTCTCCTTGGGGAAAGCAACCTGAATCACAAAGAGAAATCAGTTGTGACAAACAGAAATACAAGCTTTAAAAGACACGCACTACTCACTTCAAGTGTACACTATTGACAGTTTTCTGTCAGCCTGCAGTCTTGCAAATTAAGGTCAGAGAGGCAGAGATGCTATGTACTTGAGAAGAAAGTTCTTGTGTTTATTTCTCTGTACCTTTTGATAACTTGTATGCAAGCTGACAGGACATGCTAAGCAGCGATGGCTTGAAGTTGTGTGTCTGTCTCACATACTGAAACATAACTTCTTTATTCTTCAACATTTCTCTCTCCCTTCGCTTCACTTTGTTCTTCTGAAAAACAAGCTGACAAGCCCAAAGAAACTTCTTTTACATGGCAGTTACTTGACCATTTAAAGCCAGTCAAAAGGCATTTAATGAAAATCTAAAGCCAGGGGTGGGAAAAGATATCTGATCGCTCCGTCTAATGTATTTGGGAAAGCCCAGACAGACTGTTCCGTTTTGAAGAAATTTGTGAAATGTTGGTTTGAAAATGATGCCAACATTAGTTTGACCTGCAAAGGATCACGCTCTACCTTTCATGCTAGACTGACGGCCGCTCCCTCTCTCTTTCTTTCTGTGAGGCGATCAATGGTGTGATGGCGTTGTACCTGGTTTTTGAGGTACTCTTTTACTTTTTGATTTTCGCAGATGTAGGCTACTCATAGCTGTTGCACTTCCAGCAAACCTGTCAGCTCACTCATTTCCCTGAACACCTGCATGTCGGGGGCAGTATAACCATGTAAGCTTTTTAATCTGAAAGTTGCACATATTGTCTCCTGCCACTCTGGGCTCCCTATTCCACTTTCAATTTCTTATGGGAGGTTCACTGAGTCAGTCAGAATCCTGGCAGGCTGATTTCCAGGTGTGTGAACAGATAGCAACTGGAGAGCATGTGTCACAGCTTCAACTTCCATTGTCAGGCTGGAGGTTGTGACTGTATGCAGCATTCAATTCCTAACTGTTTTTTTCTGTTTTGCTTTGCAGTGAATCCCCAACTGGACTGGTCTTAGGTGACTAAGCCATCTGTGTATATATGATTATGTCCTTTTCTTTACTGTTTTTTTCAATGAGTAGGTTCACCTCTGCATTAGTTCTGCCTCTGGCCATTCCTGACAATGTCTTCCCATAGTAGGTGAAATCATTGTGTTGAAGACATGTTTGAGTATTCAGGCTTTTCCTCTCACTCGAAAGGTGTTTTCACCATCTAAAGCCAGTCAAAAGGCACTTTGTCAGTCAAAATGTAATTGTTGACACTAGTAAGCCAGTAAAAAGGTAATTGTTGACAGTCGAAAGCCAGTTACAAGGCACTTGTTGACCATACAAAGCCAGTCAAAAGCACTTGGGGACAGTCTAACTTCTAAAGCCAGTCATAAGGCACTTGTCAACAGTCTAAAGCCAGTCAAAAGGCACGGGTCAACCGTCTAAAACCAGTCAAAAGGCACAGGTCAACAGTCTAAAACCAGTTGAAAGGCACTTGCTGACCATCTAAAGCCAGTCAAAAGGCACTTGTTGACCATCTAAAGCCAGTCAAAAGGCATTTGACGATCATCTAATGCTAGTCAAAAGGCACTTGGTCCATACAATCTTATACAAAACTACTGACCAATATGCTGCAAAACAAACTCACAGCTGCTGTTATCAAAAACTACACAGTTGAGGTGTAAAGGAAAACATTCTCTCTCACTTACAAAATATGTCCTTTTACAAAGTTTCAGATGTGGACTCAATGTCATGAGCTGCATGCAAGGTAAGCTAAATCTGGATGAGATCATCAAATGTGCACCAATTCAACCAAGTCAACTGTAATATCCAATAAAAACATTCTCTGAGTTGTTCACAACTGATTCTGCATTCATCATTTTTTTTCCTTCAGATTCATACACCCCTTCATCCAATCCTTTCAACATGGAATTGGAAATGTAACAGTCATCACATGTAAAGACAAGAGAGGCAAGGCCTTCAAGACTCACTTGTGATACACTTTTAAAAAAATCCAAGCTTTTTATGTATTGAATATAATTTCAAAATGTAATGTAAAAGATGAGAAAGATCAGTTTAAAGCAAATTAAGTCCCCTTGCAATAATTACAGAGTAATTTCCCTTTTTTACTATCTGCACCAAAACGTTTGCAAAATAAATAAAACTTCCATGCTTAGCAAGAGAAGTTCCTGTTTGAACAAAAAATGATAATACTGACTGCTCTTGTTGTTGGGTCAGAATATCAGATCAAAGTGCCAAGTTTAGAGAATACAAAAAATATAAATATAACAGTAAATGCAGTTTGCATATAATTAGGCTTCATTTTTTAAATTTTTTTTGTGCCCATCCCAGAGGTGCAATATTGTTTTAAACAAGATGACTAGAAAGAACTGAATTTTTCCTATTTTTATGCCTAATTTGGTGTCAACTGACAAAGTATTTGCAGAGAAAATGTCAATGTTAAAGTTTACCACGGACACACAGACACACACACACAGACAACCGAACACCGGGTTAAAACACAGACTCACTTTGTTTACACAAGTGAGTCAAAAAGTGGAGGCAAAGCAATGAGCATGAACGTACCAAGCCAGTGTTTGGGTTAACTCCCTGAAGATTGACTTTTGTCTGAAAGTGCACACTTGGGGGTACCTCAGGATACTTCTCTCCGCAGAACATTTTTAATGAATAAATCCTGTGTTCGAAGGAAGTCTGAAAACAAAGAAGAAAACAAAATGCACAGAATATCAGACAACAGAAGAAAAGTTCACAAATTCACAAGAAGTGAGTTAATTCAGTGCATCCACTGATCCAGACAATTTTCTTCTTGTGCATTTGTAGGCTGCAGCTTCCATGTTTACTTCTATGATTACTTTTATATTGCTAGTCAGGGAGGCAAAGGGGAGGTAACCTACTTCCGGGAGGTTATCGGCCGTAGCTACTTTTGTTTTCTCCGTATAGGCGGATAGTAGTTTGCACAGGACATGAATGTCAGATCCCTGCTGGAGTCTGCATTAGTGGGTCACAGTAAAGTATGTGTAATTAAAATTGGCTCTTAGGCATCCCAACTATGTTTCCTGATGAGTGTGTCTGCACAGCCTGCTTGATGCCAGACATACCAAACAAAGGCAAGTTGCAACCTTGTCACGTATCCTTAAACCTAAACAGGTCTCCATAGCTTCCTCACCATCATGCTCATCTAATGATCTATTAAAAAAAAAAAAAAAAAAAAAAAAAAGGATCCTGATCCGTCACTATCAAGTCCATAAATCATCAGGATTAAACGATTCATCATTATCAAACTCATTTATAATCAAAGATTTATCATTATTATGGTAATCAATTATGAAAATAAAAAGAATATCAGATTTATACATGAAAGTGAGCCAAAAGAATCAAAATAGGTGGTTTTCTCAACACATCTGCTTGGTGAGTTTTCTCTTCAGAATTCATATATCTTACACAAATTCACATTTTCATCAGTGAAAACCTCAACTAAGCAAACAAACAACAAAAATATGTTAAGAACATGGCCATGTATGCAGTACCATTGTTTTACATGCTGATATACTCAAAAGTGTTGGTCATCTCCCTTTTATGTTTTTGTTTTTTTTATAACTGATCTTGATTAAACCTAGAAAGCCTGTGCAAAAACAACAAAAACCAAAACAGCAAAAACCAAACCAAAACAATAAGACAAAGGAGAAAAAAAAAATCCTGTTTATAATATAATGCCATTTTTTATTTTGACTCAAACTCAGTTTGACTCAAAGTCAGAATCATGGTCAAATAAAGTTCAAACCCACTTACACGAGGGGGTCCAATGATAGTTCCTGTCCAGTTCTGCATGCTTGGATCATCATCATTCAGTAAACCCCAGCTGATGCTGACATCTCCTCCCCCTTTCTCTCCATTTTCAAGCTCTTCCAGAAGTTTAAAGTTGCGTGGAACCTCTGGAAATTAACATCAGTGACCATGCTATCAATGCCAAGTTAACATCCCATATGGATTTACTGATGATGCGACAACATCTTTTAAAAACAGCAGTCAGTGTCATTATTATCTATTCCCTTTATTTTGCTTTGACAAGTATACTTACCATTACTATTATCAAATTTCTGATTAGTCTCTGAGTTAGCATCTATTTTGTGATACTATCATTGTGTATCAATATTCATATTTGTATGGTAATTCATATATATACATGTTCTCTCTCTCTCTCTCTCTCTCTCTCTATATATATATATATATATATACATATATTTACATTATATATATATATATATATATATATATATATATAATGCAAAATCCAGTTTCTTTTGTGCAAAAAAATTTTTCATTTATGGCACTGTGATATTCAACCTTCAGCTCTAACTTCTATTGGTTTATTTCATCAACTTACAAGAAAAACAAACAGAACAAACAACCCCCCCCCCCCTTCCATTATGAACATTCACAAAACAAGTTTATGACCACTCACAAAACAAGTTTATGACCACTCACAAAACAAGTTTAAATTTAATGTAAGATGTGTTCTACAGTCATGCCTATCTACAGTCAGGCCTATCATTAGGTCATGACGCCACCTTGATCTCAGAGTCTACCTTGAATTTCGACAGGTGTCTATGCCCTCACATCTTATGGTCTTTATTTCATATCAACTATCAATTTTGATGATGAAGGCTGGATCATGAAGCAAGCTATACTGCACCAACAAACTTCCGTCATGCTGTGATGACCTTGATCTCTCACCTGACAGCCACATTTTTGAAGAAAAGATGAATGGGAAGGTCACAAGAAAGTCTACAATCAAATCACAATATGGTCCCTCTCCCGCTTGCAATTACCAGGATATTGCTTCTGTTGAAGTTTATCATGGAAACAGACACTTACACTAAAAAACAGAGAAAATACACACCACAGATCACTGTATAAATTATGATTAAAGATCCAGTAGCCTTTTATAGCCATAGGGGCAGTGAATTCATGTTCACTGTCTCTAGGACTCAGAGTCAGTATAGGAAGGCAGGGCCCAATCCTCTCCTTCCACAGTTTTAACTTTCCCCTAAAAAGGTCAGGTACCCATTCAAATCTGGGTGGATTATGGAAAATTGAAGTAAACTGCCTTTTGCAAAAACACAGCACCATGCCGAAACTAGACCTCAAACCCTGATCACTGCTTGCTGTATAATTATCTGAAAACTGAATTCAATCACAAATGCTTATATCTTGTCTTTGTTCACTTCACTGAGTTACACATAATTAAATAACTGAAAACAAGCAATCAGCCGATCAGTCCAAAAATCTTTGAAATCTCTTTTGTGGCTCATTTGATTCTCTTTATCTCTCTTTCTCTTTAACTCACAGTTGAGTTTTGAATGCTTGCAATACAATATGTTGATCAAACTATTGAGATACAGTGTATACAATTACAATGTAATCTCTCTGTCCTCTGGCACTGGCAGGCTGTTTAATTCCACATGTGCATCCAAAACACAAAACTCAAGTTCTGTTCAAACAAGGAAACAGAATAGCATTGTCTGCCACAACTGCATGACCATCTTTCATAAAAACAAACAAGAAATGCCAGGACTTTGACATACTTCTATTTCTAACCAATTAGCACATTACCTGGTCACCTGCTATGCAAGAAAAACAGTGTCATGTGCGTGAGTTGTGTGATTTTGCCAAACCTTCACCTTTGACATCCCGACCTGCCAACCATGTCATCATAAAGCAGATGAATTTGAAGGTCTTATTCATAGCTACTATCCTACCAACTTTGGTTCCAAAGCCATTTGTAGTAGCTTAGAAAATGTTAATGCAAAAGTTTACTGTCGACATGTACCAAAGAGGATGGCGGCAGAATGGCTAAGACACTCATCTGCCAATACAGAGTCCGCAAGGGTCTGGGTTCAAATCCCACTCTCACCCTTTCTCCCAAGTTAGACTGGAAAATTGAACTGAGCATTTAGTCATTTAAATGAGATGATAAACCAATGCCCCGTGTGCAACACACACTTGGCGCACAGAAAAAGAAGCCATGGCAATGAGAGTGTCGTCCTCTGGCAAAATTCTGTAGAAGAAATCCACACTGGTAGAAACACAAATATAAGCATGCACTCAACAAGACCTGCAGGGCTTGACATTTAGAGCTGCCCGACTGCCCAGGGCAAGTAGGTCATCGTGTCAGGCAAGTAATGTCCTTACTGAACTTACCTGACTGGGCAAGTTATATTTTCCATGACTAACATGTCGTATTTTCAAAAATATCCATCATGCTCCCGATACCAGTCGTCGGACTCTATTTGTCTAGCATACAATGTTTTTAAGTCTGAGTGGTCACCGAAAAAAGAGAGTTATAAAAAGTATCATGCAGCTCTTAAAGGTGATTTGCCATTGGTTGCCATCTTTGGAGAACCAATGGTAAATTTTCTTGTAGCATAGTTTGTCTTCTGCCCATCACATCACACAACTAAAAAAGTAAAAAGTATCATGCAGCTCTTAAAGGTGATTTGCCATTGGTTGCCATCTTTGGAGAACCAATGGTAAATTTTCTTGTAGCATAGTTTGTCTTCTGCCCATCACATCACACAACTAAAAAAGTCATGATGACGCAACAGATTCTATTGTTGTTCCACTTAAAACAAAAAAAAAGTTTGTTTCTGTGAGACAACAGACCTTTGAAGAGGAGACAGAATGCAATTTTCAGCTGAAATAGCTGAAAAAATTTCTGTGGCTGACGGTCAAGAGCAGAAGCACACCACAGGCAGTGTTTTGTCAAGTGAGAGAGAAAACTTGTTTAGCTGTTCAAGACAACAGTTATAAATCTTTCGTGAAACCTAATAAAACAAACAGTTCAAGAAAAGGGTTTGACTTCTTCTTTCTGTGTGTGTGTGCCCATAAGGTGATGCATGTAAGTTTCTGAAAGTAGAGCAAGTGCAAAATCTGTCTAGGCAAATGAATTTTCCAGTGACTTGCCCGACTAGGCAAGTGGGGAAAAAAGTAAATGTCAAACCCTGACCTGGCTAAGCGTGTTGGGTTATGCTGCTGATCAGGCATCTGCCTTGCAAATGTTGTGTAACATATATGGATTTGTCCAAACGCAGTGACCCCTCCTTCAGAAACTAAAACTGAAACAGACATACCTGATCATTACAGGGACTGACTCACTTTGTTTTTACATGCAAGTCAAAAATTATCTGGCCATTATGATATTGTTTTCTGTTCTTCAACTTAGACTCATTCTAGAGTCTTTAGTCATTTTAATTTATGTATTTTCAGTATTGTGGTATATTTTGAATGAGGCTGGAATCTGATCTGCTCTGGAGTTGGTGACAGTTGATGAGACAGTTTATCTATAATAAATACTTAAGAAATTCTAGGTCTCTGGTGGAGTATTTCAGTTTGATTACTTTTAAGAAAGTATACATGGTAATGTAAATTCAACTAGGCTGCACATCATAATGGGGTCTAATAACAACAATTCTAATTCTTTTTATGCCTTATTCAGTTATTGTTATTCATTACATCTTCTCAATTCACTTTCACTGCCAGGAGTTTAACTGCCATATTTCTTTCTCCTTTTTTCCACTTTTTATTTGGAATGTGCCGGGGACAATGACTAGATGTACTCTAACTAATCTAGACTCAGACTTCGTCCATATATCTGGTTTTTCTTTTCTTTTCTTTTCTTTTTTTTTATAGATCAGACGTGTGCACAAAATAGATATATTATTTCCAAGGAAACAGAAAGATATACACCAACAGAGATCAACACGAAGTATGTCAACAAATATAAAGTTATCAGCAATGTAGTCATCCACTGGTCAACAAATGTGGTTATTGAGAACTCACTGATTCCACTTGTTTCATTTCCCTTGTGCGCCATGTTGCAACTTCAGTGCGGGGAGCATTTATCATGCCTTTGTCATCTTTGTGTTTTAATAAAATCTTATGAAAGTATGAAAGGCTTAAAAAATGCAAAAGAAAATAATGAAGGATATCAATTCTTCGTGATTAAGAAAAAGCTTTTTTTTTCTGCGCCTAGTTTTCAGTGTGAAACTGTTTTGTTTTGATGACGTCATGGCATAGCTTGTTCGCGGAGCTTTGCAAAAAGCTGAAGAGAAAGTCACTGGGATCCCTCACAAATATTAAGGTAAATC
Source organism: Babylonia areolata (assembly GCF_041734735.1). NCBI lineage: Eukaryota > Metazoa > Mollusca > Gastropoda > Neogastropoda > Buccinidae > Babylonia > Babylonia areolata. The sequence goes on from NC_134884.1 coordinate 20,049,242, forward strand.
ACACAGACAGAGATTATAGGAGATCTCCAGATCTCCTTCCTCCCACCCTCCCTCCTTCTCTCTCTCTCTCTCTCTCTCTCTCTCTCTCTCTCTCTCCGAAGAATGTTCGTACATGAAAATGAAATGTGTGCATTTCAACCAGGTGTGTGTGTGTGTGTGTGTGTGTGTGTGTGTGTGTTCCTTGTTGTTTTTCTTGTGCCGGTTGATCAATAGAAATCGATTTTCTGCCAACAACAAACGCAGTAACAGTAATACCATTCTCTCTGTTTCAGATTCTGACATGGTTGTACGTGGGACATGCACATAAACAGCAGTGATGATGGAAAAAGCTGACCAAGATGGTGTTGAAGACCTTTTGCAGCAGTTAATGCAAGGTGCTGACACAGCCACAGAAATCTTCTTTCTGGATTCATTACTTACAGATCAGCAGGCAGCATGTGGAGAGAAACCAAAGGAGCATAGAAGTAATAATAGCCACCCTGCAGCCGAAATAAGTGAAAAATGTGCAGTGGATGTCAGTGTTTGTGACATACAAATAACACTAAATAATACAGAGATCAGCGACCAGAAATGTACAAGTGAAACAGATGAGTTTGGTCTCAGCAGAGGCAGCAACGGGGATATAGTCTGCAGGGATCTAGTCCGCAGGGATCTATCCCAGGAGAAAGATGGAAAAGCAGATTCAAATTTCCAGCATGTGTCCACAAGTCCTTGTGGTAATGTTCACAATCAAGGCAGCATGTCAGATGATAATTCTATGGAAAAACAGACTCGCATGTTTGATAATCATGTTGTGTCAACATTGGCTGAGACCTTGTCATCATGGCTGCTCCCCACTGGCTTGGACGGTTTGTGTGATGCTGTGCTTGTTGAAAAGTTTGTGCAGTATGTGTTTGTGCGGAGGTTTGGGGCAGCAGACCAACACTGCAATGAGAGTGGACTGGACATGCAAAGGGATCCTCACCTTTTGGCCGTCATCAACAGAAGGCTTGATGACATCTTAAAAAGGTGAGATGGAGAAAACAGTGTTAACTGTTGTACGTAGACTTGTGGTGGTGTTTTGTTCTTTGTTTAGTTTGTTTCTTGTTGTTGTTTTTTGTGTGTGTGTTTTTGTTTGTTTTAATTACTGTTAATAGTAAGGAAGATATGCTCAAGAAAGGAGAGTGAGAGACAAAAAAAACCCCCCAAAAACCAGTCTTCAAACTTCAGTGTCTAGAATTTAGCCTTTAAAAGAGAGAGAGAGAGAGTGTGTGTGTGTGTAATATATATGTCTATGTGTGTATACATAATTGTGTGTGTGTTTGTATGTATGTATGTATGCACAGTTGTATTTATTTGAGGTGTGTGTGTGTGTGTGTGTATTACAAACAACAACAAATGAACAACACATGAAGAAAACTCCCTATACATAAACAATATGGTATAAGTTAAAAAAACAAAACAAAAAAAAACCCACAAAAAAACAACAACCTTCACTGTCAATAATAGTTATCATTTCTGTTTAGATACATTTATTTGTTTGTTTTCTTTTTCTTTTTAATTTGATTATTATATAGTAAACTTTCATCTGTTTTGTTATTCTGTTTGCAGGATGATGGAGCTTCCTGTAACAGGAGAACTTGTATCAGGATATGCTACAGTGTTAAAGAGAGGTAAGCTGCTCAGAATGGGTAGTCAGGCAATCATTCTTTCATGATATTCTGTGAGATTGTGTGAAAATATCAATCAACTATGTGTTGTTGGGACGTGATACTAATAGTTTTGTGAAACAACATGGACCAGGTAAGTCATTCAGAATGTCATGAGAAAAATGTACACAACCATTGGTTCACAATATTCTGTGAAAATACCAATCACCTATATGTATTTGTATAAAGAGATGGGAGGTGTTAGTAAAAGAAGCAAGTGAAACAGTAGATTTGAACATTGCAAATGTACCAGTTGGAAAAATAGTGTTTTTGAAATATTCCTTTGATTAGTATACAGTAATTGTGCCCTCATTATGCTGATTCTTAAGAACTGATTTGTGACTGGAGAGATGGCTGAAAATGAATTATTCAGTGGTTCAGTATTTCCATCTTTTGTTGGACTTTTCAGGTCAAATTTTTCTGTTAATTGTTAGCTGCAGAGACAGATTGAAACCAGATATAAGGATGAGATTGTGCTTTCATTGTGTTCTGGATGTCAGCACTGTATATCTTTTGTGGATGACTTATGGGAAAACTGACCGTCTATTATAATAGTGTTACAAGTGAAAATTTGTTTCGTGTCTCTTTCATTTTTTCAGCAACTTTTTTTTAAGCAAAAGTTTATTGTCATCATTATAGATATAATGATGATCCTTATGACATTGTGGCTATAATGATGATAACGAATTTCTTGACATTAATTGGTGATTCTGCTGATGATGATGTTGATTTTGTGTTTTCTCATTTTAGCATCAGCGATGCCAACCCTGAGGAAGAAGCTCCTTGAGCATGTCATGCTGTGGCAGGGCAGACGTAAAACGGCTCTGGATGAACTTACATTTAAACATATGAAGGTTGGTGTTACTGAATTGTTCACTTTTCATTATGATTGCAACAGCAACAAAAAAGTTCAGCGTGAATGTGTGTTTCTAGAGGGTGTATTTTTGTGTGTCATGTTGTGTTTTGTCTCCCTATTGCCTGTGAAGAATAGTGTCAATTGCAACAGCAACAAAAGAACAGTGTGCATGTAGTAGTAGTAGTCTTCAGTTTAACGTCTTCCACTTTAAGTGATATTAGACGGGGGGGAGGAGGGGGGGGGGGGCGGGGGGGCTTGTTGGTGGGAACAATATTGGGCAGAGGTTGAAGAATGGTGTGTGTGTATATGTATGTGCGCACATTTGTGTGTGTGTGTGTGGTGGGGACAGATACAGAGCACTGGAAAAAATAAAACATTAAAAGGTAGACATTGGCATATAGAAGGAAACGCTAACATCAAACAACTATAACAAATGTCCTGTTGGACTGTGCAGCAAACCTTCTGCAATAGCAGATAACATCTTGAAATTGTCAAGAATACATTCAGAAGAATTTTCCGAGAAGTTTGGAAAAAACGATTTCAGATTCTGACATTCAAAGAGTACGTGTTTGCTAGAAATAGATTTTTCATATATGCATTTAACATCTTTGCTGAACTTTGTTATAAAACCATTCAGCTTTATCCTGTTTGATAATGCCTGAATTTGCCTAATCTGATTAAATTACTGAATGTATTTGACTGATTGATAGATTCCGGTTGTTGAATATCATTTATACTTTTATTTAAAACTTTGCCATTTTGCTGGTATACTTCCCTGACTTTGCTCCACAGTGCTTTTTCTAGTAAGCTGTACCCCTCTTGTACAGACAAAGGCACATAAAGTTCTGTTGTTCCTTGTTGGTGTTTTGCACCTTTTCTTGAAGCCCTGTCAGCCCATTCATTATATAGGAGACTAAGGTGAAAAGGAACCGAACAAAAAGTTATATGTGTTCCTCTCTAATTCAAAAGATGTACAATGTGACATATTTCTATTATTATTTTGGACCTGTTCTTATGATTTGATGAGTTCAAAGCATATAAATTATAATACAGATTCTGAATTAACACAGAATAAGACTTATAGAAGCGAAACTGCAAGATCAAGAATATAATTTAAAGCCATAAGAACAGCGATAAGTTCAGCTGTGAATATTGATCGATTTTTACCAATATAATCGTTAAGTTTTCAGTTTCAGTGTACATATGAGTTTCTGAGAGTGTTTATTTTTATGTGTCATTTTGTGTTTCATCTCCCCTTTCCGTGTGGAGAATAGTGTCAGAAGCTCAAAGTTTAGTGTTGCTGGCATCAGATCATTGAAACTTATGCAATCCCTGAATACATTCCACTATGGGAATTAAAAGGTTAAAACAAAATGCACAGGCATGCATGCACACAATGCTCTCTCTCTCTCTCACACACACACAGACACACACACACACAAACACACACACACACACACACATGCACGCACGCACGCAAATGTGCATGCACACAGACAGACACACACACACGCATGTACACAGACAGACAGACAGACAGACAGACACACACACACACACACACACACACACACATACAAAGAAATCTTATTACCAGAAAGAGAGGTCCAAATATCACACAAAGAAATCTCATGGTCAGAAATGTATTCAGCAAGATACAACACAGTACCACACAACCCACAGTTGAAATTCGGAACACATTCATGATGATAACCACCACTTTTTGGAGTGCTGTACCAAAGAACAGATGTCTTATTCTGATTGTGTGTTCTTGAATGGTTTGTATCAGACTGATATGCTTTTCTTACTTTTACTTTGGGAGGGGAAGGGGGAGGGGGGGGTTGAGATGTTAGAAAGTGTTATGGAAATGTGCTATTATTATTGTTGTTATCTGACTGACATGTTACTGCAAATGGGTTTGACATGTAAAAAAATAATAATAAGTGCCATACAAATGTGCTTCTGTTATTATTTTTCATTGTTTTACTTGGGCAGGGGTTGATCCAGGCAGAGCTGAGTGATCAGTGGTTATTGTGATTGTTATTATTATGATTATGATTATGATTATTATAATTATTGTTCCAGTGGTGGTGGCAGGGCTGAGTGATGTGTGGTTTATATCATAATTATTATGATTATGAGTATGATCATTCATTGTTTTATTAGTATTATTCCTTGTTTTACTTAGGCAGAGGTTGACCCAGGCAGGGTTGAGTGATGTGTGGTTATTATCATGATGATGATGGTGATTATTATTATGATTATTAATCACGGTTTTACTTGGGCAGGGGATGGTTGTGGCAGCACTGAGTGAAGTGTGGTTATTATCATGATTATTATTATGATGATGATTGCTATCATAATGATGATGGTTATTATTATTATGATTATTATTGATGGTTTTACATACATCAGGGGGTGGTGGTGGCAGGGCTGAGTGACATGGAGTTATTATTATTGATGGCTATTATTATGATTATGTTGATTCATTATCATGGTGATGATGATGATGATGATTATGATTATTATTCATGGTTTTACTTGGGCAGAGGGTGGTTGTGACAGGGCTGAGTGACATGTAGTTATTATCATGATGACTATTGTTATGATTATGTTAATTCATTATCATGATGTTGATGATTATTTTGATTATTATTCATTGTTTTACTTGAGCAGGGGGTGGTGGTAGCAGGCCTGAGTGATATGTGGTTATTATCATTGATGACTATTATTATGATTATGTTAATTCATTATCATGATGATGATTTGTATTTGTATTTGTTGTATTTGTATTTCTTTTTATCACAACAGATTTCTCTGTGTGAAATTCGGGCTGCTCTCCCCAGGGAGAGCGCGTCGCTACACTACAGCGCCACCCATTTTTTGGTATTTTTTCCTGCATGCAGTTTTATTTGTTTTTCCTATCGAGGTGGATTTTTCTACAGATGGTTCTTATGATTATTATTCATGGTTTTACTTGTGCAGGGGGTGGTGGTGGCGGGGCTGAGTGATGTGTGGTCAGCGGTGCGGAAAACCTGCAGTGCGGGGGTGGCCCGGCTGTTCAGGGACTGGTCGTCACGACAACAGGAAGATCTGTTCACCTGCTTGCTGGAGGTGGGCAGGCCTGGGCAGTGCCCTGGTTTTGATGATGTGCTGTATCCATGGTGATGACACAGGGCTAAAACGTCTTTTGCATTTGAGGATGGTAGATAATTACTGGTGTGCTTTTTTGTTGTTGTTGGGTTTTGTTTGTTTGTTTGTGTTTTTTTTTCCAGTCTCACTCTAAGTAGGCTCAACATTTAAGGTTAGGGGATGCCATGGCAGAGTCGGTTAATCTAAACTACACAATAAAAAAATGATAAAGGCATGAGCATGCTGGTAATTATATATTAAAAAAAAAGAAAGAAAGGAAAACTAAATCTGTTTTTCCGCTTATTCCCAGTGGTGAAAAATTCTTTGAAATTTTCTGGATGGGGATCCAAAGAGGGACCACCTCCACCAGAAATCTGTCTGATCCTGTGACCTACCAGTCCACAAAGGTTCATGAAATCTGTAAATATATGTTTTCTTGAGAAAGTATATTGTTACTTTTTGCTCCATTTCCCAGTGGTGAAGAATCCTTTAAAAAAAACAACAACTGCCTGGATCTGGATAACAGTCCAGACTACCACTCAAATCTGATGGATGGGTCCATGTCCAATAGCTGATTTTGTTGGTAATATTTTTATGATCAGTAACTATAAGTAGTGTAGTATACATCAGATTCTGTTGTGATGGGGTTTTTAAGTATTGTGACATGATATTGCATTATTTAGGCTTTTTCATGTGATGTGTGTGTGTGTGTGTGTGTGTGTGTGTGTGTGTGTGTGTGTGTGTGTAAATTTTGTGCTTGACTGTTTGGTTAGCTGACTATAAAGGGCTATGTGTGTAAGTTTTTCTTCTTTTTTTTTAAATTTTAGTGTTTCAGTGCATGTTTTAAACATTGGTATTTACATTGTACAGTGCAATGGAGAATGTTTTACATGGAAAGGCTCTTTATGAATTAAATTGTTATTATCATTATTATCTTTTTTTCAGATCTGTATCAACAAAGAAGGCAGCTGGCAGTCCAAGGATGGGTCAGCTCTGTGTAAGTAATTACACCATCTACATTAAAGACAGTTCAGAGATGTAATGATTAATAATTTCTATTCTTTCATCTGGCATGGATCAAATGGTTCACAGATTAGTGTTCCAAAATCCCAAACTGTTTCCAGTTATACAGACTGCAGAACGCAGATCTTTTCCTGAATAGTTGGAGGAACTGTGAAACTGTGTTCAAAAGAATCGTTGAGACAAAAAAGACTACATGTGGAGTGATGACCTAGAGGTAACGCGTCCGCCTAGGAAGCGAGAGAATATGAGCGCGCTGGTTTGAATCACGGTTCAGTTGCTGATATTTTCTCCCCCTCCACTAGACCTTGAGTGGTGGTCTGGACGCTAGTCATTCGGATGAGATGATAAACCGAGGTCCCGTGTGCAGCATGCACTTAGCGCACGTAAAAGAACCCACGGCAACAAAAGGGTTGTTCCTGGCAAAATTCTGTAGAAAAATCCACATCGATAGGAAGAACAAATAAAACTGCATGCAGGAAAAAATACAAAAAAAAGGGTGGCGCTGTAGTGTAGCGACGCGCTCTCCCTGGGGAGAGCAGCCTGAATTTCACACAGAGAAATCTGTTGTGATAAAAAGAAATACAAATACAAATACAAACGTCAGAATGGTATCAACTTTTATATAAATAGTTTGGTGTGCATGGGTCAATGTGCCTGTTGGTGATAGCTGACAATTGCCATTGTGCTGAAACAATTGGATTTACTTGTAAAACACACATGTGTTTCTGATATATCCCGTTTGTTTTTGAATAAAGGGAATTCATACATATTTAAGACTTTTCTTACATCTATCCAGACAATATATAGATTTAGGAGAGTCGTAATAAGAGTTTGAATGTTGCTTACATGAAAGCTAACAGACATCTCAGCCATTTGTTGTGATATGACACACCTTTGCAAAGTTGTTGTTTCCCTAAAATTTTCATCGGAAATATGTGGTGCCTGGTGGGTAAAGGGTTGAGATTTTTCTGATCTCCCAGGTCAACATATGTGCAGAACTGCCAGTGCCTGAATCTCCTTCGTGTGTGTATGCATGCAGAAGATCAAATACACACATTAAAGATCCTGTAATCCATGTCAGCATTCAAAGGGTTATGGAAACAAGAACATACCCAGCATGCACACCCCCCAAAATGGAGTATGGCTGTATTTACATGTCTGGGTGAATAAACAAAACGGCCATACACGTAAAATGTTAAACGTTACATGTTTGTCTGAATGTGTATGTGTGTGCCTGAAATCTGACTAAATGACACAGGAAACAAATGATAAGCGCCCAATGGCAGCTGTCAGTCGGCTCTACCCAGGTAGACAGCCTGTTGTGTAAGTGACCCCATTTTTGTAAAGCGTTTAGAGCTTGGTCTCCGAACAAGGATAGGTGCTATATAAGTATCCATATCAATTAATCAATCAGTGTATTAAGAACAGAATGTTTACTACTCCATTCCAATATCCTGAAAAATGGTTGGTTTTTTTTTGTTGTGGGTTTTTTTTCATTATTATTTTCTTTCATTTATTTTTCTTGCAGGTGTGCATGCGATTGTTCACAGTTGTTTTACGCCAAGCGTTCGCGCTAAAGAGGTAAGTTTCACACTAAACTCTGTCCTGTTGTTGTTTTTTGTTGACAGTCTTGATGTGTGTTTTTTCTCTACCGGCTGTTCGATGTTTTTTTCAGGCAGCAGTTGAAATCAAACTTTTTGAGATACATCCAGTTGTTGCTTTTGAGCCCATAGTGCACTCAGCCCAGGAAAGGAGTCACCACTTACTCCCCCTTGCCCTCCACTCCCCCAGTAATATTTCAGGTTTTGATGGGTGTGTATTTAAACCCATAATGCCCCAGTCCCCAGTGTGTGATTTCAGTTTTAGAGTCAGTTTCTCAAGGAAGCGTCATTGCATTCAGGCAAATCCATATACACTACACCACATCTGCGAGGCAGATGCCTCAAAACAACATTACCTGATCCATTAGTCAGGCCTTGAGTGCATGCATAAATATTTGTGTACCAATGAGAATGGATTTCTTCTACAGAATTTTGCCAGAGGACAACATTTTTGTTGCCATGGGTTCTTTTCCAGTGCACCAAGTGCGTGCTGCACACAGGACCTCAGTTTGTCATCTTATCCGAATGACTAAATGCTCAGATGGATTTCTCAGAGAAACTTGTGAAAAATGATGAGACTGGGATCCAGACCCAGACCCTCAAAGACATGTATTGGCAGATAAACATCTTAACCATTCTGTCACCTTCTTAGGTGTGTGATTCAAACCACCATTAGTTAATTGCAGTCAGTGGATCAGCCGGGAAGCATGCCAGCCAATTTTTTCATGACTATATTTTGGGACTGAAGGACAGTACTTTTTCCCAAACTTCAACCCACGCACCTTTTCATAATGTGTACCCAACATGTGGTCAAGATATGCAGAAACCTTGCTGTGAATCAGAAACATATTGAGCTAGACCTCTGAGCCAGGAAGTGTGGCACTGTTGGCAGTGAAAATGAATGAAAACCTTCACAGGAATTACAATGAAAACAGCCCACAAACCACTCACATTCACTTAAACAACACTCATGGTGGAGCAGGGGACAGGACGGATTCAAGAAGGCAGAGATGGACGACACAGACAAGCGAGCGGATGATACAACATGTGAAGAGCGTTCTGATGATTTCAAGGCCTTAACATTGACTTGGGCTGAAGGTACACACCATACCAGTGTCAACAACAGGCCCATAAATGCTTGTCTTCTTGTTTATTGATTTGGGTTACGCTGTTGGCCAGGCATCCGCTTAGCAGATGTGATGTAGTGTATATGGACTTGTTCTGAATGCAGTGACGCCTCCTTGAGTAATTGAACTGAACATGTCATTTTGATGTGTGTCTTATGGTATGCAGGGCCTAATGTATGGTTAAAGTGTGTCTTTTTTTTTAATAATTTGGTTTCAGTTTGAAGGGTGTGCCTAATAATCTGAAGCACCTTGTTGTCAGTTAAATACAGTAGTTGATTTGTTGGGTGACTTGTTGGTCCTTTCTGCACGTCAGTCAGTCAGTGAACTGATTCTGAAACAAACGATAACAGTTCAGAGGTTAAGAACACTGTGTTTTGGGTTTGTTCATTTATAATGATAATAATAATGATAATGTACATTTGTATAGCGCCCTATCTCTCTAAGAGCTCAGGGTACAAATTATGTAAATCATTAATGATCACTCTTTTTCAAAACCCCTCCCTCCCCCCACTCTCCGCCTCCCACTATTCATGCATCCCAAGTTAGTTGACATGGATGGTGTTGGAGAAAAAGGAAGCTGAGAGTGCTTATAGATAGGTTTTAAAAAGATGAGTTTTTAGTGATGAGCTATAAGCAAAGACAGAATAAGATGCAAGGATATGACGAGGAAGATTATTCCAGATATGAGGAGCAGCAAAGGAGAAAGAGCATTCACCATAGGTTCTTGTATTGACAGGAGGAAGTTTCAAAAGGTAATATTTTTGGGGTTTTTTTTTCAGGAAGTTGTAGAGATGCCTGGTTACATGGTGGAGTGTGTGCTGACCATTGTGTTCAGCCTGATCTCACACCCCCAGCTGTCCATTCGGGAAACGGTTGCCAAAATCATGTCTGCCTACATGGAGCATGTAGACTTTCAGGTGCGTGACATTGTCTGAGAAATTAGATTATCTCCATCTTTCTCACATGCACACAAACATGCAGGCACACACTGCTCTCTCTCACACACAGACACACACTTATGCATGCATATGCACACACACACATATAAACATACACACACATATATACACGCACACATGAGGACGTGTACACACACACACACACACACACATGCACACATATTCATGTGTCCATGTGCAAGCATACATGCATGCTGAACATGCATATAACATTCTTGCATGCCTGCTTGCATACAGACGTCCTTGACCACATCTGGTGGTGTGTGTCCATCGAGATTGATGATGACCATCGTTGTCATCCAGCTGGGGGATGGGGGGAGGGTGGTGGTGGGATGGGGGGGGGGGAGGATGCTCATGAATCTATCTGTGAATGCGCAGATGGCTGAATAGTCCGATCTGCGCACGAAATGTTCGCTGACAGTTGGGGCAGACAAAGACAGGCATACCATTGTCAGGGAGCTTGTTTGCCCGTGACTTTCTGGCCTGCCTCTTCTGAACAGCTGCAGCAGTCCTGTTGGCCTCGCACAACTTGGCGCCTTTGTGCACAGCAGCGCGCCATTTGTCACGGTCCACTGCAGATTCCTCCCAGGAGTCAGGGTTGATATCAAACGCTTTCAGAGAGACTTTCAGAGTATCTCTGAAGCGCTTCTTCTGACCTCCGTGTGATCTCTTCCCTTGTTGCAGCTCGCCATAGAAGAGCCTTTTGGGCAGCCGATGGTCTGGCATGCGCGCCACGTGTCCAGCCCAGCGAAGCTGGGACTGCATCAGGATGGTGAAGATGCTGGGAAGGGTGGCTTTTGCGAGCACCTCTGTGTCTGGGGTCTTGTCTTGCCACTTGATGTTCAGTAGCTTCCTGAGGCATGTTGTGTGGAAGTGGTTCAGCTTCTTGGCATGTCGTTGGTACACTGTCCAAGTTTCGCAGGCGTACAGTAGTGTGGGGAGAACTACTGCTCTGTAGACCTTTAGCTTGGTCTCAAGACTAATGCCTCTTCTGCTCCAGACATTTGCACTGAGTCTACCAAAAGTTGCGCTTGCTCTTGCAATCCTGACGTTCACTTCATCGTCGATGGTCGCATTTCGTGACAGTGTGCTGCCAAGGTATGTGAACCGCTCCACCACACTGAGTCTCTGACCATTGACTGTGATGTTGGGCTCAACGTAGGGTTTCCCTGGGGCTGGCTGATGGAGAACTTCAGTTTTCCTCGTGCTGATGGTAAGACCGAAGTTCCTGCTGGCAGTGGCAAACTTGTCAACGCTGAGTTGCATGTCAGCTTCAGATCCAGCGTTGAGGGCACAATCATCAGCAAACAAACAGTCTCTGATGATGTCTGTCATGACCTTCGTTTTTGCTTGAAGCTTTCTGAGGTTAAACAACTTACCATCTGTTCGGTACTTTAGGCCGATTCCAACATCGCCATCTCTGAAGGCATCAGTAAGCATTGCAGAGAACATGAGGCTGAACAGCGTTGGAGCCAGGACGCAGCCTTGCTTGACACCATTTGTGACAGCAAAAGGAGCAGATGTTTCGCCTTTGTCCTGGACTCGAGCCTGCATGCCTTCATGGAATTGGCTGACCAAGGAAATAAATTTCCGAGGGCATCCGTACTTGGCCATGATCTTCCACAGTCCCTCTCTACTCACGGTGTCGAAGGCCCTAGTGAGGTCGACATAGGTGGAGAACAGATCGGCATTTTGCTCCTGACATTTCTCTTGCAGCTGCCTTGCAGCAAACACCATGTCGGTGGTTCCGCGCTCTTTCCGGAATCCACACTGGCTCTCAGGCAAATGACCTTGGTCAAGGTGTGCTGTGAGGCGGTTTAGTAGGATCCTGGCAAGTATCTTGCCTGCGATGGAGAGCAAGGAAATGCCCCGATGGTTATCACAGGCTTGCCGGTTCCCCTTTCGCTTGTACAAGTGAATGATAGATGCATCTTTGAAATCCTGGGGGATCGTCTCTTCTTTCCACATGAGTGAGTACAGCTGATGGAGCTTCTCAGTCAGCACAGTGCCTCCATCCTTGTAGACCTCTGCTGGTATGGAGTCTGAGCCAGGTGCTTTGCCACTGGATAGCAGACGGATTGCTTTCTGGGTCTCAAGAGGTGTTGGCGGATCGTCCAGTGCTTCGTTGATGGGGACTTGTGGGAGACGGTCTATGGCTTCATCATTTATGGAGGAAGGGCGATTTAAGACACTGTTGAAGTGCTCAGCCCAGCGTTCGAGAATTTTCTCCTTCTCGGTGATCAAGGTATTCCCATCTGCACTGAGGAGGGGGGATGATCCTGAGGATGTGGGGCCGTAGACTTCTTTTAAGGCATCATAGAACCTCTTCATATCGTGCCTGTCAGCATATCCCTGGATCTCATCAGCTTTGTCACTCAGCCACTTATCCTGCATCTGGCGTAACTTTTGCTGAACAGTCCTGCGGATGGCATCGTACACATCCTTTTTTGATGTGGACTTTGGGTTGCTCAGGTAGGCTTGATGCAGACGGCGTTTCTCATCCAGAAGCTGCTTGATTTCATCACAGTTTTCATCAAACCAGTCTTTGTGCTTTCTGGACATGGGTCCCAGGGTCTCTGAAGCTGTACTATAGATCAGCTCACGCAGGGTCCTCCAGTCAGACTCCACATTCTGGTTGTCCAGAGAGGCGGATTCCAGACGATCTTCCAGCAGCTCCTTGACCACATCTACACTCACACAGGAGACACACATGATATTATGGTGCAATGTCATCAGTTCTCTCAAATATTTTTGTCAGAATTCCACTCACTTTAAGAAACCCCATTCGCAGATTCACTTCACTTTCATAACATAACAAACATATCTGTGTGACCTTGACCTTTGATCAGAGGTCGAGGTTCTTTTGAAAGATGTTCTGTGCGTTAAAGGTAATGTTTGTCCTACAAACATACAAGAAAAGTATCAAGGTTTAATCAGTCTGGTTTCTGACTTCATATCCTATCTGGAAGTGCACCTCAGTATGTTTCTGACCCTTTAAGTAAGCAAGTATGTCCCTTCAAGGTATCTCAGTGTGGTGACAGTGTTTTCTGTGTTCCCAAATACAACAAACACAGCAGGAGAGCTTTTTGTTCTTTGGCTATGCATACCTAGAATTTACTGCCTGTTTCAGTCTGTCAAAGGATGAAAGTGAGGTGTGCATTTCTGTGCTTCTGATACTGGCAGTTACAGGATCTCTTCTTCTTCTTTGAACTGATGCCTGTCTTCATCCCACTGAACATTCTGCTGGATGACCCGTAGCTTCTTATCGTGCATCTTGGACATATCTTATGTCTTTTTATAGATTTGACGAATGTGATATCTAGAACTGCACCTCAGTGTTTTTCTGAACTCCTAAGCAAGTATGTCCCTTGAAGGTCTCTCCACTCTTCCTCTGATGACAGAATCTTTTCTGTTACCAAATTCAACAGAGAGAAACACAGTGGGAGAGAGCTTTTACTTCTTCCGCTGTACTAAACCTGGAATTCACAGGGTTTTTTTTTTTCAGTCCGTCACTCGCATCCTTTAGAACTAATCTAAAAGCATTTCTGTTCAAGCAGTGTCCAGTTAACTGAAGCACTCCATTCCATACTCTGTATTCAATGTATCCACTGGTGGAGCAGTGGTCCAATGGGGAAAACAAAGGTTGGTGCTGCACTGTGATGATGGGCTTTTCCAAGGGGAGCAGCAATACAATACAATCAATTTTTTCAGTGCATGTGTGTATGTGCATGCATGTGTGCTTGTGTATTATTGATAATCTGTATATGTGTGTTCTTATGTATTATTAACCTAATGTGTGTGTGTGTGCATGTGTGTGTGTGTGTGTGTGTGTGTGTGTGTGTGTGTGTGTGTGTGTAAGCATGCATGGGTGTGTGTGTGTGTGTGTGTGTGTGTGTGTGTGTGTGTTTGTGCATTATTGATGAACTGCACATGAAGTGACAAGTTTGATTTGTGTGAAGGACATGATGGATCTGATGCACCAGACGCTGACATTGCTGACTCCTCCCACTGCTGAGACAGACATGCAAGAGGTCAGCTGAGCGACTGTCCTTATGCCTTCTGTCCACGTCCTTCTTTCCTCCTTTGTTTGCCTGCTGTGTTTTGTTTCTTTCATGACCTTTTGGTTTTGTCATTTGTGTGTGTGTGTGTGTGTGTGTGTGTGTGTGTGTGTGTAGGACTCGGCTGTGGGTTAGGTGAGTCTGTTGTGTGAATGACAAGCCTGTGCATGCACATATAATTTCTAAATGGATGAATAAAGATGTATTGTTCCTTTTCTTTTGCATCTATCAGCCTGATTCCTTCTCCGTCTCTGTGTCTGTGTCTCTTCTTTTCCTGCATTTGTGTTTTATTCCAGTTGTTTAAAATAGAACTCCATTTGCAACAATGTCTTGTTGGTTAAAAATAAGTTTACCTGCATTTGTTAAGGTTTTTGCAGTCATCAAAGGTTGGAAAGGTTTTGAATAAATTTAGTTATCCTTTTCATGCTTTGAGTGACTAAAAACTGACTTGGGGTTTGTGAAAAGTTTGTAAAGTTGATGTTATCCTGTCTAAAAATAATTATTAAAAAAACAACACTTCTTTTCAGTGTTTTTTCCTGTGGGGAAAAATAAGAAAAGTTCAAACCTGAATTTGAAATCAAACGCAGTTCGTGCACTTTCTGATTTTCAGAATAGCGTTATTCCATTTTCCATTGAAACCATTATCAGAAATATTTCCATTCACACTCTTCCAGGCATTTTCAACTGATGTTTATTGCATAGGTCGATCATCAGGTGTTGATTTACGTGAATGGAATTACCAGGCCATTGTAAATTAAACGACACATGGGTTAATGAGCTGTTTTCATGATATAATGAGATTGGAAATTCTGTTCAATCAGTTCTTAAAAGTTTGTAAATGAAATACATGTATAGATTCTATGCTATTGTTAAGTTTGTTGTGGTTGCAGTCTTTTCACTGTGTGGAAGCGTATGCTGCAGAAGGGTTGTTGAACATCTGCACGTCCATTGTCAAGGTAGTGTATCTCTGTTGAACATCTGCACGTCCATTGTCAAGGTAGTGTATCTCTGTTGAACATCTGCACATCCATTGTCAAGGTAGTGTATCTCTGTGGCCAAAAACTACTGGTTTGGACAAGTGTCTAATTAAAACAATGTGATTTACAGAATGTATGCATCAATCACAGTGTAGCAGTATGTTTAAAGATTATGGTATGAAACTGTGGACTTGATTCCAAAGCTGAGAGTTGACAGGTCTGAAAGGTGAATTGATTTCATGATTGAAAGTGATTTTGTTGTCAGTAAGTATGTGTTTTATTTTATACTTATTTTTCAGTTCCTTTAAAGAATTATCTTTTGATTGTATATTATTTACCATGCATTTAAAAAGAAAAAAATGGCAAACAAGATGATCAGATGAAAAAACATTTCTTCAGTTTTTGTATGTTGATGATTTCCAAACACAATTAATTCCATTATTAGAGCCTGTTCTTTACATGTTGCTTGTAATGTTGGGTGTTCCTAGAGATGTTACGTGTTGCTGGTGACATTGCATTTTGCTGGTGACGTTTCATGTTACTGGTGACGTTACATGTTGCTGGTGATGTTTCATGTTGCTGGTGATGCTATGTGTTGCTGGTGATGTTGTGTGTTGCTGGTGATGTTACGTGTTGCTGGTGATGTTTCATGTTGCTGGTGACTTTGTGTGTTGCTGGTGATGTTACGTGTTGCTGGTGATGTTTCATGTTGCTGGTGATGTTACGTGTTGCTGGTGATGTTTCGTGTTGCTGGTGATGTTACATGTTGCTGGTGATGTTATGTGTTGCTGGTGATGTTACGTGTTGCTGGTTATGTTTCATGTTGCTGGTGATGTTTCGTGTTGCTGGTAATGTTATGTATTGCTGGTGACTTTTTGTGTTGCTGATGATGTTACATGTTGCTGGTGATGTTACGTGTTGCTGGTGATGTTATGTATTGCTGGTGACTTTTTGTGTTGCTGATGATGTTACATGTTGCTGGTGATGTTTCATGTTGATGGTGATGTTACGTGTTGCTGGTGATGTTGCTGGTGACTTTCTGTGTTGCTGGTGACGTTATGTGTTGCTGGTGACTGTGTGTTGCTGATGATATTACATGTTGTTGGTGATGTTATGTAGTGCTGTGTGCTGTTATGTTGGTGACTTTGTTACTGGTGACATTACATGTTGCTGGTGATGTTGCTGGTGACTTTTTGTGTTGCTGGTGATGTTACGTGTTGCTGGTGATGTTATGTGGTGACTTGCTGTTGATGCATCATGTTGCTAGTGATGTTCCTGGTGACTTTGTGTGTTGCTGTAACTTTGTGTGTTGCTGACGACTTTGCATGTTGCGGGTGACTTTGTGTGTTGCTGGTGATGTTTCATGTTGCTGATGACATTGCTGGTGATGTTACATGTTGCTGGTGATGTTGCGTGTTTCTGGTGACATTACGTGTTGCTGGCGATGTTGCATGTTGCTGGCGATGTTGCGTGTTTCTGGTGATGTTACATGTTGCTGGCGATGTTACATGTTTTTGGCGTTGTAACATGGTGCTGGTGATGTTGATTGTTTCTGGTGATGTTACGTGTTGACGTTGACATTGTGTGTTGCTGGTGATTTTACATGATGGTGGCGATGCTAAATGTTGGTAGTGACGTTACATGTTGTCAGTGATGCTGTATATTGGCGGTGGCGTTACATATTTGTGGCGATGTTACGTGTTGGTGGTAACATTACATGTTGCTGGTGATGTTACGTGATACTGATGGCATTAGATGTTGCAGGCGATGTTGAGTGGTGCTGGTGACTTTGTGTATTGCTGGTGTTGCTGGTGATGATGAGTGTTGCTGGCAATGTTACCTGTTACAGGTGGCATTAGATGTTGCTGGCGATGTTACATGTTGCTGGTGGCATTAGATGTTGCAGGCTATGTTTTTGCTGGTGATGTTGTTAAGCTGCTGGTGACTGTGTTGCTGGTGATTTTGCATATTGATGGTGACTTTGCGTGTTGATGGTGACACTGTGTGTTGCTGTTGATTTTACATGTTTGTGGTGATGTTACATGTTGATGGTGCCGTTACACGTTTGCGGTGGCATTACATGTTTGCTGGTGGCGTTACATGTTGGTGGTGATGTTACATGTTTGCCGCTGGCGTTACATGTTGGTGGTGATGTTACATGTTTGGTGGTGACGTTACATGTTTGCCGGTGGCGTTACATGTTGGTGGTGATGTTACATGTTTTCCGTTGGCATTACATGTTGGTCGGGTGCCGTTTGTTGCTGCGGTCAGGTGTTGCCGACGAGGAAGGCGACGGAGGTGTGGCTGACCCACTGCGCGGCCTTCCTGGCTTACCTGGCCCACGCCGCCTCCAGCGTCCGCCAGACCTCCAGCACTCTCCTCATGCACGTCGGTGGGTGGTGTGTGGGTGGGTGTGGGGAGGGGGGTGTGGATGTGGAGGGGGGGCGAAGTGTGGGGGGATGTGGGTGTGTGTAGGTGTTTGTGGGTGGATTTGTGGGTGGGTGGTTGTGGGTGGGTGGGTTTGGGTGGATGGGTGTGGGTGGGTGGTGTGTGGGTGGCTGTTGTGTGTATGTGTGTGTGTGTGTGTGTGGCTGTGCAAGTGTGTGGGTGTGGGTGTTGTGTGTGTGGGTGGGTGGGTGTTGTGTGAGTGGGTTGGTGTGTGGTGGGTGTTGTGTGTCGGTGGGTGTGTGTGTGTGTGGGTGGATGTGTGTGTGTGTGTGAGTGTGGGTGTTGGTAGATGGGTGTGGGTGGGTGTTCTGTGTGAACATGTGTGTGGGTGTGTGGGAGTGTGGGTGGGAGTGTGTGTGTGGCTTCTGGGCTGGGTTGCACATGCCATCTCGGCAGCGCTAAGTTTGCTTACTCTTACGAATCATCTCAGATGTATGGAATTTGAATGACACAGGCAACGAATGATGAGTGCCCAGTGGCAGCTGTCGCTCGGCTCTACCAAGGTAGGCAGCCTGTTGTGCAAAATGACCCTGAGTTTGAAAAGTGCTTAGAGCTTGGTCTCCAGCCAAGGATAGGTGCCATATAATCACCCATATCAACAATCTTCAGTATATGGAATTTGCGTAGACTTAGGAAAAATCTTAAATGAACTTGATGCTGCTGAGATCCTGGATTTTTCAGTCTTTCTGCTGCAGTGCTGGGTTGTGCTAAGTTTGCATTGCCTCTAAGAATTTTCCTGCATCTGTGGAATTAGCTTAGATAGATATATATATATATATGGGGAAATTCTTACAGCTAAGCAAACTTAGCACTGCTAGGATGACTCATGAAGCCCAGTGCTGGAATGTAGGGTGCTTGTTTTTGATTCCTGCTCTATCAGTTTTGTTTTGCTGAAGGTTTTTTGTTTTGTTTGACAAAAGTTAAGCAGATTGTCATCGTCAGTTCGATGTTTAGAATTTGTCATGTTTAACTTGAAGTTTGATTCATGGTCTTTTTTTTTTTTAGCTTATGTGTATGAATGTTCATTGTGTGTGTGTGTATGTGTGTGTGTGTGTGTCTGTGTGTGTGTGTGTCTGTGACTGTGTGTGTGTGTGTGTGTGTGTGTGTGTGTGTGTGTGTGTCTGTGACTCTGTGTGTGTGTGTGTGTGTGTGTGTGTGTGTGTCTGTGACTCTGTGTGTGTGTGTGTCTGTGTGTGTGTGTGTGTGTCTGTGACTCTGTGTGTGTGTGTGTCTGTGTGTGTGTGTGTGTGTGTGTCTGAGTGTGTGTGTGTGTGTGTGTTAGAGCAGATTTGGTGCAATGCATATATCAGTCCGCATGCTTTGAATAGTTTGATGCTTCCATGAGACTGAAAATTCATGTGTGTATGCATGTATGTGTGTGTTCATGTGCGTATATATGTCTGTGTGTGTGTATGCGCTTCTGTATGTGTGTGTGTGTGTATGTGTGTGTGTGTGTGTGTGTGTGTGTTCATGTGTGTGTGTGTTCATGTGTGTGTGCGTGTGTGTGTGTTGTGTGTTTGTGTGTGTGTGTGTGTGTGTTTCTGTATGTTTCTGTGTGTGTGTGTTCATGTATGTGTGTGTGTGTGTGTTCATGTATGTGTGTGTGTGTGTTCATGTATGTGTGTGTGTGCACACACTTGCATGTTGCTAGCCACAAACCGGGGAGGCAGCGCTGTACTGATGAAGCTGGTGATGCATCACTTGACCCAAGGCTGGCCCATCAGTGTGGATTCCTTGGCTTCTTGCCATCACTTTCTTCTGGGTGAGGGGGTGTGTGGGTGTGAGGAAGTGTGTGGGTGTGAGGAAGTGTGTGGGTGTGAGGTGAGGGAGTGTGTGGGTGTGAGGGAGTGTGTGGGTGTGGGGTGGTGGGGGAGGGGGGCTTTGGCGGTGTGTGTGTGGTTGTGAGTGTGTGTGCGTGTGTAGGGGTGTGGGGGCTTTGGTGGTGTGAGTGTGGTTGTGAGCGTATGTGTGTGTGGGTGTGTGGGTGTGGTTGTGGGGGCTTTGGTGGTGTGAGTGTGGTTGTGAGCATGTGTGTGTGGGGGGTGTGTGGATGTGGTGGGGGCTTTGGTGGTGTGAGTGTGGTTGTGAGCGTATATGTGTGTGTGGGTGTGGTGGGGGCCTTGGTGGTGTGAGTGTGGTTGTGAGCGTGGGGGTGGGGGTGGGGGGGGGTGGGGGCTTTGGTGGTGTGAGTGTGGTTGTGAGCGTATGTGTGTGGGGGGGGTGTGGGTGTGGTGGGGGCTTTGGTGGTGTGAGTGTGGTTGTGAGCGTATGTGTGTGGGGGTGTGTGGGTGTGGTGGGGGCTTTGGTGGTGTGAGTGTGGTTGTGAGCGTATGTGTGTGGGTGTGGGGGCTTTGGTGGTTGTGAGCATATATGTGTTGGGGTGTTGGGGCTTTGGCGGTGAGAATATGGTTGTAAGCATGTGTGTGTGTGTGGAGGGGGTGGGGGGGTGGGTGTGTGTGTGTGTGTAGGGGCTTTGGCGGTGAGAGTGTAGTAAGCGTGTGGATGTGGGGGGGCATGGGGGTGTGTGTGGGGGCTTTGGCGGTGAGAGTGTGGTTGTGAGTGTGTGTGTATGTGTGTTGGGGGGGATGTGTGTGTGGGGAGGGGGGCTTTGGTGGTGAGAGTGTGGTGAGCGTGTGGATGGGGGGGGTGTGGGGGCTTTGGTGGTGAGAGTGTGGTGAGCGTGTGGATGTGGGGGGGTGGGGGCTTTGGTGGTGAGAGTGTGGTTGTGAGCGTGTGTGTGGGGAGGTGTGTGTGTGTGTGTGTGTGTGTGGGGATTGTAAGAATTGTGTGTGTGTTGTGTGAGTGGGTGTTTGTGTGTAGTGTTGTGTTAGTCTGCTTGTGTGTATATATTGTTTGTGTTGTGTGTATGTGTGTGTTTGTGAGTGTGTTGAATGAGTGTGTGTGTGGTGTGTATGTGTGTGTTTGTATATTGTGAGTGTGCTCTTAGTGTGTGCTAGTGTTGTGTGAGTATTTTGTGTGTGTTGTGTGTGTTGTGTATGTTTGTGTAGTATGTGCGTGCATTGTGAGTAAGTGAGTTTGTGTGTGTGTGTGTGTGTGTTTATGTTTGTGTGTGTTTATAAGTGTGTGTGTGTGTGTGTGTGTGTGTGTGTGTGTGGTCATATTTGCAGTTGCATGTGGGTTTGCTTTTGATATTATTTCATTTAAAAAAAGAAAAGAATTTTTCCTAGAAATGTTTTGTACAAATTTCTCCATCATAAACATTGTTGGCATCATTCAGTAGCCGACGGGTCTTCTCAAACCTAGTGATAATGTGCCCAGCTAGGAAGCAAACGTCCACAAATTCTTAGTTCTGTACAGGGATATTTTCTTCCCCGTCCACTAGACCTTGAGTGGAGCTAGTCGTTCATATGCGATATTTAACTGTGCAGCAAGCACTTAGATTATGTAAAAGAACCCATGGCAACAGGGTTGTCCCTGGGAAAATTTTTTAGAAAAATCAACTTTGATAGTAAGAAAAATAAGCTTGCACAAGTTGCCGACAGAAGAAAAAAAACACACAAAAAAACCGAAGAAACCAATGATGCTGCATAGTGGAAACACAGTGTGCTTGGGGAAAACAAGTTGAACTAAACACAGAGAAATCTGTTGTGATAAAATCATGCTGCAGTACATTTCGGTTATGCAAGATTCTGATAACTGCGTGCGCAGACCAAAATGGGGATGGTGTGACCTGGGAGGGCATGGAGGGGCGTATGTTCGTGTACGAACTGCTGTGCAAGTACCTGATCGAGGTCCACTCGGCCCATGTGGATGAAGAGCCCAGCTCCGTCACCTTGCACAGCGTCTGCAGTCAGGATGGCGGCAGGTGAGGAAAGAGAATGTGTGTGTGTGCGTGTTTGTGTTTGCGTGTGTTTGTGTGTGTGTGTGTGTGTGTGTGTGTGTGTGTGTGTTTTGTGAGTGTGTGTTTGTGTGTGCGTGTGTTTGTTTGTGTGTGTATTTTGTGAGTATGTGTGCGTGTGTGTGCGTGTGTGTTTGTGTGTGTGTGTGTTTTGTGAGTGTGTGTGTGTTTGTGTGTGCGTGTGTTTGTTTGTGTGTGTATTTTGTGAGTGTGTGTGCGTGTGTGTTTGTGTGTGTGTGTCTGTGAGTGAGTGTGTCTGTGAGAGAGAGAGAGAGAGAGAGAGAGAGAGAGAGAGAGGATGAATAGTGGAATGAAGGGGGAAACCTGAGACAAAAGAAAAAGAAAGAAAACAAAACAAACATGCCTACTATTCCGGAATAGCTGTTCGTTATGGAAAGAGAGAGAGAAATCCATCGCTGTTGTGGGTGCTATGGCTGTGGATCTCATTTTACAGGGGGGGGAAAAAACCATCAACAAGGAAACAAAATACAAGCAGGAGCACCCACAGGTCCCAGACATCTGCACAGTTAACACCATGACAACTTTGAAGCGTGTACTTACTGTTAATGAGGGTCAGATGTTTATTTTCAGTCTGAAAGGGAGAGGTTCTCTTATTGTTTTCAGTGGTTTTGTGCTTGTTCAAACATGCACACATGTACACACCTACACAACATTGCACGTGTGAGAAAACGGTGTGCTCCTGAAAACTCTGGAAAATTTCAGTTTGTTCTGGATTTTTGCATCATCTGTTCCTGATGGAAAGATTTTGGGGTAGACATACATGACAAGAAAAACATGAAAAGGTGCTGCATGACTTGCATGCAGCTGAGTTGGAATAAAAAAAAAAACACATGGAGACAAGCACACATGCACACACACATGCACACACGCATACACTGAGCTATATGTTACACTGGGATTGTCAGTAGCTAATGATGAATAACAGGTTAGGTGTGCTAACCTCACAGAATTTATATTCATGCCACAGTTGTGTGATAGATGTAAGATTTATTTCGTAGGGCTATATATTAAAGTGAAAATGAAAACTTGGCCATACACTCAGAAGAAGGGGGCGCGGTGAGGGAGGGGGTTGGGGGGGGGGGGGGGGAGAGATAAAGCTACAGTAAGATTTGTATGTGTCTGTTTATCTGTGAGATAATTAATCACAAGAACCATGAGAGAGAGAGAGAGAAAGATCAAAAGAAATTACAAGAAACATTTTTTAGAATGGTGAAACAGGGAATATAAACAGCCAGTGTTTAACAGTCAGCAAGCAGTCATAGATTTAGAAACACTCACATTGACACAGGTATGCAGGTTCTCTCTCTCTCTCTCTCTGTCCCTCTGTCACACACACACACACACACACACACACACATATACGGGGACACATGTATGTATACACATGCACACACAGACATGCACACATGCACGCGCATATACACACGTACACACACACTCATTCTATCATCTAATATAACTAATAGCAAAAAGACACTAAACTAAAGAGTGAACACACTGACTCACTCACTTTCTCTTTCAAACACTCACTCACTCACTCACTTTCTCTTTCAAACACACACTCACTCACTCACTTTCTCTTTCAAACACACACTCACTCACTCACTTTCTCTTTCAAACACACACTCACTCACTCACTCACTTTCTCTTTCAAACACACACTCACTCACTCACTTTCTCCTTCAAACACACACTCACTCACTCACTTTCTCTTTCAAACACACACTCACTCACTCACTTTCTCTTTCAAACACACACTCACTCACTCACTTTCTCTTTCAAACACACACTCACTCACTCACTTTCAAACACACACTCACTTTCTCTTTCAAACACACACACACTCACACACTTTCTCTTTCAAACACACACTCACTCACTCACTTTCTCTTTCAAACACACACTCACTCACCCACTTTCTCTTTCAAACACACACTCACTCACTCACTTTCTCTTTCAAACACACACACACTCACTTTCTCTTTCAAACACACACACACTCACTCACTTTCTCTTTCAAACACACACACACTCACTTTCTCTTTCAAACACACACACACTCACTCACTTTCTCTTTCAGACACATACACCTCTTCATACTAAGCCAAATCATTCCATAGTAAGAAGACTATCAAACAGTTGATGTGTGTTTCTGCAGCAGTGAAACGGAAGAGTCTGTGGATCAAATGTACAAAAACATCAGCAGTTACCTCACCAGGCAGTCTCCACTGACACAACTTCTTCTCCTTGACAACGCACAACGTTTGGCTGATGAAGCAGGGATTCAGGTAAAGCTGTAATTGTTGTCACCATTGATACTTATATATTGTATTTGTATTTGTATTTTTCTGTATCACAACAGATTTCTCTGTGTGAAATTTGGGCTGCTCTCCCCAGGGAGAGCGCGTCGCTATACTACAGCACTACCCATTTTTGGGGTATTTTTTCCTGCATGCAGTTTTATTTGTTTTTCCTATGGAGGTGGATTTTTCTACAGAATTTTGCCAGGGACAACCATTTTGTTGCCATGGGTTCTTTTACATGCATGCTGCACACGGGACCTCGGTTTATCATCTCATCCATATGACTAGCATCCAGACCACCACTCAAGGTCTAGTGGAGGGGGAGAAAATATCGGCGGCTGAGCCGTGATTTGAACCAGCGCGCTCAGATTCTCTCGCTTCCTAGGCGGACGTGTTACCTCTAGGCCATCACTCCAGTATAGTGCCTGTCTCAGTGAGGTATCGAGCTCAAAGTACTTTACAAACACAGTCATTTGCACAACAGGCTTGCCTACCTAGGTAGAGCGGACTGAGAGATTTAGACACTCATCATTCGTTTCCTGTCATTCTGCCAGGCTTCAATCATGCACACACACCCACATGTATTCTAGAGTGGATTTTTAATACAGGATTTTTCCAGGGACAGCTTTCTCTTGTTGCTATGGGTTCTTTAACATCCACTAAGTGCATGCTGCATGCAGTACCTTGGTTTATCATTTCATCCAAATAACAAGAATCCAGACCACCACTGAAGGTCTAGTGGAGGGGGAGAAAATTCTGGAAAGTGTGGGATTCAGTCCTGCAAATTCAGATTCTCTCACTTCTATGACAAAGTTGTTACCAGTTGCCACCATTCCACTCCGATGGTAATAATGATCCTTTCATGTAAATACTGAGATGTTTCATTCATTCATTCTCCCTCTTTCTCTCTCCATCTCACTCCGTCTCTTTGTCAGTTTTGCTTAATTAAGTCCACTTAATCTTTTGGTTGAAGAGGTATCCAGCATATTGTGGTGTTGAACAGAAAGTCAGACGAATGATGGCAGTTCAGCTTTTCACTAATGTCTGATTTTTTTGTTCTTTTAAAAGGTCTTTCTTTTTGAAATGTTCTCATCAGTGCTTGTCTTTGGACAAATGTGAAAAGAAAGCTCTACAAGAAAACACTACCATTTGTGATCTGTTCATGTATTTTTAGGTGCTGAGTGAGGGGGAACTGCAAGATCTACAACGATGGTTACTGGCGCACAGTTCTTGTTTGTCTCACAGGTGGGTATTGGTCACATGCATGATTTTTTCTGACATTTTAAAGAAAATCTGAACTCTGCTAGAACTGGAAATACTCAACATTTATAAAATCATCAAGGAAAGTGACTTATCTCATACTTCTTTCTTACTTTCAATGACAGGCATACTACCCGAATGGTTAAAGCGACTGACTTTATGTCTGAAGGTTTGATCCCAGTATTGGCATCAGGTGGGTTAACTCACTCAGGACGGCAAGTTTTCTCCCTTGCTTTTCCCCATAGACAGCCCATTTGTAAGAGTTTGGGAAAAAATTACAAAAAATACAGAGTAAGAAAATGAAACTTTCAGAACTGGTGTGTTATTATATGATGGGCTGTTACATATAAAAAATATAAAATTTCTCATCTTTTTTTCACAGTTTTACCATTGTGTCGAAAATTATGCCAATTTTTCATCCCGAATCACCATACCCATGCTCGCTTTCTGCACTTAATTCACTTTCTTCTTTGTCATCATCCACCTCTTTGATGTCCAACCTTCAGTTTGTAGCATTTCAAGTACTTTGGCAACTCTAAAACGTTGCCATTGCTGCCTTGTTCACTCTGCAACATTTCGAGAAGAACCCACTTCAGACGCCACTTTGCTAACAGATTGGCACACGAGCAGGCAACTGGCCAGTGACTTTTTCAGCGTGTGTGCAAGACTAACCAGGTTGCACATTACAGGCTGGCCAATCATACCATTCAGTTGTGGAGTGACCCAGAATAGCCCACTCTGCTTTGCTAATCACAAAATCACGTGTACAGTGCATGATGGATTTTTATTTTTGGAAAATGCTGTTCCATTCCGTCTTCCGAATCCGAATCCATTTTATGTGGGAATGCTCATGCATTCCGTCATCTGGAGAGAGTTAAGGGTGGAGATTCTACCATTCAGATACATTGTTAAAGATCAAGTAATCCATGTCAGTGTTCGGTAGGTTTGTTAAAGATCAAGTAATCCATGTCAGTGTTCGGTAGGTTATGGAAACAGGAACATAACCAACATGCACACTCCCGAAAATGGAGAATGGCTAAAATGGGGTAAAACTCAAATCACATAAAAGTTTGCCCTTACGTGAATGTGAACGTGGAGGTAGTAGCCCAGATCCAAACGAACTAAAATTCTGGGTTACTATAAAAAATTTAAAAAAATTTTAAATGAATGAATTTTTCTGAAAGTGGCATCTATGATGGAAGCAGGTGTGATTGTTTTATCACAGACATGATGATGCCTTACCTGGTGGTGATAGTCTCCAC
Source organism: Babylonia areolata (assembly GCF_041734735.1). Lineage (NCBI taxonomy): Eukaryota > Metazoa > Mollusca > Gastropoda > Neogastropoda > Buccinidae > Babylonia > Babylonia areolata. The sequence continues at coordinate 20,075,816 of NC_134884.1, forward strand.
CTGCCCACCTGTGGAGAACTGTTGATGTGCATGTTTCACCACACTGCCGCCTGCCTGGCACACCCACAGTGGGAGCTACGCAGGATCGCTCAGCAGGTGGAGTATGAGAGAATGTGTGTGTGTGTGTGTATTCGTTCTTTTGTTTAGCGTCTTTTCACTATCAGTGATATTAGACGTTAAAAACAAAAAAAACAAAAACAAAAAAATTTAAAGGGGTGGGGTGGGGTGGGGTGGGGGCATGGGGTATAACTAACATGCTATTACATTTAACAGTAACAATTCAATAATAATAATTATAATAATCAGAAACCATTAACACAATTCTGAAGTGCATTAAAGGAATGTAGAAATAGGGCTATGAACTAATGCCTGTGAAAGTTCGACCATAAGAACCTCGTCAGAAATAACTTTACAAAAATCATCTGCAGAATTATTATTCTCTTTGAAATACTTGGGCAAGAAGGTACGTAACTGCTGGCAGTGAAACAAACAATGATGCAAGCTGAACTGCTTACCACAGATGCATGTAACATTTTTACTATACTTTATCTTCAGCGCATCAAGTTTTATACGGAAGAAAGTAGAGGTTATTAATCTTGTATAGCAAGCTGATGGATTCGGTATCTTTTCTTTAATAATATTCTCGGGGAATAATGTTCCTTTATGGTTTAAAAACTTTAACTTCCATCGGTTATGAAATCGACCCCATGCTGATTTTTCTAACAAAGTGTGTGCCTCTTTTACGGAGAGACGGACATGTATTTTTGTCGATTTTTCTGAATCTTGCGCTCCTCTTTTAGCTGCTTTATCAACAGTTTCATTGCCAAGAATGCCCACATGAGAAGGCACCCAACAAAAACTGACCTCAGTCCCTTTAATCCTTAAACAATGTACCAAATGATTTGCCTCAATAACTAAGTCAGGTCTTGTTTCAAGGCTGAATAGTTCTAGAGCATAAAGTACTGATTTGGAATCAACAAAGAATGCTATTTTCGAGAAAACTATTTGATGGCTCACTAAGTAGTTCAGAGCTTGTATAATAGCAATTAGCTCAGCTGTGAATATGGAAAGGTGTTTTCCAATAAAGTAAGATTTTTCAACTTTAAAGGCAGGAATATAGAAAGCTGCACCAGCATTTTTGTCATCAAGAACAGATCCATCTGTAAATACATGGAGATGATTCTGATATTTTTCTGTTATATGAATTCTGGCAGTACTTGTCGTGATATTGATGTTTTCTTCCTTTTTTGTTTCAGAATAAGTGATATCAAAATCCGCTTTCAACATTTGCCAAAAAGGAACAGGAGAATGATGTGGTTTTGCAGCTAACTCTTTCATGTTAACTCAAATAAAACATCAGTTTGCCCGCAGAAAAAGTGTCCTCGCAACGTTTTTTGACGTAAAAAAAGCCTACGATCAGCTTTGGCACAAACGTCTTTTATTCAAACTGAAATCAGTTGGAATATCTGGTAATCTCTATGAGTATATTAAAAGTTTTTTTTATCTAATAGAATTATTCAAGCAAGGGTGGGAACACATTATTCTTTGCCACATAAACTTGACATGGGAATTCCACAGGGCTCAGTTATAGCCCCTATTCTCTTTAATATTCTTATTCAGGATCTACCAAAGGCATTGTCAAATCGTGTAGTTTTAGTACAGTATGCTGATGATATATGTATGTGGATGGGTGTCAATCTAAAAAAGTCAACAACACAAAGAGCACAGAATTATATACGTCGTTTGTATCAGTCTGATCTCGATAACATTGGTAACTATATGTTTGAAAATGGTCTAGCTTTGTCGACTGAAAAAACATGTATGATGTTGTTTAATTCAGGTGGTAACCCATCTAGCACACCCATTTTTAAATTACTTGGTGACGTCATTGATTATAATCAGGTAGTGAAGTTTTTAGGCGTTTATCTTACTTCAAAGCTGACATGGAACATTCACTTTGATTACATCTTAACAAAGGTATGTGTGTGTGTGTGTGTGTGTTTGAGGGAGTGTGTATGTGTGTGTGTGTGTGTGTGTGTACGTGTGTGTGTGTGTGTGTGTTTGAGGGAGTGTGTGTGTGCGTGCATTAGCGCATGTGTGTACTTGTACATATGTGTATGTGCATACTCGTGTGTGTGTCTGCTGTAAATCTGTGTGTGTGTGAGATCTTCAGTTTGACGTCTATTCACGGGAAGTGTTTTTAGATGGAAAGAAGAGAGGTAGTGGGTGAAAGAGAGGGAATGCTTGTGATTATTATATTAGTCTAGAGAAAATGAAAATAGTCTTTTATAAGAAATAAAAAGTTTAAAAACATGATGGTTTGTAATAATTGAGGAGTAATAGGAGGGAGATTAGGTGCATGCATATCAACAAGTATTAATTTACTACATCAACAAGTATTAACTTACAACGATGTAAATATAGATAAAGACATTAATTAAAATACATCAAAGGAGGATTCCAACTGGACTGGAGTTAAAAGTTTCCGAAAACATTCTAAGCAATGAATAATCATTCAAAATCTTTTCAGTGGCTAATGGATCATTGATAGAAAAGTGATCAGCTACACCTTTTGGTATTAACTGTCCTATGCTTGGACAGTGGATGAGTAGATGGCTTACAGTTATTTGCTTACCGCACATACATTTTGTATTCTTAGAAAATTTTGTACGAAAGGCATTTAAACGAATTCTGTACATAAGACTTGTAGTTTGCGTGTGTGTGTATGGGTCTGTATGGATGTGCATGTACATGCATGTGTGCTTGCATGTGTGCATGTATGTGTGTGTGTGGTATGTGTGGATGTGTGTGTTGTGCATTGTGTATGCGTATGTGTGTGTGTGTGTAATGAGTATGTGTTGTGTTGTGTGTGTGTGTGTTGTGTTGAGTATGTGTGTTGTGTGTGCGTTGTGCATGTGTGATGTGCAATGGGGGATGTGTCGTGATGTGTGTGATGGGCCCGTGTGCGCAGATGTTGCCGTGCGTGTGCGAGGTGCTGTGCCTGTACAGCGTGGACCTGGTGATGGGGGTGTGGGGCTACATGACGCAGGACGCCTCCCTCCTCTCCTTCCTGGGCCTGCGGGCCCTGCACCACAGCCTGTCCCTCTGCGCCCGCGTCGTCGCCACCACGCAGCTCACCTCCAGGGTCAGTGAGAGGGGCGGGAGGGGGCGGGGTTGGTCAGTTGTAAGGGGCTGGGGGGAATCGGGGGTGGGGGTGGGGGTTGGGGGGCAGGAGTTGGGGTCAAGGGGCAGGGGTTGGGGGTAAGGGGTCGGGGGCAAGTGATGGGGGCAGGGGTTGGGGGCAAGGGGTGGGGGGCAGGGGGTTGGGGGCAGGGGTTGGGGGCAGAGGGTGGGGTGGGGTGGGGAGCAGGTGATGGGGGTTGGGGGCAGGGGTGGGGGGCAGGGGTTGGGGGCAGGTGATGGGGGCAGGGGGTTGGGGGCAGGTGATGGGGGCAGGGGTTGGGGGCAGAGGGTGGGGGTAAGGGGTTGGGGGCAGGTGATGGGGGCAAGGGGTGTGGGGCAGGTGATGGGGGCAGGGGTTGGGGGCAGGTGATGGGGGCAGGGGTTGGGGGCAAGGGGTTGGGGGCAGGTGATGGGGGTAGGGGGCAGGTGATGGGGGGAGGGGTTGGGGGCAAGGGGTTGGGGGCAAGGGGTTGGGGGCAGGTGATGGGGGCAAGGGGTTGGGGGCAGGTGATGGGGGCAGGAGTTGGGGGCAGGTGATGGGGGTAGGGGTTGGGGGCAGGTGATGGGGGCAGGGGTTGGGGACAAGGGGTTGGGGGCAGGTGATGGGGGCAGGAGATAAGGGCAAGGGGTTGGGGGCAGGTGATGGGGGCAAGGGGTTGGGGGCAGGTGATGGGGGCAGGGGTTGGGGGCAGGTGATGGGGGTTGGGGGCAAGGGGTTGGGGGCAAGGGGTTGGGGGCAGGTGATGGGGGCAAGGGGTTGGGGGCAGGTGATGGGGGCAGGTGATAGGGGCAAGGGGTTGGGGGCAGGTGATGGGGGCAGGTGATAGGGGCAAGGGGTTGGGGGCAGTTGATGGGGGCAAGGGGTGTGGGCAGGTGATGGGGGCAGGGGTTGGGGGCAGGTGAAGGGGCAAGGGGTGTGGGGCAGGTGATGGGAGCAAAGGGTTGGGGGCAGGTGATGGGCAAGGGTTTGGGGGTAGGTGATGGGGGCAGGGGTTGGGGGCAGGGGGGGGCAAGGGGTTGGGGGCAGGGGGTTGGGGGCAAAGTGTTGGGGCCAGGGGTTGGGGCCAGGGGATTGGGGGCAGGGGTTGGGGGCAAGAGTTGGGACTAGGGGGTTGGGGGCAAAGGGTTGGGGCAAGGGGGTGGGGGAAGGTGATGGGGGCAAAGGGCTGGGGGCAAGGGGGTGGGGGGCAAGGGATGGGGGCAGCGGAAGGGGGCAGAAAAGGAGGGCTTGTTTTGTTTCTTGTCTTGACTGTACTGTGTGGAGTGATGGTCTAGAGGTAACGCATCCGCCTAGGAAGCGAGAGAATCTGAGCGCGCTGGTTCGAATCACGGCTCAGCCACTGATTATTTTCTCCCTCTCCACTAGAACTTGAGTGGTGGTCTGGACGCTAGTCATTAGGATGAGACGATAAACCAATGTCCCGTGTGCAACATGCACTTAGCACATGTAACAGAACCCACAGCAACAAAAGGGTTGTTCCTGGCAAATTCTGTACAGAAATCCATTTCAGTAGGAAAAACAAATAAAACTGCATGCAGGAAAAAATACCCCCAAAAATGGGTGGTGGCTCTGTAGTGTAGCGACGTGCTCTCCCTGGGTAGGGAGCAGCCCGAATATCTCACAGAGAAATCTGTTGTGATAAAAATAAATACAAATATAAATACAAATACATTGCTGTGTGTGTGTGTGTGTGTGTGTGTGTGTGTGTGTGTGTGTGTGTGTGCCCTGTCCATTGATGTCTTGTCTGTGCATCAATACACTGGTTTGTGTGTGTGTCTGTCTGTCTTGCATGTGTGTGTGTGTGTGTGTGTGTGTGTGTGTGTGTGTCCATCGGTGCGTTTATTTGTGTGTCTGTTTCAGTTTCATCAGTACACTGATTTGTGTGTATGGCTGTCTTGCATTGTGTTGTGTGTGTGTGTGTGTGTGTGTGTGTGTGTGTGTGTGTGTGTGTGTTGTCTGTTCTGTCCATCGATGCATTTTATTTATGTGTCTGTCTTTCTGTCGGTTACGCTGATATGTGTGTGTGGCTGTCTTGCATTGCTTTGTGTGTGTTTGTGTGTGTGTGTGTGTTTGTGTGTGTACGTCTTTGTGTCTGTGTGTCTGTTCTGTCTATAGGCGTGTTTATTTATGTGTCTGTCTGTCTGTCTCATCTGTCATTGCTGTGTCTGTCGATCAGTGCACTAAATTGTGCGTATTTCGATTTCTGTCTGTATTTTAATCCTTTAAAATCCTTTGAAACATTTTTGTTTTATACAAATAATGCTGACTGGTAAAATTTATTCTTAAAAAAAGAAGAAAAAGAGTAAGACGTTTGAAAATTTGTGTGCTTTGTATTTGTTTTGTGTTGATAACTGAATCATTAGTTAACACATTTTGGAGAGTATAGTTCATACAAATTCACTTGACAAACAAAAGCTCAAAGAAATATTTAACATAATGTTATGGTTCACAATGTCACTGATTTTTTTTTTATCTATTTTAAATTTTTTTTTTTTTTTTTCCCCAAACAGGTCTCAACCATAACCAACCCTATCTACGTAGATTTTGTGGACGGCGTGAGGAGACATGTGGAGAGTTATCTACCTTTGGTGTGTCAGCACCTTCACAGAGAAGCCTATGACAAAGTGTCGGTGGTGGCTGCGGAGACTGCTCTGCTGGCGCTCAACTTCTTCGATCTTCACAGTCACATTGTGAGCAGGTTTTCAGTTTCAGTTTCTCAAGGAAACGTTACTTCAGATCTGTATACACTACACCGCATCTGCTGGGCAGATGCCTGACCAAATGTGCTAGTCAGGCCTTGAGTGCATGCATATGTATACACATGCAGAAGATCAGATACACACATTAAAGGTCCTGTTGTCCATGTCAGCATTCGATGATTATTGAAACAAGAAATATCCAAAATGCTCGCTCCTGAAAATGGAGTATGGCTGCCTGCATGTTGGGGTAAAAGTGGTCGTACACACAAGAGCCTACTCCTACAAGTGAACAAGGGAGTCAGAGCCCATGAATCAGGAGAAGAAGAAAAATTGATTGATACATGGTGACAGGCGCAATAGCTGAGTGGTTAAATCGTTAGACTGTCAATCTGAGGGTCCCGGGTTCGAATCACAGTGACGGCGCCTGGTGGGTGAAGGGTGGAGATTTTTACAGTCTCCCAGGTCAACATATGTGCAGACCTGCTAGTGCCTGAACCCCCTTCGTGTGTATATGCAAGCAGAAGATCACATACGCACATTAAAGATCCTGTAATCCATGTCAGCGTTTGGTGAGTTATGGAAACAAGAACATACCTAGCATGCACACCCCCGAAAACGGAGTATGGCTGCCTACATGGCGGGGTAAAAATGGTCATACACGTAAAAGCCCACTCGTGTGCATACGAGTGAACGCAGAAGAAGAAGAAGAAGATACATGCTGATTCAAGAAAATCATGTTTGACGGCAAATGCGTACGCTTCAGTGACACACTGTGGAGTCTTGCTGATCACTGTTGTTTCTGTTTCTGATTCGCCGTGGCAGCAAGAAGAGCTGTGCTCAGGCATCGTCAGCCTGTGGAAAAATTTGTTCATCTTTGCCCACCCGAAGAGCGCCATAAGCACGTCCCTGTTCACCGCTCCAAGCCACCCCTTCAGCTCACCCTACGATGGTTTTCTGAGGTGAGGGAGTCCACACTGCACTTGGTGTCTACCACTGTGTGCGTGCTGTGTGATAACAATGAGGAGTCTGTTCACCGCTTTTGGCTTGTATTTGTGTTCCTTGTAAGCCCTGTCAGTGTTGGCTGGATTATGGATCCACATCCCTGAAAAGGGAGTACATGGCAGGGTGTAAATGGCCATACACACAAAAACCTACTCATGGAAGGATGGCTGTGTATATGGCAGAGTGAGAATGGCCATACACATAAAAGCCTACTCATGGAAGGATGCTGTGTATATGGCAGAGTGAGAATGGCCATATACATAAAAGCCTACTCATGGAAGGATGGCTGTGTATATGGCATAGTGAGAATGGCCATACACATAAAAGCCTACTCATGGAAGGATGTATGTGTATATGGCAGAGTGAGAATGGCCATATACATAAAAGCCTACTCATGGAAGGATGGCTGTGTATATGGCATAGTGAGAATGGCCATACACATAAAAGCCTGCTCATGGAAGGATGACTGTGTACATGGCAGGGTGTAAATGGCCATACACACAAAAACCTACTCATGGAAGGATGGCTGTGTATGTGGCAGAGTGAGAATGGCCATACACACAAAGGCCTACTCATGGTTTTGAGTAAAAGCGGAAGTTAAGCCAAAAAACGAAAAACAAACGACAACCACGAAAGAGGGGTGTTGTCACATTTAAACAGAATTTGCCCACTGATGCTTTTTTTTTTTCTCTCCTTTTTTTTCCCCTTTATTCCCTTTTTTTCTTCCTCCCCCCCCCCTTTTTTTTTTCTTCCTGGACATTTTATTCAACAATGACAACAACAAAAAAAGAAAAAAAAAACTCACACATGCATACATACAAAGCCAGTCTGTGTGTATGTGCATGGTCGTGAGAATTGTGAAGAGGGACTGGGGGAATGAGTGCACTTGCTTTTGAAGCGGGGTATTTCTTCCCCTGCTGCTCTGTCACAGCCTACTCACACTTCTGTCTGTATGTTTTTCTAAAGATGGACACTTTTTTTTTTTTTGCAGTTTCAATCTTTCAAAACAGCCCATTGATGCTGGATAAAAATATGATTTAAAAAAAAAAATCATATTTCTTGATTTGTTTTCCAGTTGCTGCCTGGTCCGGCCTGAGAGTGATGCGCAGTGTGCGAAACAGGTCAGTTGTGTGTTTTGTTGTTTGTTTTGTATTTCAGCAGCTCACTTCTCACTTGTCTTCTGTCCATACACTGACCCCTGTGTGTTTTTCTTTGACTATGCGGTATGTGCTATGTTGTTTCAGTGGTTTATGATGATTGCTCTATATCAGACGTCCACGATTTCAAAGTCAGCTGTTCCAGGCTGATTTTGACCAAAATTGTACAAGTGTGTGGAAAAGAAAATGCCGTGCACAGGTTGTGGTTGTTATATCAGAGAGAGAGAACGCTGAACGCTGAACGACTTTAATGACTCAGGCCTTAACAGCCCCTATCATGACATTTGTGAGAATATGCATTAAAAAAAAAAAGCAAAAAAAAGCCACATGTCCATTATATTCAGCCGTCATACAGACAGACGCACACACACACAAACCCTTCACATGACAAACAACAATCCAAACATACACTTTGTCATGCTCATCCATTCACACACTCACGTTCTAATACCAGAGAGAGAGAATGAATGAGAGAGAGAGAGAACGGAAAGAAGGGACTGAAGATGCAATTTGGAGGGATTAAAAGCCAATATGACTGTTTAGTACAGTTATTGTTGGGTTTTTTTGAAAGATTTTTTTATAACATGTGAATGTACATATTCAGCCCCACCCTTTCCTCCAAATGATGGGCGCAATAGCCGAGTGGTTAAAGCGTTGGACTTTCAATCTGAGGGTCCCAGGTTTGAATCTCGGTAGTGGCGTCTGGTGGATGTAGATTTTTCTGATCTCCCAGGTCAACATATGTGCAGACCTGCTAGTGCCTGAGCTCCCCCTTTGTTCGTGTGTATATACACATGCAGAAGATCAGATACACACATTAAAGATCCAGTAATCCATGTCAGTGTTCTGTGGGTTATGGAAGCAAGAAGATACCCAGCATGCACACCCCAGAAAACAGAGTAGGGCTGCCTTCATGGAGAGGTAAAAACGGTCATACATGTAAAAGCCCTATCATGTACATAGAGTGAACGTGGGAATCACAGCCCATGAACGAATAAGGAGGAGAAAGTCCAATGCTTTAACTCACTCAGTACGGCCAGTCCTCTCTTCTCTTCTACACAGACCCCTCGGATGTCCAGTGGGTGTCTGAATGACCCAACCTTTAGCTTCCATCATCAGAATTGGTATTCTTTGTCAGTATTCACCTCTTCAGTATAAGAGCCTTCCGCTTGCAATATTTTGATGATGATATTTGGGGTGAAACGCTGTTAACATCGTCTCTTTCGCCGTTCGTATGGAGAGAGTTAACCACTCGGTTATTGCACCTGTGGTGGTGGTGGTGGTGGTGGTGTGTGTGTGTGTGTGTGTGTGTGTGTGTGTGTGTGTGTGTGTGTCAGGTGGAGAAGAGTCTGATGGAGGCCCTGCACCAGCACCTGCCTCACTTCTTCCCCCAGCTGGACCTGCCCCTGGCCGCTCACTGCCTGCCCCTCCTCGCCCACAACATCGGCCTCTTCCTGCACGACACTGAGATCTGCAAGTCCCTCATCAACAGGTGAGTCAGTGTGTATTGTCTGCAAGTCCCTCCCTCATCAACAGGTGAGTCAGCGTGCATTGTCTGCAAGTCCCTCATCAACAGGTGAGTCAGCGTGTGTTATCTGCAAGTCCCTCCCTCATCAACAGGTGAGTCCGTGTTGTCTGCAAGTCCCTCCCTCATCAACAGGTGAGTCCGTGTTGTCGGCAAGTCCCTCCCTCATAAACAGGTGAGTCCATGTTGTCGGCAAGTCCCTCCCTCATCAGCAGGTGAGTCAGCGTGTGTTGTCGGCAAGTCCCTCCCTCATAAACAGGTGGGTCAGTGTTGTCTGCAAGTCCCTCCCTCATCAACAGGTGAGTCAGTGATGTCTGCAAGTCCCTCATCAACAGGTGAGTCAGTGTTGTCTGCAAGTCCCTCCCTCATCAACAGGTGAGTCAGTGTTGTCTGCAAGTCCCTCATCAACAGGTGAGTCAGTGTTGTCGGCAAGTCCCTCATCAACAGGTGAGTCAGTGTTGTCGGCAAGTCCCTCATCAACAGGTGAGTCAGTGTTGTCTGCAAATCGCTCCCTCATCAATCAGGTGAGTCAGTGATGTCTGCAAGTCCCTCATCAACAGGTGAGTCAGTGTTGTCGGCAAGTCCCTCATCAACAGGTGAGTCAGTGTTGTCTGCAAGTCCCTCATCAACAGGTGAGTCAGTGTTGTCTGCAAGTCCCTCCCTCATCAACAGGTGAGTCAGTGTGCATTTTCAACACGCTATGAATGTGGTGTGTGCTGTGTGCAGTTTCAACACGCTGTGAAAGTGGTGTGCGTTGTGTGTGCTGTGTGCAGTTTCAACACGCTATGAAAGTGATGGGTGTTGTGTGTGCTGTGTGCAGTTTCAACACGCTATGAAAGTGGTGTGCGTTGTGTGTGCTGTGTGCAGTTTCAACACGCTGTGAAAGTGATGGGTGTTGTGTGTGATGTGTGCAGTTTCAACACGCTGTGAAAGTAATGGGGTTGTGTGTGCTGTGTGCAGTTTCAACACGCTATGAAAGTGGTGTGCGTTGTGTGTGCTGTGTGCAGTTTCAACACGCTATGAAAGTGGTGTGTGTTGTGTGTGCTGTGTGCAGTTTCAACACGCTTTGAAAGTGGTGTGTGTTGTGTGTGCTGTGTGTAGTTTCAACACACTATGAAAGTGGTGTGCGTTGTGTGTGCTGTGTGCAGTTTCAACACGCTGTGAAAGTGGTGTGTGTTGTGTGTGCTGTGTGCAGTTTCAACACGCTATGAAAGTGGTGTGCGTTGTGTGTGCTGTGTGCAGTTTCAACACGCTATGAAAGTGGTGTGTGCTGTGTGTAGTTTCAACACGCTATGAAAGTGGTGTGTGCTGTGTGCAGTTTCAACACACTGTGAAAGTGGTGTGCGTTGTGTGTGCTGTGTGCAGTTTCAACACACTGTGAAAGTGGTGTGCGTTGTGTGTGCTGTGTGCAGTTTCAACACGCTATGAAAGTGGTGTGCGTTGTGTGTGCTGTGTGCAGTTTCAACACGCTGTGAAAGTGGTGGGTGTTGTGTGTGCTGTGTGCAGTTTCAACACGCTGTGAAAGTGGTGTGTGTTGTGTGTGCTGTATGCTGTTTCAACACGCTATGAAAGTGGTGGGTGTTGCGTGTGCTGTGTGCAGTTTCAACACGCTATGAAAGTGGTGTGCGTTGTGTGTGCTGTGTGCAGTTTCAACACGCTATGAAAGTGGTGTGCGTTGTGTGTGCTGTGTGCAGTTTCAACACGCTGTGAAAGTGGTGTGCGTTGTGTGTGCTGTGTGCAGTTTCAACACGCTGTGACAGTGGTGTGCGTTGTGTGTGCTGTGTGCAGTTTCAACACGCTGTGCCAGTGCACCAAGAAGTGGTTTGCCAGCACAACAGCCCTCACCGATGGCGACATGTCCCTCAGGTGTGTCTACTTCACCATCCGTGAACTGACCGCCGTCATCGCCCTCAAGGTAAGCCTCATTGACGGTGTATCCCTTCCTTTTGATTGATCGAGGATGCTAATGGTGATGATGATGATGATGATGATGATGGCAGGTTCCTTGGAGCCGAGAAGTGTCATTGAGAAGAAAGTCCTTGGCGACAGATCCTCCGGTGGCTTTGCAGGCCGATTCTTGATTGATGTGGATTGCTATATAGAGCCAACCCTCCGTCAGAGACCAAGCTGCAAGCGCTTTACAAACTATGGAGTCATTATTTTGCACGGCAGTGTACCTCCCACTTTGGTAGAACCGACTCTGAGCTGCCTTTTTAGTTACTCCTTTCATTTCTTGTGTCGTTCAGTCAGGCTTCAGTCATGCTCGCACACACAGACACAGACACACACACTCACACACACACACTCACACACACACACACACACACACACACACAAGCATGCACACAAAAGCACACATACACACATACACACAGGCATGCACACAATAGCACACACACACACAGAGACACACACACAGACACACACACACACGCATGCACACAAAAGCACACACACACACACACACACAGACACACACACACACACACACACACACACACACATACATATCATTCTTTGGCTGTGACATGTGTAAACATGTCTGACGAAATCAGTTCTTCCCACGCATTACAAATAATTTCAACAACACTTCACTTCTTTTTTTTTTTTTTTAGCACAAAAAAAATTGAGAAGGAGGAAAAAAGAATTTGCCAAAGTCAATTTGTTGTGATATTGCTTTCTTCTTTAAGGAATGATAATACATCTTCATGCTCTCTTATAAGACGGGCGCAATAGCCAAGTGGTTAAAGCGTTGGACTTTCAATCAGAGGTTCGAATCATGGTGACGGCGCCTGGTGGGTGAAGGGTGGAGATTTTTACGATCTCCCAGGTCAACATATGTGCAGACCTGCTAGTGCCTGAACCCCCTTCGTGTGTATGATGCACGTTAAAGATCCTTTAATCCATGTCAGCGTTCGGTGTGTTATGAAAACAAAAACATACCCAGCATGCACACCCCCGAAAACGGAGCATGGCTGCCTACATGGCGGGGTAAAAACGGTCATGCACGTAAAAGCCCACTCGTGTACATACGCGTGTACGTGGGAGTTGCAGCCCACGAAAGCAGAAGAAGAAATGCTCTCTTATACAGGTCTGTTCTTCTCTTCTGTCTGTTTATGGTTGTTGTTTTTTTTTGTTTTTGTTTTTTCATTTTTTGACCACACTCACTTTTTCATTGTATGCATGTTTGTCTGTCTTGTCTGTATGTATGTATGAATGTAAGTATGTATGTATGCATCTGTGTATATATGTGTGTGTTTATTTATTTATTTATTCATTTCAGTATTCCTTGTGGCCCCAGTACACTTGGTAACAAAGACATATTCTATTCTATTCTATTTATTTATCTACATATCTTTATATATCATTATTTCTCTTTTGTCGTTATTCATCATCTGTTTCGTGGAGTGCGTTATAGACATTGGCATTTTCTCAGGAAACAGATCAGAGAAGGGATGCACACCATGCTAGTGATGCTGACCGGGACTCCAAGGGGTAGGGGATGGGGGGCGGGGGGAGGAAGGGGGGGTTCTGCTGCTGTATTTGGATTTCTGTGTTGGCATTTTGGCGATGAAGAAATAAAATATAGAAACATATTTTTTCGTCTGTTTAATTTTGTTTTTGGTATGAAGACATATTTCTGTTGAGGTGCTTCCAGACCCAGACTGTAGACTTTTTAATTTCAATATTACAAAAATCAGACACTCCCATAATGACAGATTAGTAGAAGTATACAGTGAATCTTCTTCTTCTGTGTTCATGGGCTGCAACTCCCACGTTCACTTGTATGTACACGAGTGGGTTTTTACGTGTATGACCGTTTTTACACCGCCATGTAGGCAGCCATACTCTGCTTTCAGGGGGGTGGGGTGGGGGGTGTATGCTGGGTATGTTCCTGTTTCCATAACCCACAGAACATGGATTACAGGACCTTTAACGAGCGTATTTGATCTTCTGTTTGCGTATACACACGAAAGGGGTTCAGGCATAAGCAGGTCTGCACATATGTTGAACTTGGAGATCGTAAAAATCTCCATCCTTTACCCACCAGGCGCCGTTACCGAGATTCGAACCCAGGACCCTCAGATTAAAAGTCCAACACTTTAACCACTCTGCTGTTGCACCCATCGGACCAAGAGACAAGCACTTAAAGAGGCCAACGAGGGTGGCAGCATGATCAGAGAGCAGGCAAAACAGGAAACAGGTGAACCTGACCTGCTTCCCCTCACAGTGTGTGCAGTGTGCTGTGGAAAATACTGAATTTTCTGAGTGATGCATGACTGATGCGTCGTGACCTCTTGTTTGTTTCCAGAGCCTGGACTTTGCCTTGCTGCAGAAGATACTGAACTGCTACCTCACGGTGTGTGAGTCGTTACAGCCTGAGACACACATCCCACTGCTGCTGCAGGGGGTCTCGGCAAGGCTGAGCGACGTGAGTCTTGTCTTACCTCCCTTCCTCCCCGCCAATGTCAGCTTTTCATTCCCCTTGGTTTCTTTGTTTGCCTTCTTCTTCTTCTTTGTCTTCTTCTTCTTCTGCGTTTGTGGGTTGCAGCTCCTACATACACACAGGTGTATGAGTGGGTTTTAACATGTATGACTGTTTTTACTACACCATGAAGGCTGTTTTTTGGGGCTGTGCATTCTGGGTATGTTCTTGTTTCCTAACCCCCCAAATGCTGACACGGATAAAGGGATCATTACCATGCGAATTTGATCTCCTGATTGCATACACACGTGAAGGGGATTCAGGTACAAGCAAGTCTGTACATCTGGTGATCTGGGAGACTGGAAAAAACAGGTGCTGTGACCGAGATTTGAACCCAGGGTACTCAGATTGGAATGTCTTAACGTTATGACCACTCGGTTGTTGCGTCCATTTGTCTGTCTGTCTGTCTGTCTGTCTGTCAGCAGGATTAAGCAAAACGTTGTGGACAGATTTTCCTGAAATGTCTGTGGAAGTGGTGGCCATGGTCCAAGCACCTGTTGATCAGAGCTGGGAGGTGGTCTGGAAATAGGGACTTTTTTTTTTTTTTTTTTTAACAGAGTCTTCATCATTGGGAAACAATAGTGAACAGTGACAGTTAGTGTGTGGGGTGTACTGAGAGAACATGGATGAGTTCCCGATGAAACTTTGTGGAACATACAGGCTGTGGGATTTGGATAAACAAGGAAGATTTGGGTGGTGGTTTTGTTTTCTCAGTCTTGGATCTAGAGAGTTTCTACAGAATTTTTCTCCATTGGAAAATTGATATTTCTGCTCCCCCTTATTTGGTTCCTGTTTTTATTTTTCAAAGGCATTTTCAGAAAAACAAAATGTCTTTTCTTTTTAACCTGTATTGTTTTCCTCCTTGTGTGTGTGTGTGTGTGTGTGTGTGTGTGTGTGTGTGCGTGTGTGTATGTCTGCATGTGTATGTGTGAGTGCATGTGTGGATGTGTATGGGTGTGTTTGTATATGCACAGATGTCTGTGAGAACACATGTGTGTGTTATGTATGTGTGTGTGTGTGTGTGTGTGTGTGCATGCAGCCTTAGTTGTTTGTGTGTGCATGTGTGTGTGTATGTGCATGCGTGTGCTTATGTGTGTGCACATGTGCTCATACACCTGTGTGTACAATCACCTGTGTGTATGATCATGAACATGCACTCATACATCAGTTTGAATGAAAGTGTGTGTGTGTGTGTGTGAGTGTGTGTGTGTGTGTGCACAGTGAAGAGGTGTGTGTGTGTGTGTGTGTGTGTGTGTGTATGTGTGTGTGTGTGTGTGTGTGTGTGTGTATGTGAGTGTGTGTTTTTGTGTTTGCGTGTGTGTGTGTTGTGTGTGTGCGTGTGCACAGACAGTGAAGGGGTGTATTTGTGTGTGTGTGAGTGTGTGTGTGTGTGTGTGTGTACATCTGTGTATGTGTGTATGTGTGTACATGTATGTGTGTGTGTGTGTGTGTGTACATACACACACAGTGAAGAGGGGGGTGTTGTGACGTCACTGTGCAGAGCGGGTTCCACGTGGACCCAGTGGAAGGGTCCTGTGACCTGGACGTGACGCTGTGCTGGAACCGACCCCAGCTGCCCCCAGGCTTCGGTCAGAACCACTCGGCCCCCCCGCCTGACGAGGACAGTCTTGACCACGTGTCCTACACAGGCATGTCTCCTGTGACCCTGGGTCGGGATGGTTTTGTGTGCAGTGCTCTGCTCTGCTGTGTTGCGTTTTGTCGTTTTCAGTTTCTCAAGGAGGCGTCACAAATCCGTATATAGCGCTACACCTCATCTGCTCAGCAGAACCCTAACCTGACAGCAGCATAACCTGGTTGCGTTAGTCGGACTTTGAGCGAGTGCGTGTATATCTGTGTTACCTATAAGTGCGGATTTCTTCTGCGGAATTTTGTCAGTGGACACCGTCGCTGATCTTGCCGTGGGTTCTTCTTCAGTGTGTGTGCTGCGTATGGTGCCTCAGTTTATTGTCTCATCCAAATGACTTCTGTGTTGTACTCATATGTAATGTGTTGTGTTGTATTTGTTGTGTTTTGTTGCGCTGTATGGTATTGTACTGGATTGTAAAGTATTCGTTTGTACTGTGGTATACTGTTCTGTGTTGTGTTGTGGTGTGTTGTATTTTACTGTATTGTTTGGTGTTGTATGGTAGCATACTGTATGTATTGTATTGTATTGTACTGTATTGTATAGTAATGCACTTTGTGACGACAGATTTTTCTGTGTGAAATTCAGGCTTCTCTTCCCGGGGACAGCACGTAACCATGGTTGCTGCGCCACCTCATCAAAGTTCATTTTTGTGCACAGTTTTGCCAGAGACCACCCTTTTGTTGTGGAGGTTTTTTTGTTGTTGTTTTTTTTACTGTGCACAAGGTGCACGCTGCACACAGGACCTCAGTTTATCATCTCGTTCAAAAGACTAGCACCCAGACCACCAATCAAGGGGGGCGGGGGGTCTAAAAATCCCAGTACATTCTGTATAGGACTGGAACCTGTGAACACTTGCTTCCTAGTCAGATTCATTGGCACGTGGCCACTTGTCTGAAAAGTTAGACAACACATGTGGGAGGGAGTATTTTCTTGTCATATGGATTTCTGTATTGGCATTCTGGCGATTATTTTCTCTCGTCTGAAGTTTCTTTTCCGTTATTTTATTTTGTTTCAGCATTAAGACATGCATTTCAGTTGAGTGACCCAAAAACCCTGGCTGCAAATATTTCAGTATTGTAAAACAAAACAAAACAAACCCCCCAAAATCAGTCTCTCTTCACCCATGACAACAGCCCTGGTTCACCAGAAAAAGTGTTTCAGTTTCAATGAGGCATCAAAGTGTGTGGACTGATCCACAACACATTTGATTTTTTATTGTTTTAGATTAATAGTGGTTGTGGAGTGTTGGGTAGGGGGGAGGTTGGACGGATGGCAAATGTATAACCTACACGACGGGCGCAATAGCCGAGTGGTTAAAGCATTGGACTGTCAATCTGAGGGTCCCGGGTTCGAATCACGGTGACGGCGCCTGGTGGGTGAAGGGTGGAGATTTTTACGATCTCCCAGGTCAACATATGTGCAGACCTGCTAGTGCCTCAACCCCCTTCGTGTGTATATGCAAGCAGAAGATCAAATGCGCACGTTAAAGATCCTGTAATCCATGTCAGCGTTCGGTGAGTTATGGAAACAAGAACATACCCAGCATGCACACCCCCGAAAACGGAGTATGGCTGCCTACATGGCGGGGTAAAAACGGTCATACACGTAAAAGCCCACTCGTGTGCATATGAGTGAACGTGGGAGTTGCAGCCCATGAACACAGAAGAAGAAGAAGAAGAAGTATAACCTACAGACTGAACCAGTATGTTGGTCATGCCTTGAGAGCCTGCCATGAGTATGTGTAAAGCATTAAGTTAAAAGAAAATTAAATGACCAAATAAGTAAATGAAATAGAAGAGAACAAAAAATGAAAGAGCGCCTTGGCAGAGTCAGCTAGGGGTTGGACATCTGATCCAGTGTTACCCCGTGGTCAGGGCTCAGAGTTGTGTTCCGATGTCGCACTGTGTTGTAGGGAAGGGCACTTTACCCTGATTTTCCTCTCTCCACCCAGATTTGTATTTATATTTCTCTTTTTTTTTTGTCAGAACAGATTTCTTTGTGTGAAATTTGGGCTGCTCTCCCCAGGGAGAGCGTGTCGCTATACTGAGAGCGCCACCCATTTTTTGGTATTTTTTCCTGCGCGCAGTTTTATTCATTTTTCCTATCGAAGTGGATTTTTCTACAGAATTTTGCCAGGGGAACCCTTATGTTGCCATGGGTTCTTTTATGTGCGCAAAGTGCATGCTGCACACAGGACCTCAGTTTATCATCTCATCCGAATGACTAGTGTCCAGACCACCACTCAAGGTTTAGTGTAGGGGAATAAAATACCAGCAACTGAGCCGTGATTCAAACCAGCGTGCTCAGATTTTCTCGCTTCCTAGGCGGATGCGTTACCTCTAGGCCATCACTCCATGCAAATGGGTACCTGGCTTCAGTCAGGGAAGGTTAAAATAGTGGAAGGCCCCACCTTCCTATGCGGAGCTCTAGACACAGTGGGTATGAATTCACTGCCCTGATGGTCATTAAAGGCTATGGCTTTGCATTGAATTTCTTTGTTTTGTCACAACAGATTTATCTGCATGAAATTCAGGCTGCTCTCCCTTTGGAGAGCATGTCACTACAGTGCAACGTCATTCTTTTTTTTCTTTTTCTTTTTTTTTTCTGTCTAAGTATGTTTGTTTTGCTATCAAAGTAGATTTTTCTTTAGAATTTTGCCATGGGCAACCCTTTTTATTCCCTTGATTTCTTTTGCAATGCACTGGGTGCGTGCTGCACACAGGACCTTGGTTTATCATCGCATCCAAATGCCTAGCGTCCAGACCACCACTCCAGGTCTAGTGGAGGGGAGGAGAATTGTGGTGAGAGGGACATGTTACCACTAGGCCATCACTCATCTTAGGGACATTTTTAACCTTTTTTTTTTCTAACTTTTTCGCAGATTCTCTTGCTAACCAGATGGACGAACATGTTACCACTTCTTCTTCTTCTTTTTCTGCGTTCGTGGGCTGCAACTCCCACGTTCACGCGTATGCATACGAGTGGGCTTTTACGTGTATGACCGTTTTTACCCCGCCATGTAGGCAGCCATACTCCGTTTTCGGGGGTGTGCATGCTGGGTATGTTCTTGTTTCCATCACCCACCAAACGCTGACATGGATTAAAGGATCTTTAACGTGCGTATTTGATCATCTGCTTGCGTATACACACAAAGGGGGTTCAGGCACTAGCAGGTCTGCACATATGTTGACCTGGGAGATCGTAAAAATCTCCACCCTTCACCCACCAGGCGCCGTCACCGTAATTCGAACCCGGGACCCTCAGATTGACAGTCCAACGCTTTAACCACTCGGCTATTGCGCCCGTCGAACATGTTACCACTAAACCACCGCCCAACTCAGGGACCTGTACCTTTTTAAAACTTTTTTCCAAAACGACAGAGGAGAGTGAGAGCGACACCAGCCTGAACCGCAGCAGCAGCAGCCTGGGTCTGCAGATGTACAACCGCACCGGACGCAGACGCACGCTCAGCACCACCGACGACATCCTGGAGATCCGAGAGATCGCCGCTCGCCTCAGTCCACGGGGCAGGATGGAGGCGCAGCAGGCAGAGGGGAACGTGGAGGAGGGAGAGGAGGAGGATGAAGAGGAGGACGAGGAGGAGGAGGAGGAAGAAAGTGACTGGGACAGCTGGAGTGAGGAGGAGGAGGCCGGGGAAGAGTTGTCCACCCTGAAGTCGCACTTCCGGGACTTCTTTCAGCGCCTGGTGGATATGTATGGTGCTGGTGAGGACCTTGGGTTTTTTTTTCGTTTTTTTTTTTTAGATACTGATTTTTTAATATTTTCTTTATTAAATGCTTCTGTGTGGGCTGATTTCATGCCTTTAAAATTCAGCTAGTTTTGTAAGGGTTTCTATTCCCCTCCCCTATGATTTTTTTAATCTTTTAAAATTGAACACTTTTTTTAGGGCTATTTCATGCTTATGACACAACTGGTACAGTTAGGTTTCTATTCCCCACCCCCCCACTCACCCCAATTGTCACAGATTTGTGATTTGATAAAAAGAGTGTTGCCATATCAGGGTTATTGTTTACCACATGTTGTACTGTGAACATTTTCGTCACTTCAGTTGTGTCGAATACAAAAACATTTGTTTAGATATTGATGCTGCATTCTTGTACTCTTTGTATCTTCAGATGCTGTATTGTCCTGTCATAAGAGGTACATGATTGGTTGTCCTCATTTGTGGAAATTGATAAACACTTCATGTTGATAAATGCGGTATTTTACTACAGGGTACTTTGGATCAGAAGGCATAATGTCCTCCATGTGTTCATGAATAACTACTGTCTTGTCCAATTTGTGTTTATAGATGACTTCTGTGCTGCCCTCTTTGGGTTCATAAATAAGTACTGTGTTGTCTTTTTTGTGTTCATTAATGAATACTTTGTTGTCTTGTTTGTGTTCATAAATAACTCCAGTGTTGTCATATTTGTGTTCACAAATAACCTCACTGTTGTCTTGTCTGTGTTCATAAATAACTACTGTGTTGTCCTGTTTGTGTTCATAAATAACTACTGTGTCGTCCTGTTTGTGTTCATAAATAACTACTGTGTCGTCCTGTTTGTGTTCATAATTAACTACTGTGTCGTCCTGTTTGTGTTCATAATTAACTACTGTGTCGTCCTGTTTGTGTTCATAATTAACTACTGTGTCGTTCTGTTTGTGTTCATAAATAACTACTGTGTCGTTCTGGATGTGTTCATGAATAACTACTGTGTCGTCCTGTTTGTGTTCATAAATAACTACTGTGTCGTTCTGGATGTGTTCATAAATAACTACTGTGTCATTCTGTTTGTGTTCATAAATAACTACTGTGTCGTCCTGTTTGTGTTCATAAATAACTACTGTGTCGTTCTGGATGTGTTCATGAATAACAACTGTGTTGTTCTGGATGTGTTCATGAATAACTACTGTGTCGTCCTGTTTGTGTTCATAAATAACTACTGTGTCATTCTGTTTGTGTTCATAAATAACTACTGTGTCATTCTGTTTGTGTTCATAAACAACTACTGTGTCATCCTGTTTGTGTTCATAAATAACTACTGTGTCATTCTGTTTGTGTTCATAAATAACTACTGTGTCGTTCTGTTTGTGTTCATAAATAACTACTGTGTCGTCCTGTTTGTGTTCATAAATAACTACTGTGTCGTCCTGTTTGTGTTCATAAATAACTACTGTGTCGTCCTGTTTGTGTTCATAATTAACTACTGTGTCGTCCTGTTTGTGTTCATAATTAACTACTGTGTCGTCCTGTTTGTGTTCATAATTAACTACTGTGTCGTTCTGTTTGTGTTCATAAATAACTACTGTGTCGTCCTGTTTGTGTTCATAAATAACTACCGTGTCGTCCTGTTTGTGTTCATAAATAACTACTGTGTCATTCTGTTTGTGTTCGTAAAAGAATACCATGTCATACTGTCTGTGTTCACTAACACCTTGGTGTTCTGATGAATGACTTGTGCTGCTTTCAGCCGGGAAGAAGATAGTTGCGGGAGGCGTGGCCAAGCTGGGTGAGAAGGAACAGTCCCTGCTGAAGGATCTGCTGACCTAGCTCCACACCCACCTTCATGTAGTGTGTTGTTGTATGACGGTGACCTAGCTCCACACTCCGTGTAGTGTGTTGTTGTATGATGGTGACCTAGCTCCACACTCCATGTAGCGTGTTGTTGTATGACGGTGACCTAGCTCCACACTCCGTGTAGCGTGTTTTTGTATGACGGTGACCCAGCTCCACACACCATGTAGTGTGTTGTTGTATGACGGTGACCTAGCTCCACACTCCATGTAGTGTGTTGTATGACGGTGACCTAGCTCCACACTCCATGTAGTGTGTTGTTGTATGACGGTGACCTAGCTCCACACTCCATGTAGTGTGTTGTATGACGGTGACCTAGCTCCACACTCCATGTAGCATGTTGTTGTATGACGGTGACCTAGCTTCACACTCCATGTAGTGTGTTGTTGTATGACGGTGACCTAGCTCCACACTCCATGTAGCATGTTGTTGTATGACGGTGACCTAGCTCCACACACCATGTAGTGTGTTGTTGTGTGACGGTGACCTAGCTCCACACTCCATGTAGTGTGTTGTATGACGGTGACCTAGCTCCACACTCCATGTAGCATGTTGTTGTATGACGGTGACCTAGCTCCACACTCCATGTAGTGTGTTGTTGTATGACGGTGACCTAGCTCCACACTCCATGTAGTGTGTTGTATGACGGTGACCTAGCTCCACACTCCATGTAGCGTATTTTTGTATGACGGTGACCTAGCTCCACACTCCATGTAGTGTGTTGTTGTATGACGGTGACCTAGCTCCACACTCCATGTAGCGTATTGTTGTATGACGGTGACCCAGCTCCACACTCCATGTAGCGTATTTTTGTATGATGGTGACCTAGCTCCACACTCCATGTAGTGTATTGTTGTATGACGGTGACCCAGCTCCACACCCCATGTAGTGTGTTGTATGACGGTGACCTAACTCCACACTCCATGTAGCATGTTGTTGTATGACGGTTACCCAGCTCCACACCCCATGTAGTGTGTTGTTGTATGACAGGTGACCTAGCTCCACACTCCATGTAGCATGTTGTTGTATGATGGTGACCTAGCTTCACACTCCATGTAGTGTGTTGTTGTATGACGGTGACCTAGCTCCACACTCCATGTAGCGTATTTTTGTATGACGGTGCCCCAGCTCCACACTCCGTGTAGTGTGTTGTTGTATGATGGTGACCTAGCTTCACACTCCATGTAGTGTGTTGTTGTATGACGGTGACCTAGCTCCACACTCCATGTAGCGTATTTTTGTATGATGGTGACCCAGCTCCACACTCCGTGTAGTGTGTTGTTGTATGATGGTGACCTAGCTCCACACTCCATGTAGTGTGTTGTTGTATGACGGTGACCTGGCTCCACACTCCGTGTAGTGTGTTGTTGTATGACGGTGACCTAGCTCCACACTCCATGTAGTGTATTGTTGTATGACGGTGACCCAGCTCCACACCCCATGTAGTGTGTTGTATGATGGTGACCCAGCTCCACACCCCATGTAGTGTGTTGTATGACGGTGACCCAGCTCCACACCCCATGTAGTGTGTTGTATGACGGTGACCTAACTCCACACTCCATGTAGCAAGTTGTTGTATGACGGTTACCCAGCTCCACACCCCATGTAGTGTGTTGTTGTATGACGGTGACCCAGCTCCACACTCCGTGTAGCGTGTTGTTGTATGATGGTGACCTAGCTTCACACTCCATGTAGTGTGTTGTTGTATGACGGTGACCCAGCTCCACACTCCGTGTAGCGTGTTGTTGTATGACGGTGATCCAGCTCCACACTCCGTGTAGCGTGTTGTTGTATGATGGTGACCCAGCTCCACACTCCGTGTAGCGTGTTGTTGTATGACAGTGACCTAGCTCCACACCCACCTTCACATAGCATGTTGTTGTATGATGGTCAGTTACGTCCGACTATGACTATGACTATCAGAACAGCATAGGAGGCAGCCACTCTCCAGACTGCCTGCGCTAGAATTTGATTTTAGTGGAGAGTGTCTTGCCCAAGTTACGAACCATACTCTCTTCTGGCCAATAGGGCTGTAGGACTGTTGGCGAAGGGATGATCCTCAAAGGTCAACTGGTCCCCAAGGCAGCAAAAAAAACAAAACAACCCATCACGTTTGTATCTGAAGGGCATGTGTTTGCTATGTAGGGTGTACTGGTTTTGGTTCAACCCACCCCCACCCATCGACCTACCCCCCCCCATGCCCCCCCACACCCCCAGCCCACCCTCCCCCTTCCCAGATTTCTAAAGAATTTGCTTTTTTTGGGGGGGTGGGGGGGGGTGGGGAGTAGGGCATGTGAATGGATCTTTTTTTTGTTCCAGATGTCATGATTAGCTCTTCATTTGTTTTTGTTTTTTGTTGTTGTTTTTTTTTAATATGAGATTTTATGGCTTTGTTTATTTCTTCTTCTGAAAGAAATATTATCTGTACATCAGTTCTCCGGTGTAGTTATGTGAGATTATGTGTCTGTGTATGTTTTCCCCGTTAAGAAATTAATGGATTCAAGAGTGTATGAATAACTGTATATAACTGCATCAGTTTTTAAGTAAGAAAATTTATTATTTATTATATTTGTTATTGTGTGTACATACAATTATTTATTATATTTGTGTATGCTATTTTGTACTATATCATTGATAGTTTCCTTTTAGCTGAAAGTGTTCTGTTTCTTATCAGCCAGTAAGAACTTTCCTAGCTCCTTGTGTTACATGATGTAGTTTATCATCACCAAATCATGGTGATGGCGCCTGGTGGGTATAGGGTGGAGATTTTTACGATCTCCCAGGTCAACATATGTGCAGACCTGCTAGTGCCTGAACCCCCTTCGTGTGTATATGCAAGCAGAAGATCAAATACGCACGTTAAAGATCCTGTAATCCATGTCAGCGTTCGGTGGGTTATGGAAACAAAAACATACCCAGCATGCACACCCCCGAAAACGGAGTATGGCTGCCTACATGGCGGGGTAAAAACGGTCATACACGTAAAAGCCCACTCGTGTGCATACGAGTGAACGCAGAAGAAGAAGTACTATATCATTGATAGTTTCCTTTTACCTGAAAGTGTTCTGTTTCTTATCAGCCAGTAAGAACTTTCCCAGCTCCTTATGTTACATGATGTAGTTTATCATGGCATGGATATGGTATACAATGTTCTGTCGCATATTCAGTTCCAAGGACAAATGGTAAAACACACAAACTAGGTACCCATGCAAACATCGGACATCATGCTAAATAGTGATCCCCCCCCCAACCCCCCCAAAAAAAGTTTCTTGCCGTGAACAGTTCATTAAAAGTTATTGAACCTGGATCCAGGTAAGGATCACTACCCTAATCGTTGTCGAATTTCATCCCGATTCCAACCCCTGAAAACAGAATGTGGCTGCCTATATTGTAGGATTAAAAGAGAGAGAGAGGGACATATCTCTCTCTCTCTCTCTCTACACA
This sequence comes from Babylonia areolata, assembly GCF_041734735.1. NCBI lineage: Eukaryota > Metazoa > Mollusca > Gastropoda > Neogastropoda > Buccinidae > Babylonia > Babylonia areolata. The sequence goes on from NC_134884.1 coordinate 20,100,539, forward strand.
CACACACACACACACACATAAACAGTAAAAAAAGAAAAAAAAGGAAAAAAAAGGAATACTCAAATGCATAAAAGCCCTCTTGTAGATCTGTATACTACAAGTGAATGTAGGACTTGCAGCACACGACCACAGAAAGACAGAAAGGAAACAAAGCCCTTTCTCCCTGGGGTGAAGACTTTCTCTTTTAACCCTCCTGTGAATATTCAAGTATTTCACTGAGACACTGTCCCTGGTGTTTTGGCTGTGGGCAAAGGGAATGAATGCAGGAGGGTTAAACAATTCCCTAGACCCAGACACCCAGCGCAGACCATCGCAAAAAATCTAGTCAGCCGGTTCTCTGCCCGTAACTGACATGCCCCACAGACATTACAGGAAAACCCGTCCACAACTTTTTCGGATGAATCCTCCTGAGAGACAAAGAAAGAAAACCACGGTGAAAGCGTAACGTCTTGTGTGGAGGTAACAGTCTGCTTATTACCCTTGTCATGTTTATTGGGTTATGCTGCTGTCGGGCATCTGCCTAGCAGATGTGGTGTAGAGTATATGGATTTGTCTGAACGCAGTGACGCCTCCTTGAGAAACTGAAAGTGACACTAAGAATTGAAAGAGAGAGAGAGAGGGAGTAAATGAAGTGGTCCTTAGAACTATGGGTGACGGGCGCAATAGCTGAATGGTTAAAGCGTTGGACTTTCAATCTGAGGATCCCGGGTTCGAATCACGGTGAAGGCGCCTGGTGTGTAAAGGGTGGAGATTTTTACGATCTCCCAGGTCAACATATGTGCAGACCTGCCAGTGCCTGAACCCCCTTCGTGTGTATACGCAAGCAGAAGATCAAATACGCACGTTAAAGATCCTGTAATCCATGTCAGCGTTCGGTGGGTTATGGAAACAAGAACACACCCAACATGCACACCTCCGAAAGCGGAGTATGGCTGCCTACATGGCGGGGTAAAAACGGTCATACACGTAAAAGCCCACTCGCGTATATACGAGTGAACGTGGGAGTTGCAGCCCATGAACGCAGAAGAAGAAGAAGAATTATGGGTGAAACTTTCCTGTTTCTGAACCCTACTTGCCCATAGCTTTTCAAGCAAAAGTCCTTGCCAAATGTTTTGTTAGTAACTTTACCGTGTTTTTATAAGGTATTTCTGTTCACATTAACTTTTGTTTAGCAGTGCATATTATTTTGTATAGCTTTTTTTCTATATTGCTGCTTATATTAACATTTGTTAGCGATGCATGTGTGGTGTAGCATGAATTTCCATGTGGATTATAATTGATAAAGTATTTTTTTATTTGAATAAATCAGCAGCAAAAGGCAGTTGATGCCCAGTTCGTTTGATGTTGTATATATTGGAAAACATCAGTAATGTATTGATTAACTGAATTTTGTGTGCTTTACTGGTTTATTATTTTAACAGTATGGCACAGAATAGCTCCGTCCATGATTTCATCTTTGTCTGTGATAATTCCAGTCATGGTGGTTGATGAAAGTATGATTTCATTTACATTTGATTGACTTTTTTTTTTTGCTTTTAACTTTGAAGTGTGTGTGTGTGTGTGTGTGTGTGTGTGTGTGTGTGTTGAGAATGTTTTAATGGAAAAGACACTGTAAAAAGATCCAAGTTTGAAACCAAAAAATCTGAGTCATTACTCCCATCACAATTTTATTTTCAAGTATTCTTCTTCTTTTTTTCAGAGTTAATCTCACAGAGCAGTCTTATTTTATGCTTGTGGCAGCTTACTGCACAAATAGAACAGTTTGAATTGAACAGTCTTTGTTCATGGCAGCTTTCTGCACAAACATCAACCCCTTAGTAATATTTATATGACATGACACATAATTGATTGGCCTTGTATCATGTGTATGTGTGTGTGTGCACGTGTGTGTGTATGTGTGTGTGTGTGTGTGTGTGTGTGTGTGTGTGTTATCCATTTTCGTTAAGAAGTGAGTTTGCTTTATAACTGTTTCCGACATTGTGATTCTTAGATCTCCTGTTCCCTGGTTGTCTCAACAAGATCTCATTCCCAGCCTTTGTTACTTTCGTCTTCAGCTCACTTGGGGGTGGGGCGGGGGGGGGGGGGGGGGAGGGGCAGTCAGGCTGTTGTGTCAAATGACACTGGACCATTCATGGCTCATATGTGTGTTTACATGCAAGATGAGTCTGTGTACTCACCATTGTTTCATTGTCTATGTGTATGTGTTTGTATGTGTCCTGGTAAACTGTTAACAAATTCTTTTCTTTTTTTTCCCCTCTGGAAATACTTTGTCGCAGGCGATCTGTTCTTTTAACTCCTTTGTTTGTTTGTTTGGAAATTGTGTTGACTTTCAGTCAAACAGAGTGTGTGCAGTTTCAGAATATAAGAATTGTCCAGAGATGTTAAACTGGAACAGTGATGGTCCTTTTCAAAAGGGAGGTGCTGTTTCAGTCTTGCTCCACATCTTTGTCGCTATTATTGTCACCTGGAGGATAGTAGGCAGTGAATGACATCAGACACCTTGGTACATCACCTGTGTGATGAATGACATCAGACACCTTGGTACATCACCTGTGTGATGAATGACATCAGTCACCTTGGTACATCACCTGTGTGATGAATGACATCAGGCACCTTGGTACATCACCTGTGTGATGAATGACATCAGGCACCTTGGTACATCACCTGTGTGATGAATGACATCAGGCACCTTGGTACATCACCTGTGTGATGAATGACATCAGAAACCTTGGTACATCACCTGTGTGATGAATGACATCAAACACCATGGTACATCACCTGTGTGATGAATGACATCAGACACCATGGTACATCACCTGTGTGATGAATGACATCAAACACCATGGTACATCACCTGTGTGATGAATGACATCAGGCACCATGGAATATCACCTGTGTGATGAATGACATCAGGCATGGTACATCACCTGTGTGATGAATGACATCAGACACCATGGTACATCACCTGTGTGATGAATGACATCAGGCATGGTACATCACCTGTGTGATGAATGACATCAGACACCATGGTACATCACCTGTGTGATGAATGACATCAGGCACCTTGGTACATCACCTGTGTGATGAATGACATCAGACATCATGGTACATCACCTGTGTGATGAATGACATCAGACATCATGGTACATCACCTGTGTGATGAATGACATCAGGTACCTTGGTACATCACCTGTGTGATGAATGACATCAGACACCATGGTACATCACCTGTGTGATGAATGACATCAGACACCATGGTACATCACCTGTGTGATGAATGACATCAGGCATGGTACATCACCTGTGTGATGAATGACATCAGACACCATGGTACATCACCTGTGTGATGAATGACATCAGGCATGGTACATCACCTGTGTGATGAATGACATCAGACACCATGGTACATCACCTGTGTGATGAATGACATCAGGTACCTTGGTACATCACCTGTGTGATGAATGACATCAGGCACCATGGTACATCACCTGTGTGATGAATGACATCAGGCACCATGGAATATCACCTGTGTGATGAATGACATCAGGCACCATGGAATATCACCTGTGTGATGAATGACATCAGACACCTTTGTACATCACCTGTGTGATGAATGACATCAGGCACCTTGGTACATCACCTGTGTGATGAATGACATCAGGCACCATGGTACATCACCTGTGTGATGAATGACATCAGGCACCATGGTACATCACCTGTGTGATGAATGACATCAGGTACCATGGAATATCACCTGTGTGATGAATGACATCAGACATCATGGTACATCACCTGTGTGATGAATGACATCAGACATCATGGTACATCACCTGTCACTCAGCAGCAATCGTTCAGTGTCCTGTGCAAACTTCTGATGTGTGGCCTGTGAGAGAACCACCCAGTAACAGTTGTATTGCATTCTATTACTCTTTGACACAACAGATTCCTCTGTGTTAAATTCAGGCTGCTCTTCATGGTGTTGGTAGAGTGACCCTTTTTTTTTTTTCTTTTTTTTTTCTTGTCTGCAAGCATATTTGTTTTCCAGTCAAAGTGAGCTTTTCCACAGAATTTTGCCAGGGACAACTCTTCTGATGATGCAGGTTCTTTTGCGTGTGCTAAGCGCATGCTTCACAAGGAGCTTCACTTTATCCTCTCAACCAAATGACAAAGTGTCCAGACCACCACTCAAGGTCCAGTGGAGGGGGAGAAAATACTTCTGAGCATGGGATACACAATCTTGTGCGCTCAGATTCTCTCGCTTCCTAGGCAGACGCATTACCACAAGGCCATCACACCACTTTTGATACTGTGTATACAAGGGAGCAGTGATCAACTCATGAGCACAACACCACTGAACAGGAGGTACAGAAGACAGGAAAGCAGTACTCTCCACAGGCCATCTCCCAACCCCCTTACCTGGTGGAGTGATGGCTTAGAGGTAATGTGTCCGCCTAGGAAGAGAGAGAATCTGAGCACGCTGGTTCGAATCACGGCTCAGCCGTCGATATTTTCTCCCCATCCACTAGACCTTGAGTGGTGGTCTGGATGCTAGTCATTTGGATGAGATGATAAACTGAGGTCCTGTGTGCAGCATGCACTTAGCGCACGTAAAAGAGTCCACAGCAACAAAAGGGTTATTCCTGGCAAAATTCTGTAGAAAAATGTACTTCGATAGGAAAAACAAATAAAACTGCACGCAGGAAAAAAATCCAAAAAAATGGGTGGTGCTGTAGTGTAACGAGGCGCTCTCCCTTGGGAGTGCAGCCTGAATTTCACACAGAGAAATCTGTTGTGATAAAAAGAAATGCAAATACCTCCGTCCCTCCAAGAGCTATTAGCTGGATTGTGTGTATGTTTAGTTTTGTGTGTGTATGATTTTTATTTTGTTTTGGGGGGTGGGGGTGGGGGGTTGTTTTTGTTTTGATAGAGTAGTACTATCCATACTCATGTTGGTAGAATTGCAATGTGTGCCAGTTGTTGTATTGTTATTTTTGGGGAGGCTGCAGCAGTCACTCTTAACAGTTAGACATGAGATCGCCATTCAGTTTGTCTCCAATATTGTTTCTCTTAAATGTGCAGTTTGTGGATGTGCCAAGTACGAATGAGAATAAAGTGTATCACCACAGTGTTGTAAGTTTAAGTTTTCTGTGTGGGGGGTTTTCTCATTATTTTTCTCTGTCAAAGGGAGTGTTAATCTAGCACCTGCAGCCTTATCCTTTATTTGTCTATTTTCTGTCACTACCAGCCTTATGAGTGGGGTTGTTATCATTCAGGACTGAATGTCTCATTCACTGCTTTGTGTGTGGATGCATTGAACAGGTCAGTGTCTTACAAGATGGGTTGTTCCATTTATTTTCTTCATAACCTATATTCCAGAAACTGAATCATTATGCTTACAAATGTTTGGTATAAAGATGAGACATTTTTTTGATCATGTCATTCTGCATGACTGTTAACTGTGTTGTATTTTAGTTGACTACATTTGCATGATTTTGTGTTTGTATGTTTATGTTCTGGTGTGTGTTTGTGTGTGTGTGTTTTTTTGTTTTTTTTTCCAAATCTTCTGATGAAAAAATTGATGGAATAGTCAGCGTCAGAGGCATGTCCAAGGTTTATGTGCATGAACGTGATTTTACCTGTGCCTAATTTTTCTTTTCCAGGTAAGAAAGTAGATAAATAAAGGTTAAGTGGGGTTGGTTTGTGCAGTGTTTTCAGCCCTGATACTGATGGCCCTGTGTTGTTGGCTGGGCTACAAGCATCAAAGAAAGAAAACAAAAAGGAGTTTCAGGTTGAATAACACATCTGTCTGATACCCATCTTGTCAGCAAACATTTTTTCTTCCCGTCACATGTGATGCAGAGCAACATTCAGAGTGCCAAATTTAGTGTGGGGAATGTTCTCAGACTGATGTGTCTTATGTAGAAGTTGTCTAGGTTTTGTTTTTTTTTAACCCCTAGGCTGCCTGCATGACGAGATAACTCGTCATGGCAAGCATGTATGCTTCGCTGCCTGCATGACGAGATAACTCGTCATCGAAATATTCTGACTTTTCCCTGGTTTGCATTCACTTCCTTGGCAAAAATAGTGGTAGCTTTAGCCTGGGGAATCTCTCTAGATTCTATTCATAGCTAGAAACCCCATCTACGTCATGAAGCAGTCCTTTATTTGAACGTTTTGGTTGGGTCACTGTCCAAGTGTTTGCCTGACTTCTCTCCTCGCTCGCTCAACAAAATGTCGGACTGACGCCGTGCTCAAGATATGCGATCGTGACGAACTAAATCAACCATGATTTCTTTCTTTAGCTGATGCTCAGAAAGAATTGAAGCGTAAATTCGAAGGAGAAGATAGAGATGAACATTTATAGGACGATCTGATAGAAAATAAATGAATAATGAAGAGAGTGGCCACGATGCGACTGTCAGTGAGTGATGCCGGCTGTACAGATCTTAGCAGACGACAGATGACCGAATTAGCAGCAGAGCGATAGTCTTGGCACGCAGCCAACGCGGTCTGATGAGAACTGAATCAAGTGACCGTGTGAGAGGGGTGAGGAGGAGGGGGGGTGGAGACTGAGGGGGCGTGGCCTCACATCCATCTTATCTCTTGGAGAAGTCACAATGTATTGTGAATCTATCTCTTAAAAAATATATATATATTGTGGTTGTTCTAGTATGATTTTGGGTTTGCAGATATCCATTTGTCCAGAAAATATTATGTTTTTGTGCAAATTACCTGACTAATGTTTGTAATGAACAAGTTGAAAATGTGACAAAAAACAAAACACTGATTTCAAAACAACAGCATGTCACTAAAAATATATAAAATGGGAAAACAGCATGTGTTTTGTATTCTTTATTCATTTACCTTTCAGAAAATATATACTTTTATGGGTCTTTCTCCAATAACAAAGAGCACAGAATTTTTTGAAAATTTATACCCGTTTTTTGTGAAAAAACCCTGGCAAATAGATTTCACTTAAATCTTATTTTCCTGGCAGCGAAAGGGTTAATCTTCAATATTACAAGCCTTAAAAGTATTTTGTAGTGTTTTGGTCTGGTCCTGATTCTGTCAACGGATAAAAGTGTTCTTACGTGTAATGTGTTGGCCTTAGAATGGTGTTTTTAATTGAACATGGCCTCAGACATGTAATTAAACATTGCAGTCATTTAATTAGTCACTTAAGTTTAGTCCTAGTCTGTGGGTGTGTTTGTATGTCTGTTATGTGTATGTCTGAAAGTGTATCTGTATGTGTGTGTGTTTGTATGTGAGTGTGTGTGTGTGCGCGCATCAAACATTTTATTAAATGTCAGTCAGTAAATTATTCAATCAAGCTTAGTCTTTCTAGTCTGTGTGTGTGTGTGTGTGTGTGTGTGAGGGTGCGCATTCATGTGTATGTGTGTGTGTGTGTGTGTGTATTCTTTCTTTAATCAAACATCTTTTCACTTTAAGTGATATAAGACGTGTGTGTGTGAGAGAGTGTGTATGTGTGTGCGCGTGCGAGCATGTTCCCATATGTGTGTAAACGCTTTGAATATGATCCATGTGTTGTTTTGAAAGAGTGGAGGAGTCACATTATGCTCCATGCTTCATGCACACAGTTCCACAGTGCTGCAGATCCATCTCTCCCAGTTGATGTCACATCTTTGGCAGAACCAGATCTTCACTGACCGGGGTGGTTTTGTTTGGGTCAGGAAGTTCTCACCATCTGTATATATAGTTGTTAACTACGACATCATCATCATCATCATTATGTTATCATCATATTATTGTTCATCATGTCATTATTATCACTGACCATGATAATCGTGGAAGTGGAAGTATGATGAGTCACAGTGCTGTTTCCTTTAAATGACCACACAGAAAAAAAAAGCACATGCAACTTTCACTCTCTCAGGGACATGCAGATGAAGTGGTGTGGCTTTTCAATAAATGTTGTGATCTGGTGCGTTTCTTTTTTTTGTTATGTGTGTATACATTTGTGTGTGTGTGTGTGTGTGTGCGAGAAGGGTGATAAAAGCGTTCACACATGCAAGTACACTTTGTTGTGAACTAGTTATTCTTGGGTTTTGCTTTTGATTTGTTTCGTTTTGGTCACGCTTTAAACGGCTGGTGAAGACTTGTGTTCACTGTACAGCAGTGCTCACCATGACTTGTGTTCACTGTACAGCAGTGCTCACCATGACTTGTGTTCACTGTACAGCAGTGCTCACCATGACTTGTGTTCACTGTACAGCAGTGCTCACCATGACTTGTGTTCACTGTACAGCAGTGTTCACCATTACTTGTGTTCACTGTACAGCAGTGCTCACCATGACTGGTGTTCACTGTACAGCAGTGCTCACCATGACTTGTGTTCACTGTACAGCAGTGCTCACCATGACTTGTGTTCACTGTACAGCAGTGCTCACCATGACTTGTGTTCACTGTACAGCAGTGCTCACCATGACTGGTGTTCACTGTACAGCAGTGCTCACCATGACTTGTGTTCACTGTACAGCAGTGCTCACCATGACTTGTGTTCACTGTACAGCAGTGCTCACCATGACTTGTGTTCACTGTACAGCAGTGCTCACCATGACTTGTGTTCACTGTACAGCAGTGCTCACCATGACTTGTGTTCACTGTACAGCAGTGCTCACCATGACTTGTGTTCACTGTACAGCAGTGCTCACCATTACTTGCGTTCACAGCAGTGCTCACCATGACTGGTGTTCACTGTACAGCAGTGCTCACCATTACTTGCGTTCACAGCAGTGCTCACCATGACTTGTGTTCACTGTACAGCAGTGCTCACCATTACTTGCGTTCACAGCAGTGCTCACCATGACTGGTGTTCACTGTACAGCAGTGCTCACCATGACTTCTTTTCTTCCTGTCTTCTCTGCTCCTGGTCTCTTACTTGTGAGGTTACAAAACCTCCAAAAACTTTAAAAAAAAACACCAATCAACCATCAGCTTGCTCAAAAGTAGCACTTTATTCACAGAAAATGCTGAAAGATCAACAGTAATGGCAATAGAATTTTTTTTTTTTTTTTTAAGAGCAATCGTAGAAAGGAGCAGTATTGCCAGATAAAACTACGCACCAATGAAAGAGTGCTGCATACACCGTAGGACTTGAAATACACGTCACACCAAGAGAACCACCAGTACCCTTCAGATGAAAAAAGTGCCATCAGAAAGAAACAACAACCAACCAAAAAAACTGGATCATAGATTTCTGTGCCAAGGTGAAGGTCACAATATTGAGAAAAACTGGTAGGTAACAAGTATTGGTTAAATTCCAATTAACAATACTGAGAAAAAGCAGTTCAGAACAAGTATCAAATTGGCCAGGTTCCAATTATAATACACAGATGAACATTTGTCAACATTAGAAAAAATATTTCGTTTGTTGCTTCATTCAAAATGTGCATGTATTCATCAACAAGAAATAAAAAGTGAGAGCAAGCCAACCATTTGAAATGCTCAAAAAGGAAAATAATTCTGTATTGTTTTCAATGGTGACATGCAGGTGTACATTTGTCAAAACTGTAAAGTTTACCTCATTAGTTGCATAAAAAAAATGCACATGTTCACAATCAGTAGGAAAAGATCCAATGAAGTTGCACATTTAAAAAAAAAACCCCAAAACAAACAAAAAAAACCAACACAAACACACACACACACACACGCAAACCCCACACAGTTGCAAACCAAGTATTCAAAGTATCTGAGAACAGAAAATACATTAATCAAGATAAACACCACCTCTAATATCCCAGAGCACAGAAAGCAGGCTGTTCAAGTGTTCATTGTTAAAGACAGTGCAGAATGCACGAACACGTATTTCAGTGTACAAGTGTGCAAATGACTGCATGTTAAGAGCAGGTACACATGCATATATGCCATGTATACTGTCTTCACTTGTAAAGTCAATGTCAGTATAAAAGAAGAAATAAACCTGAATACTGCTTGAACACTCTAAAGTATATATATGATGTTTATTCTATCCATTTCTGTTTTCTTTTGTTGTTGTTTTTTTTCTTTTCCTTTTCCCATTTTTATTTGTGTTTTATCTTTTAAAATAATATTTCACCTGTGCGAAGTTTTCAAGCACAACTTGCATTAGTGAAGCATTCCATTTAATAATTACTGGTAAGCATTTCATTTTTTGAGGATGCTCTCTACTCAAATACTACTCGTATGTTAGTATGGCACGAGTAAGATGATTTAACTGCTTGGACATTTTCACAACTCGCTGTTCAACAAGTAACAACTGGCACAGTGCAATAAAGAACTTTTCTCCACATGACTTTTTTTTGTGTGTGGTCATGTTGACATACAAGTAACAGACTGCTAAGGCAATCATGTTGTTTTTGGGAGGTGGTATACACTGAACGTGTGTTCAAACCTACCAAAAGTCCTGGAGTATTAAACATGACATTTACACAACAGCTGATGTACTCACCACCACAATTCAACTGTGTCTAAAATTTAGATGACTGAGGTTTTTTCTTGCATACCTTTTAAACTTTTTTTTTTTTTTTACCATCACCACTTCAAACAATATTCATACACAAACACATGTCAACAACAATTAAGTTTGCAATAACAAGAAGTTTGCAATATCACAGAGGGCGTTTTGCAGAGTGAAAGAAGAAAAGAAAAAATAGTTTTCCTTCCCAAGAATTAAATCTGGAAAAATCAATCTTGGTTAAAATACTGACAACCAGATCTCTGCTCCAACTGTCTTTCTGATTATAATGCTGATTTTGATTCCTCCTCTACTGTGTTTATGGGCAGCAACTCCCATGTTCACCCAAATACATGTATGAGAGGGCTTTTTATGTGCATGACCATTTTTACCGTGACATGAAGGCAGCCATACTCTCTTTTCAGGAGTTGAACGTTTTGGTTCTCGTTCATATTTTCAGTGTTCTTCTCCATTTTAAATTCAAACAAGGTGCATGCTATGTTCAAATGTAAATTCAACTTGCAGTAACAATTATCACAATCAGCATTTTTGATATTATTGTCATTTGTAAGACTCAAACTTGGGAATTCTCAGTTATCAGATCTCGGCTACCTTTTCAATTTTCAGAAAAATGCGTTTGATTTTCTTAGATTTGATGTTCACCAGTGTCAAATTTTATCATATTTTATATTCGCTTCATCTTAAAACATATTTACACATGCATAAGATATATTTCAAAAGCATGTTCAGTTTTCAGTAACAGACATCACTAAGGACTTTTTGCATAGTTTCAAAATTGTATCACAATGGAGGGGAACCCCACCCCCACCCCCACCCCAAACCCCCCTCCACACCTCCCTACCCCCCCCCAAAAAAAAAAAAACAATGACTGCTTTTGTGCCCTTTTGTCATGAACTAAAGCATCACAGTGATTCACCAGCGTAACCCTTTCTGGGCCTCACCTCTCACTGCACTGCCGGGCCAGTGAAGTGGCACTGACAGCAGAGAGGGTTTGGGTCATCATGGTCTCTTGGAGCTAGGATTCTGCAAAGTGACCAGAATATCGGACTCGTTGTTTCATGTTAGTTCAGTTCAGTTCAGTTCAGTTTGGTTCAGTTTATAAAGGAAGCATCACTGTGTTCGGACAAATCTAAAAACGCTACACCACATATGCTAAGCAGACGCATGACCAGCAGCGTAACCCAACCTCCTTGGCCAGGACTTGAGGAAATAATAATGACAATGATGATAAAGAAAGAAAGAAAGAAAAAATAGACATATACATTTCAGTGTTAGATACCAGATGGCAAGCATCACAATCAACCTCTAAAGACAACTTTTCAATTTTATCACTAACCTGCAAGACGTCTTAAAAAAAAAATTCCATTTTTTTTCCTGTCCATTCCAATTCTATCTTAATCTGACTGCATTAAATTCTTGTGATGTTATCAATATCAATCACAGAAGAAAACTATGACAATGGTCGAACAGCCAGTTTAAAGCCTCACAAAAAAAGGGGTAATAATAATTATCATTCATATTGTTGCTGCTAACAACCCAACCGACCACACAAGCCCAGATGAGGGCTGAAAATACTGTCAGTACTGATCCTGTACAACTTGAAGGAGAAAAAAAAGAAGAAGAAAGAAAGAAACTTGGAGAAGAAAGAAAAAAAGAAAGAAAATTACTGTTTTTATTTTCCCACATAATTTCAAAAATGTAACCTGAACACACATAAGTACACATGATACACAAAGAGATACATACATATAATAACAGGCATTAAAAAAATTAAAAAATAAAAAACATTGGGCAAATCACACATCCTATGTGGAGTGATGGCCTAGAGGTAACGCGTCCACCTAGGAAGCGAGAGAATCCGAGCGCGCTGGTTCGAATCACGGCTCAGCCGCCGATATTTTCTCCCCCTCCACTAGACCTTGAGTGGTGGTCTGGACCCTAGTCATTCAGATGAGATGATAAAATAAGGTCCTGTGTGCAGCATGCACTTAGCGCATGTAAAAGAACCCACGGCAACAAAAGGGTTGTTCCTGGCAAAATTCTGTAGAAAAATCCACTTCGATAGGAAAAACAAATTAAAAACTGCATGCAGGAAAAAATACAAAACAATGGGTGGCACTGTAGTGTAGCGACACGCTTTTCCTGGGGAGAGCAGCCTGAATTTCACACAGAGAAATCTGTTATGATAAAATGAAATACAAATACAAATATATATGCAACAACAACCAAAAAAAGGGTATAAATGGTTAAAAAAAAAAAATGTCTAATTATCAAGTGCAGAAACAGACAAAAAATTTGTTTTAAAAAAACCCAAAACCAAATATTTCTGAAAAAGTGGAAGGTGAATGGACCAATAAGGCAGAAAATATGAAATGAAGATTTGAAACAAAGAAAAGGAAAAAGCCAGAAACAAAGAGAGTGATGGAGATGAGGACATTTCTGGTGCTAAAAGAGCTTACTGCATCCCCACAGGGAGAGAAAAAAGAAAAAAAATTGGGAGGAGGAGGAATTTTGTTTAATGTCCCGTCACACATATCGGTGATTGAAGACATTTTGTTAAAGTATTTATGAATACATTTGAGTATTATCGGTTAGAAGGGGTGGGAGATGTGAATGAATGAAGAGTTGGGAGAAACTGGGCAAATGAGGGTGAAATGAGGGTGAAATCTGAGAAAAAAAATATCTAAACACAATTACAGGGACAAATTACATGGAATGGCGTCACATATGTACACAATTTAACATTATATCAAGCCACAAAAGCTGACAGTTTGCAGTCAACATGCTGACAGTTATGAAAGGAACCAAGCTGCAACACTGAAATTAGTTTTGAAAAATGATTAAGGTGAACATTCACGAAAACTGTCAATTTGGATGCACGTTCTAACCAGCCTACAGAGTATTACATACAAAAATGACTATGGTAAAACATTCATGAAAACATTCAAACTGGACACATGAAACACTAATCAGTCTATAAAATATCATATTTCTACAACAACAACAAAATGAGTATCATGAAACATTCATGAAAACTTTCAAACTGGACACACCAGATTACAGAGCATTATATATTTTTTGAAATGACAAATGGTGAACGTTCTTGAAAACATTCAACACATATACTGCCAATAGAATATCATAAGATAAAACGGTCATGAAAAACATTCACCAGACATATGTACTAACCAGCCTACAGACTATTAGGTTAAAAAAAAGTTTGAGGTCCCATAACTTTTCATAGCCATTGAGGCAGTGAATTCACATCCACTGTGTCTAGGGCTTGGCACAGGAAGCCAGTGAATTCACGTCCACTGTGTCTAAGGCTTGGCACAGGAAGGCAGTGAATTCACATCCACTGTGTCTAGGACTTGGCACAGGAAGGCAGTGAATTCACATCCACTGTGTCTAGGGCTTGGCACAGGAAGGCAGTGAATTCACATCCACTGTGTCTAAGGCTTGGCACAGGAAGGCAGTGAATTCACATCCACTGTGTCTAGGGCTTGGCACAGGAAGGCAGTGAATTCACATCCACTGTGTCTAGGGCTTGGCACAGGAAGGCAGTGAATTCACATCCACTGTGTCTAGGGCTTGGCACAGGAAGGCAGTGAATTCACATCCACTGTGTCTAGGACTTGGCACAGGAAGGCAGTGAATTCACATCCACTGTGTCTAGGGCTTGGCACAGGAAGGCAGTGAATTCACATCCACTGTGTCTAGGACTTGGCACAGGAAGGCAGTGAATTCACATCCACTGTGTCTAGGGCTTGGCACAGGAAGGCAGTGAATTCACATCCACTGTGTCTAGGGCTTGGCACAGGAAGGCAGTGAATTCACATCCACTGTATCTAATCGCCTCGCCACTACCACAGAGTATAAAATCGCCACTACCACTACCACAGAGTATAAAATCACCTCGCCACTACCACAGAGTATAAAATCACCTCGCCACTACCACAGAGTATAAAATCACCTCGCCACTACCACAGAGTATAAAATCACCTCGCCACTACCACAGAGTATAAAATCAAGTCAAACGTTCAGCCTGCTCTGATCTTTGTCAGACTGGCAAGAAACTGGACAGAGTTGGGGGGGACACATCACAGTCAGTCGTATAATAATCATGCTCTGTGGTTAAATAAATATGTTTGAAAATTCAGCTTCTTGGACAGGCCCAGACCACAGTGCCTGCCTCAGTGACAGATTTCACACAGGGGGTGGGGGTGGGGGGGTGGGGGGGGGGGGGGGGAAGGAATAATGCTTTAATAATAATAATAATGACAATATAGATAAAAATGTTAATAATAACAATAACACTTATGATAACAATAACACTTATGATAACACTAATAATAATGATGATGATGATGATAACAATAATAATAATAATAAATAATAATGATGATGATGATGATGATAATAATAATAATAATAAAAAATAATGATGATGATGATAACAATAATAATAATAATAAATAATAATGATGATGATGATAATAATAATAATAATAATAATAAAAATAAATGATGATGATGATAATAATAATAATAATAATAAATAATGATGATGATGACGATGATGATGATGATAATAATAATGATGATGATGATGATGATGATAACAATAATAATAATAATAATAATAATAATAAATAATGATGATTATGATGATGATAACAATAATAATAATAATAAATAATGATGATGATGATAACAATAATAATAATAATAAATAATAATGATGATGATGATGATAACAATAATAATAAATAAATATGATGATGATGATGATGATGATAATAATCATAATGACCATAATACAACACATACCCTGCAGCTCTGAGCATGTCCTTAGTAATACATGTGGTATGTATGAACAAGGCACAGGAGAATGAACAATGACTTGTCTTCAAAATTAAAAAAAGAAAAAGAAAGAAAAGCAAACTGGACACACATCCACCCTTGATTTGGAGTCTTGATTTCGCTGACAATGTAAGCCTCCTCTCACACAGATACAAATGTGTACAAGCTGACTACAAAAGAAATGTACAGGTCTTTCTAAAGAAGCAAAAATAACAAGCCTCAGCATCAACCCCAAGAAGGCAAAATCCATGAGTATCAACAATAAACTTCGAGACCCAGTACACCTGCAAGGCAAGAACATGAAGATGACTGAGAAGTTTGTTTACACAGGTCATCAAAGAGGGAGGTGCAGGCAGAAACTTCTAACACTGCATGAATGAAGCAAGTGATGCACTCAACACCCCACTCCAACCTTAACATGATGATAACATCTTACACAAATGTATGGATCAGAGACCTGGAAACTAACAAAGTTGAACACCAACACACTCCAGACCTTCATCAACAGATCAATGCCTGAGATGCATTATGAGCATAAGGTGGCCAGAAACAATGCCAAATTCTGACCTATGGGAAAGAACCAACCAGATTCCCATCAGCAAGAAAACCAGGCAAAGGGAATGGAGTTGGACTGGCCACACATTCAGATCCACACACAACATCACCAGACAAGCATTAGAGTGGAACCCTTGAGGGAGTTGTGGGCAGACCAACAAGGACATGACGAAGACACACGAAGGACATGATGAAGACACACGAAGGACATGAAAAAGACACACGAAGGACAAGATGAAGACACACGAAGGACATGACGAAGACACACGAAGGACAAGATGAAGACACACGAAGGACAAGACGAAGACACACTAAGGACATGAAAAAGACACACGAAGGACAAGATGAAGACACACGAAGGACAAGACGAAGACACACGAAGGACATGACGAAGACACACGAAGGACATGACGAAGACACACGAAGGACAAGATGAAGACACACGAAGGACATGACGAAGACACACGAAGGACATGATGAAGACACACGAAGGACAAGACGAAGACACACAAAGGACATGAAGAAGACACACGAAGGACAAGACGAAGACACACGAAGGACATGACGAAGACACACGAAGGACATGATGAAGACACACGAAGGACAAGATGAAGGCACACAAAGGACATGAAGAAGACACACGAAGGACAAGATGAAGGCAGGCAGATGGACATGGGTCCAGCTGAAGAGGACAGCCCAGAACCCAGAGCACTCAAGAACTGCCGTTGTGGCCCTACGCTCCTCAAGAAGTCCAAACAAACAGGCCACGCCAAGTCACACCAAACTGTCGACTGTCTGCCGTAAGAAATATACAAACTGACACCAAATGATTTGAAGGCACTTACAATACCTTTCCACACAACATACATTTGATTAAATGGTCTTATGAATTGCACTTGACTTCGTTTTAATAGGAATGCACTTTTAAGCTGCAGTTCCGTATATGTAATTAAATGAGCAATCAAGAAATGAAGGCATTTTCTTTTGTTAACTTTTTCTTACAAAGCCGATTTTTTTTTTTTTTTTTAAAGCACTGCTCAAAGCACTCACCACATGTTGCGGACTCGTTCATCTACAGTCACGAGTGTGGGGACAAGAGTTTCATACACCAGACGTCAAATCACAAAAAGAGTGGAGAAAACAGATGTAAAAACGTCCCTGTAAGGTCCCTGTACGAATGGTGATGTATTCAGATACGTTTGTCTGAAACATCTCTTTTCCTTCTTTAACAAAAACGAAAATTCATTTTAAAATATATGTAAAAAACACACACACACACACAAAAAATCAAAGTATGAGTATATTGAATTCATGACTAACAGACACTCGTTGACCAATATCAAACATCAGTAGGAAATTACACGCTCTTGATCAGAGATCTCCACGCATGACATTTAAACTGTGGTAAAAAAAACAACAACAGAAAACAACACAACTAACAATCAAAGTGAAAAAGCGCATGAACTAAAACAAAAGCTGCCCCTTATAACCAAAGCTGCCCGTAAAATCTCTATCATTGTGCCACATTTCAAATGAATGAGCACCAGAAGAAAATGTGCAGAAAAGTATTTTGAGGAAAAAGAGGGGAAAAAAACAGAGCAGATATAGAAAATCAATCCAACGCAAGTTTATTAGTAATGCTATATCATTACCCAAGAAAAAAATTGAACCACAAATGATAAAAAAACAAAATTTTAATCTTAAAAAAAAAAAGTGTGTCACGTTTAGTCTCGTAAACAGCGAGTTCACCACCAATGACATTAAGACTCTCACCCCATCAAAAGAAACAGATCATAAACTGGTCCAAATTAACAAAGCTTCGAAAAACAAAACACAGAGACAAACCCTCAACAAATAACAGCACAAGCATGGAATGCAAGATCCTGTTTTGAAAAATAAGCACAAAACTATGCACATATTATCTTCTTTCTTTTTTTTTTAATCTGGAACAGACAGAAAGTACCTGTTCTGTGAACAAACAGACCACTGGGATTTATACACTTCCTTTGTTTACCTGTCAGTTCAAATGACACATGCCTGTCCTTCATCCTTTGTTACACATGGATGTATGTATCTGGAGTGATGGCCTAGAGGTAACGCGCCCGCCTCGGAAGCGAGAGAATCTTAGCGCGCTTGTTCAAATCACGGCTCAGCCGTCGATATTTTCTCCCCCTCCACTAGACCTTGAGTGGTGGTCTGGACGCTAGTCATTCGGATGAGACAATAAACCGAGGTCCCATGTACAGCATGCACTTAGCGCACGTAAAAGAACGCATGGCAACAAAAGGGTTGTTCCTGGCAAAATTCTGTAGAAAAATCCACTTCGATAGGAAAAAAATAAAACTGCATGCAGGAAAAAGTACAAAAAAATGGGTGGCGCTGTAGTGTAGCGTCGCGTTTTCCCTGGGGAGAGCAGCCCAAATTTCACACAGAGAAATCTGTTGTGATAAAAAGAAATACAAAATACTAACAAAAAATGTTTGTCTTTGTCCAGGACAGTTTCACTTTTTTTCCTCCTCTTCTGTGTGTGTGTATGTGTGGGTGTGGGGTGGGTGCATGTGTGTGTGTGTGTGTGTGTGTGTTGTGTGTGTGTGTGTGAGAGAGAGAGAGAGAGGCATAGCAAAGAGCATAATAATTATGTTTTTCTAATACTGTTCATTCCTTTCTGATCCCATGGGTGTAGTTTTTTTTCCCTGCTAACCAGATACGATATATTCCATTTTCAAGGGTTGTTTTCATGTGCGCATGTTGATGTGTTCATCATCCAAAAGTTGACCTCAATTTCAGTGTCTTGTGAGTGATCTTTTATCTTTTCTTTAAAAAAAAAAAAAATTTTTTTGGACCTCCCAATCTTCTCCACCATTTAAGTGATCTGTTTCCCATGCTCCCCATCTCACCCCCCAACACCCCCCCCCCCCACCTACCACCACCACCACAGTTTGTTCAGTTCCTTTCAGGGTCAACCTTGGCCTTGTTTTTTGTGAATTATGTTTACTCACAGTTCAATCACCAGCTGCTGTGCATATCTACACCAACGTCCATACATGCTAGAAATGTTCAGGGTAGGAATGTCCCCACTGAATGTCCAGTTTCATAAACTCCAAAACGATGACTGACGAGGGCAGTCATAACAGTCCATTTTGCAAAAAAAAACTGCTTTGAAACTGAGATCCTCTTTGATTTGCCCTAAATATGAAACCCTTAGAGATGATTTAATTCCTGAAGAAATTCTACCGTCAACCGACATTGTTCACATTTACTCTTTTAATTTCAAATTTGAATGAGTATTTGACAAAAAGACTAGCAGTATTTGTGTATAAAGCATTCGCCTTACAACAAAGCTGTGTTGACAATATAAAGTGAACATTATAATATTTAAGAAGCTTTGCCCTTTGTGCATATTTTCACCCCCATTGTAAAGGGCCAGAGGCCTCAGCAATTAAACCTTCTCCTTTTTCTTCTGCGTTCACTCGTATGCACATGAGTGGGCTTTTATGTGTATGACCGTTTTTACCCCGCCATGTAGGCAGCCATACTCCGTTTTCGGGGGTGTACATGCTGGGTATGTTCTTGTTTCCATAACCCACCTAACGCTGACATGGATTACAGGATCTTTAACGTGCGTATTTGATCTGCTTGCATATACACACGAAGGGGGTTCAGGCACTAGCAGGTCTGCACATATGTTGACCTGGGAGATTGTAAAAATCTCCACCCTTTACCCACCAGGCGCCGTCACCGTGATTCGAACATGGGACCCTCAGATTGACAGTCCAGCACTTTAACCACTCTGCTATTGCGCCCGTCAGCAATTAAACCATGTGTGTTGGACTTTGCACTGAGAGACTGTGTGGTCTGAGGTTTGGGATGCGTATCTAGTATCTGACTGACTGATTAATAAAAATGTACTGTACTGCACTGTATTGTGTTGTATCACATTGTATTGTATGTACTGTTTTGTATTCTGCTGTAAGTTATCAAGACAAGAAGTTTACATGAGGTCAGCGAGAGAAAGGCAATATATTATATCAAAATTTTGAAAATGTCATTATGACAAAGCAAGCATTGCATCTGGTTACATTTTATCATGCTGTAAGATTATTTTCCTGAACAATACATGCAATGTTCTCAGCCTTGCTGTCAAAGCTTTAGAAAAATTTAAAAAAAACAGCTTTGAAAAAATGAAAGAAAAAAAATGCAAGCAAGCCCTCATGACACATAACTCTTCACAGAAATAAAAGTACAACAATGAAAAATTGATCACTGAAGGCTATAGTAAAAATGCAAAGACACAAATCAATTGTGGTTAAAAACAAACAACTTTCTTAAAATTCACACAGACCACCACTTTTTAACTCTCTCCATACGAACGGCGAAAGAGACGACGTTAACAGCTTTCACCCCAATTACTATCAAAATATTGCAAGCAGAAGGCTCTTATACTGAAGAGGTGAATGTTGACAAAGAATACCACAATTCTGATGACGGAAGCTAAAGGTTGGGTCATTGAGACACCCACTGGCACATCCGAGGGGTCTGTGTAGAGGAGAAGAGAGAACGGGCCGTACTGAGTGAGTTAATTGCAAAGAAAAGAGCCCCCCCAAAACCCTGACTTGCATGAGCTCTGAAAGGTTCACAATACATCAGACAATAAAGCACCAACAAGTCCTCCATAACAACTCACATTTTAAATGTTCATAATCATTCATACCTGTTGTTTTATGTACAGAAAATATGAATTTGATGTATGCACAAACCACTTTCTCCCCAAATGACAGTAGAATGGTCAACATAATGGTCAAGCCATATCGTTTTTAACTTCCTCTTCATTTCCTCTGGGGAAGTAAAAATAAATCATCAACTATTTC
This sequence comes from Babylonia areolata, assembly GCF_041734735.1. NCBI lineage: Eukaryota > Metazoa > Mollusca > Gastropoda > Neogastropoda > Buccinidae > Babylonia > Babylonia areolata. The sequence goes on from NC_134884.1 coordinate 20,121,299, forward strand.
TCTTTTTTTTTTTTTTACTCAATGTAAAGGAGATCGTTCTTAATTAATCATCTTTCTTTAAACAGTTGATAAATATAAAGTCATTTATCCATAATTATGTTTTACCATTCTGTTTGTGATAATCATTTCAACTTCTGACATAAATAGCTGTGGAATAGGACAAGGCACAGTTCTTTTCGTTGTTATTATCGGTTTAAGCAAACTTTGATTGATTTAGTATAGGGAGGAAAATGGCAAAATGGTAAAGACACTCATCTGCCAATCCAGAGTCTGTGAGGGTCTGGGTTCGAATCCAACTCTAACCCTCTCTCCGAGGTTTGACTGAAAAATTAAACTGAACGTCCAGTCATTCAGATGAGATGATAAACTGAGGTCCCACTTTGTGCAGTGAAAAAAAGAACCCATGGCAACAAAAGTGTTGTCCTCTGGCAAAATCATGTAGAAGAAATCCACCCTGATAGGTACACAAATATATATATATGCATGCACTCATGGCCAGACAAAGTACGTTGGGTTATATTGTTGTCAGGCATCCGCCTAGCAGATGTGGTGTAGCGTATATGGATTTGTTCGAACATAAAGACGCCTCCTCAAGAAACTGAAACTGAATCAGTGTAAAACTCTGTTGTTTACTGGTTGGATAATACACTTTATTCAGATCCTTCCATTACACTATCACTGTTATTATTATTCATTATCAACTTTGCCCCCCGTGAACCCCCCCCCCAAAAAAAAAAAAACAACAACAACCAAAAATCCCTCTTTACTGGTGATTAATACATATGATACAGATCTTTCCAGTATCATCATCATTATCCATTGTTAATTTTGTTGTCCAAAAAACAAAAACAAATGTGCATATACTTGGCCTCCAATCTTTCTAAACCCCACTAAGCAGGGCAGCACACACATTCTTCATTCTGACACACGCTTCTCAGCACTGGACTTGCACAGCACCAGTCACTAGAAATGGTAAGACGGCAAATTCAGCCATAAAACACAACTCAACAAGACATAACAAGTGCAATGTCAACAACAAGAAAAAAACTTCAAAGGTTCACAAACATAACAACATTTTGCAGAAAAAAGAAGCAGAGATATACAACCACAAAATATTTGGGTAAAAGGACATTATTCAAAATGACTGGATACAGGAATAGACATTATTCAAAATGACTGGATACAGCAATAGATATTATTCAAAATGACTTGTTAAAGTGATAATATAAGATACAACAAAGAAAGCCCAAGAGAAAACAGTAGTAAAGTTATGAAGCATTAAACATGAGGGTAAAGTCCCCAAAATTGAAAAAAATCATAAACCATTCACCACTGCAGATTTGCACTCTTGCACGTGCGTCTACAGGTTATCACACTGTATGTACTTTTCATGTTAGTGGGGTTTTGTGTGGAGGTTTGCCGGTGTGTACTGGGAAATCCACTTGTCATCCTATCAAGTGGAGGAGTGTATGGCTTTGGTAAGGAATGACAGACGGGCGCAATAGCTGAGTGGTTAAAGCGTTGGACTGTCAATCTGAGGGTCCCCGGTTCGAATCACGGTGACGGCACCTGGTGGGTAAAGGTTGGAGATTTTTACGATCTCCCAGGTCAACATATGTGCAGACCTGCTAGTGCCTGAACCCCCTTCGTGTGTATAATTATGCAAGCAGAAGATCAAATACACACGTTAAAGATCCTGTAATCCATGTCAGCGTTCGGTGGGTTATGGAAACAAGAACATACCCAGCATGTACACCCCCGAAAATGGAGTATGGCTGCCTACATGGAGGGGTAAAAACGGTCATACACGTAAAAGTCCACTCGTGTGCATACGAGTGAACGCAGAAGAAGAAGAAGAAGAAGGTAAGGAATGACAGATGGGAGGGGGACAGGGGAGGGTCTCTTTATGTGAATATATCTGCATATCTATATATCTGCAGTTATGTTTATGGAGTTCATTTTCCTTCTGTGACTGGACTTATAGAGCTTGTCTTTTGAAAATACAAGTGCTGGAGTTTCAATTAAGGAACTCAGCTGAACTGTTCTAATTCTGCGCTTGTTTTATCAGGATGCTAGCTACTTTGGGAGGGTGGGGTATATGGGCAACCACTTATGGGTTGTGACTTGTATACATATACAAGGACACACAGGTAAACGCATGCTTGCGAAACACATCTTGACAGTCCAAGAAAAGAGATAAAATCCTCCAAAGACAGAGCAGATACTCAATACGACAAGGTCACCAAAGGGCCGTAAATCCTCTCCGCCTAAAAGGACTTGACTTTGAGGCCTATGAGGTTCATGTCATGATACCAAGTCTTTCCACAATTCAAATGCAAGACACAACAACAAAGAACACATGCACACGCACACACACAACACACAGATACAGACACACAAACCCACACACAAACACACACATACATATTGCCTGAGCTGGTGTGAATCACTCTGAGAAAGGCAGAGCCACACCCCTTCACCACAGTTACAATACTGCTGACTTTCCTGGTCTGCAGAACGCCTTCCTCAGCAACTGTTTTCTGCGGTTTGAGGCTGCCAGTCTCTGCAACAAAACCAACACATTAAAAAAAAGATTCTTAAAAATTCAGTATCTTTTTGTCCTTTTGGGCCGTGGACAATACAATAACAATACATACATATTGAATTACAACTTCAGTCCACCAATGCTCAAACGTAACAAGGAAAAACACACACACTCACACGCACACACACACACACACACACACACACTCTTAAAAAAAAAATATATATATATATAAACAAAAATTCAAACTTCACATACTGAATGTGTGTTCAAGATGTACAACAAGTTTCACACCCTTCCTAGGTTTTTATGAATTATCTGGAATCATGTTCTCTTCCTAGAAAAATAAATTGTAAAAAAACAACTGAATATTGACGAATGTGGTCAATAATTACTTGGTATCAGTCTGTTTCAAACAGCATTTTTTTTTTTTTTTTGTACATTCTAAGTCCCCAACACTTCCTGCATTACATTCCTTGCAAAATCTGTTTTCTCTGTCTTCACCCTCAGCCATACTTCTTCTTCTTCCACTACTTTACAAAAAGTCTGCCTCAGCCATACTTCTTCTTCCACTACTTTACAAAAAGTATGCCTCAGCCATACTTCTTCTTCTTCCACTACTTTACAAAAAGTATGCCTCAGCCATACTTCTTCTTCCACTACTTTACAAAAAGTATGCCTCAGCCATACTTCTTCTACCACTTCATTCATAGGCTGCAACTCCAATGTTCACTTATATGTACACGAGTGGGCTTTTACATGTATGACCATTTTTACCCCGCCATATAGGCAGCTATACTCCGTTTTCAGGGGTGTGCATGCTGGGTATGTTCTTGTTTCCATAACCTGCCGAATGCTGACATTGATCACAGGATTTTTAATGTGTGTATTTGATCTTCTGCTTGCGCTTTCGCAGGAAGGGAGTTCAGGCACAAGCAGGTCTGCACATGTGTCGACCTGGGAGATCCGAAAAAATCTCCACCCGTTACCCACAAGGCGCTGTTACCAAGATTCAAACATTGTACCCTCAAACTGAAAGTCCAACGCTTTAACCACCCTGGCTATTGCACCCGTCGCTCAGCCATACAAAATAAAAGAAAAAACAAACAAACAAACAAAAATGAAAGATGTCTCCAATAACCACACCACCAACAATACCCACAGGACCATCTTCTGTCCCTGCAGATGAACAGACATTTTTTTTCATTACTTTTTTGTCCACTTACAGAATACCTATTTATACAACATCCTCCTTGACTTGAAATTAGAAGAAGAAGAAGGAGACAAAGCAGAAGACAAAGACAATGAAGATGAAGAAGACAAAGAAGGAGAAGCAGAAGAACGGTCACCTCTTTCTGCAGGGCCTGTCTGGACACGTGCTCCATGCGAGCCATGCTGACCTGCACCCAGTGCGGAGTGTCGTCAATGAAGTACGCCACGGCCACCTTGATCCCCAGCACACAGTGCTGCCCACCACACAACACACACATCAAATCAATCAACCAATCAATAAGTAAGTAAATAAATGCACAATAACCAACAGCCAGTGCGGAGTGTCGTCAATGAAGTACGCCACGGCCACCTTGATCCCCAGCACACAGTGCTGCCCGCCACGCAACACACACATCAAATCAATCAACCAATCAATCAGCCTATCAATAAGTAAGTAAATAAATGCACAATAACCAACACCCAGTGCGGAGTGTCGTCAATGAAGTACGCCACGGCCACCTAGATCCCCAGCACACAGTGCTGCCCGCCATGCAACACACACATCGAATCAATCAACCAATCAATCAGCCAATCAATAAGTAAGTAAATAAATGCACAATGACCAACAGCCAGTGCGGAGTGTCGTCAATGAAGTATACCACGACCACCTTGATCCCCAGCACACAGTGCTGCCCACCACACAACACACACATCAAATCAATCAACCAAGCACACAGATCAAATCAATCAACCAATCAATTTATCAATCAGTCAATCAATAAGTAAGTGAAGATACACATAATGAAATAACCATGCATGCAGTGGGCAGTGTCGTCATCACTTTGATCCCCAACACACAGTGTATAAATGAATGAAGGAATGAATGAATGCCCATAAACACAGACAGAATAATCAGAAACCATAAAAAAAAAAATATATATATATAAAAGTACACACACACACACACACACACCCCACACACACACACACACACCCAACACAACACAACACACACACACACACACCCAACACAACACAACACAAAACACAACACACACACACACACACACACACACACACACACACACACAAACACACACACCCCAAACACAACACAAACACACGTACACCCCCCCAACAAACACCTACACACCCACACCCACACACCCACACCCACACACCCACACTGACCTCCACAGCCACAAAGACGAGGACCATGTTGACAGCAGTCACATCAGAGGGCAGCAGCTTCTGGACCTCAGGGTCCATGCCGATCAGTGCGCAGTTGGTCAGCACCGATATCACGCCGATCACCTCAAAGGCCACCTGTCATCACCGATATCACCCATGTCAGCACCGATATCACGCCGATAATCTCAAAGGCCACCTGTCATCACCGATATCACGCCGATCACCTCAAAGGCCACCTGTCATCACCGATATCACCCATGTCAGCACCGATATCACGCCGATAATCTCAAAGGCCACCTGTCATCACCGATATCACCCATGTCAGCACCGATATCACGCCGATCACCTCAAAAGCCACCTGTCATCACCAATATCACACCTGTCATCACCGATATCACGCCGATCACCTCAAAGGCCACCTGTCATCACCGATATCACCCATGTCAGCACCGATATCACGCCGATCACCTCAAAGGCCACCTGTCATCACCGATATCACCCATGTCAGCACCGATATCACGCCGATCACCTCAAAGGCCACCTGTCATCACCGATATCACCCATGTCAGCACCGATATCACGCCGATCACCTCAAAGGCCACCTGTCATCACCAATATCACGCCGATCACCTCAAAGGCCACCTGTCATCACCGATATCACGCCGATCACCTCAAAGGCCACCTGTCATCACCGATATCACGCCGATCACCTCAAAGGCCACCTGTCATCACCGATATCACGCCGATCACCTCAAAGGCCACCTGTCATCACCGATATCACACCTGTCAGCACCGATATCACGCCGATCACCTCAAAGGCCACCTGTCATCACCGATATCACCCATGTCAGCACCGATGTCACGCCAATCATATCAAAGGCCACCTGTCATCACCGATATCATGCCGATCACCTCAAAGGCCACCTGTCATCACCAATATCACGCCGATCACCTCAAAGGCCACCTGTCAGCACCGATATCATGCCGATCACCTCAAAGGCCACCTGTCATCACCGATATCACACCTGTCATCACAGATATCACACCAATCATATCAAAGGCCACCTGTCATCACCGATATCACCCATGTCAGCACCGATATCACGCCCATCACCTCAAAGGCCACCTGTCATCACCGATATCACCCATGTCAGCACCGATGTCACGCCAATCATATCAAAGGCCACCTGTCATCACCGATATCACCTCTGTCATCACAGATATCACACTGATCACCTCAAAGGCCACCTGTCATCATTGATATCACCCATGTCAGCAACGATATCACACCAATCACCTCAAAGGCCACCTGTCATCATTGATATCACCCATGTCAGCACCGATATCATGCCGATCACCTCAAAGGCCATCTGTCATCACCGATATCACACCTGTCAGCACCGATATCATGCCAATCATCTCAAAGGCCATCTGTCATTGATATCACCCATGTCATCACCGATATCATGCTGATCACCTCAAAGGCCATCTGTCATCATTGATATCACTCATGTCAGCACCGATATCACACCAATCACCTCAAAGGCCACCTGTCATCATTGATATCACCCATGTCAGCAACGATATCGCACCAATCACCTCAAAGGCCACCTGTCATCATTGATATCACCAATGTCATCACAGATATCACGCCAATCACCTCAAAGGCCACCTGTCATCATTGATATCACCCATGTCATCACAGATATCACGCCGATCACCTCAAAGGCCACCTGTCATCATTGATATCACCCATGTCAGCACTGATATCATGCCGATCACCTCAAAGGCCACCTGTCATTGATATCACCCATGTCAGCACCGATATCATGCCGACCACCTCAAAGGCCACCTGTCATCATTGATATCACCCATGTCATCACCGATATCATGCCAATCATCTCAAAGGCCACCTGCCAAAATGCCACGCCGCTGCTTTTGCCCACACGTTTACTACACCAAAGACTAGACTGGGAGATATTTTTCCAATCTCCCAGGTCAACACATTAAAAACCAGAACCCTTGGATAGAAAAAAAAAAACCCCAATGCTTTAACTCCTTCCCACCCAAAGGCTACTTTGGTCAACATCTAGGGGTCATTTTTAAAAGGACCATTAATCACAATGTTACAAAGCTTGACAACTGTAGCCAGTTTCCCCCCGCACAATAGAACAACGACTAACCTTCGCCCCCTAACGAAGTTTGAAGTGAGCAAGTCCACTGCATTGTTTTGACATGAATCTCGCTGTGTGACTGCGAGCATTAAGTCTGGAATATTTGGTGCTGGGGAGTGTTTTTTTACACAGAAACTTGGCGGTGAAAGTGTTAACTAATCTGTGGTCTGATTTCAATTTTTCTTCTTCTTCTTCTTCTTCTTTCATGGACTGCAACTCCCACGTTCACTCGTATGTACACGAGTGGGCTTTTACGTGTATGACCGTTTTTACCCCGCCATGTAGGCAGCCATACTCCGTTTTCGGGGGTGTGCATGCTGGGTATGTTCTTGTTTCCATAACCCACCGAATGCTGACATGGATTACAGGATCTTTAACGTGCGTATTTGATCTTCTGCTTGCATATACACATGAAGGGGGTTCAGGCACTAGCAGGTCTGCACATATGTTGACCTGGGAGATCGTAAAAATCTCCACCCTTTACCCACCAGGCGCCGTCACCGTGATTCGAACCCGGGACCCTCAGATTGACAGTCCAACGCTTTAACCACTCGGCTATTGCGCCCGTCGATTTCGATTTCGATACGGGTACTTTATAGTGCCTATCCTCCAAGCACTTTACAAACTCAGGGTCATTTGCACAACAGGCTGTCTACCTGGGTACATAGGCAGCCATACTCCGTTTTTGGGGGTGTGCATGCTGGGTATGTTCTTGTTCCCATAACCCACCAAACTCTGACACAGATTATAGGATCTTTAATGTGCGTATTCAAACTTTCTGAGTGCATATACACACAAAGGGGGTTCAGGCACCAACAGGTCAGCACATTGATGACCTGGGAGATCGGAAAAATCTCTCCCCTTAACCCACCAGGTGCTGTTACCGAGATTCGAACCTGGGACCCTCAGATTGAAAGTCCAACGCTTTAACCACTCAGCTATTGCGCCCATCATATCTTATAGCCCTCCTCCCCCCAGCGCCACCTCCCTCCACCCTCCCTCTGGTACGAACCTGCCAAGCCCCAATGCTGGAGGCACTCTCAGCGAAGGGGCGTCTGAAAACGCGACACAGCTTGAAGGCGTCGGAGCGAATCTCTGTGACGTTGTTCAGCAGGGCCCACAAGGCAGCCAGAGGGAAGGCCGAGGAGAACAGGTAGACATAGCCAAACTGCAGGAACAGCTCCAGGTAGTCGTCCATGGTGCCCTCAACACAGAATATAACAATAATAATAATAATAATAACAATAATAATGATAACAATAACAATAATAATAATAATAATAATAATAATAACAATAATAATGATAACAATAACAATAATAAAGATGAGAGAAGAAAAAAAGAAATAAAAGAAGAACAATAATGACACCAATAATAACAGTTCCACGTAGTCATCCATGGTGCCCACAACACAGAAAATAATAATAATAATAAATGAGAGAAAAAACAAAAACAAAAAAACTAGGCAGACGTAGCCAAACTGCAGGAACAGCTCCAGGTAGTCATCTAGGGTGTCCTGACCACAGGAAACAACAACAACAATAATAATAATAATCATGAGAGAGAAAAAAGAACAGGTAGACATTGCCAAACTGCAGGAACAGCTCCAGGTAGTCATCCAGGGTGCCCTGACCACAGGAAACAACAACAACAATAATAATAATAATCATATAAATGAGAGAAGAAAAAAAAAGAACATGTAGACATAGTCAAACTGCAGGAACAGCTCCAGGTAGTCATCCAGGGTGCCCTCAACACAGAATATAATAACAACAACAACAACAATAATAATAATAATATTAATAATAATAATAATAATAATGAGAGAGAAAAAAGAACAGGTAGACATAGCCAAACTGCAGGAACAGCTCCAGGTAGTCATCCAGGGTGCCCTCAACACAGAATATAATAACAACAACAACAATAATAATAATAATAATAATAATAATAATAATAATAATAATAATAATAATAATAATGAGAGAGAAAAAAGAACAGGTAGACATAGCCAAACTGCAGGAACAGCTCCAGGCAGTCATCCAGGGTGCCCTCAACACAGAATATAATAACAATAAATGAGAGAGAGAAGAAAAAAAAAGAACAGGTGGACATAACCAAACTGCAAGAACAGTTCTAAACAGTTGCAAACAGGAAAGCTGTTCAGATGGAAGATGAACAACAAAACAGGAAAACAGGAAAACCACAATAAGGTTCACTGAGCAGCTGCGACAACTCTTCACATAGCAGCAACCTGAGATGCACATCACAAATCTTCAGACGCACGCAGACAACACCCCTCCCCCACCTCTCCTGATCTCAAACCAACACAGCCAACAAAACCCACCTCACCTGATCTCAAACTGACACAGACAACAAAACCCACCTCTCCTGATCTCAAACCAACACAGCCAACAAAACCCACCTCTCCTGATCTCAAACCGACACAGACAACAAACCCCACCTCTCCTGATCTCAAACCGACACAGCCAACAAACCCCACCTCTCCTGATCTCAAACTGACACAGACAACAAACCCCACCTCTCCTGATCTCAAACCGACACAGCCAACAAAACCCACCTCTCCTGATCTCAAACCAACACAGCCAACAAACCCCACCTCTCCTGATCTCAAACCAACACAGCCAACAAACCCCACCTCTCCTGATCTCAAACCGACACAGCCAACAAACCCCACCTCTCCTGATCTCAAACCGACACAGCCAACAAACCCCACCTCTCCTGATCTCAAACCGACACAGCCAACAAACCCCACCTCTCCTGATCTCAAACCGACACAGCCAACAAACCCCACCTCTCCTGATCTCAAACCAACACAGACAACAAACCCCACCTCTCCTGATCTCAAACCGACACAGCCAACAAACCCCACCTCTCCTGATCTCAAACCAACACAGCCAACAAACCCCACCTCTCCTGATCTCAAACCAACACAGCCAACAAACCCCACCTCTCCTGATCTCAAACCAACACAGACAACAAACCCCACCTCTCCTGATCTCAAACCAACACAGACAACAAACACCACCTCTCCTGATCTCAAACTGACACAGACAACAAACCCCACCTCTCCTGATCTCAAACTGACACAGACAACAAACCCCACCTCTTCTGATCTCAAACCAACACAGCCAACAAACCCCACCTCTCCTGATCTCAAACCGACACAGCCAACAAACCCCACCTCTCCTGATCTCAAACCGACACAGCCAACAAACCCCACCTCTCCTGATCTCAAACTGACACAGACAACAAACCCCACCTCTCCTGATCTCAAACCGACACAGCCAACAAACCCCACCTCTCCTGATCTCAAACCAACACAGACAACAAAACCCACCTCTCCTGATCTCAAACCAACACAGCCAACAAACCCCACCTCTCCTGATCTCAAACCAACACAGCCAACAAACCCCACCTCTCCTGATCTCAAACCAACACAGCCAACAAACCCCACCTCTCCTGATCTCAAACCGACACAGCCAACAAACCCCATCTCTCCTGATCTCAAACCGACACAGACAACAAAACCCACCTCTCCTGATCTCAAACCGACACAGACAACAAAACCCACCTCTCCTGATCTCAAACCGACACAGACAACAAACCCCACCTCTCCTGATCTCAAACCAACACAGCCAACAAACCCCACCTCTCCTGATCTCAAACTGACACAGACAACAAACCCTACCTCTCCTGATCTGAAACCGACACAGACAACAAACCCCACCTCCCCTGATCTCAAACCAACACAGACAACAAACCCCACCTCTCCTGATCTCAAACCGACACAGACAACACGCCCCCCCCCCCTCCCCAACCCCCTCACCTCTCCCATTCTAAAACCCACAAACATAATATCACCCCCAACCCTACTGATCTCAAACCGACAAAGCCAACACCCCCACCTCTCCTGATCTCAAACCCACACGGAAGATGATACATACACCCCCCCACCCCTACCATCCTACCTGATCTCAAACCCATACAGACAACACACACACATCCCCCTCACCCCTGCCCCCCACCACCACCTCTCCTGATCTCAAAACCACACAATTAACCCCCCCCCCCCCCCCCCCCACTCTTGATCTAAAACCCATGTGCAACACATATACACCCACCCCTTTCCCCGACTTCTCTTGATCTCAAACTAACAGATGACACGTATACAACCACCCCTGTTCCCCCATCTCTCCTAACCTCACAACCCACACATGTAATGCACACAAACCCGACCTCTTAGAACATCACCACACCATTCCATGGTTCTCATTGTGTACTTCTCGACTGTGCATGTGTATGTGTGTGCATGTGTGTGGGTGTGTGTGTGTGTGTGTGTGTATGCGTGTGTGTGTGTTTGCATGTGTGCATGTGTACACATGTGCTTAGGTATCTACTCGTTTTTTGTGAAGTGCCCAAAGCCCTACTGAGAGAACTGGCGTTGTATAAATTCACATCATCATCATCATCATCATCATCATCACTCACCTCATACTCCTCCATAGTGCTCTCCACCACCACCTGCCTCTTCACAGCGCTATCCACAACACCTGGGGGGCTGGCGGCAGCGGCAGCAGAGCCAGTGGCGCCCTCTGGCTGCAGGTCCAGCACTGTGCGTTGCTGCAGCGCGGCTTCCAGGCGTCTGCTGCGACGTCGCAGAAAGAGGAATGGAACCAGCGCCTCTCGCACCTGGCCCACCACTTGCTGTGTCACCAGCACCGTCGACAGGAACTGAACCGTCACCACACGGAAGGGAAACAGTTAACTTGGTTTGATTCCTGTGTGCAAACTGTATTGTAAGTTCGGTTCTGCTGTGTTGTGCTCTGCTCTACTGTGTTGTGTTGTTTCAGTTTCTCAAGGAGGCGTCACTGCGTTCCGACAAATCCATGTACGCTACGCCACATCTGCTAGGCAGATGCCTGACCAGATGCATAACCCAATGTGCTTTGTCAAGCCTTGAGCGCATGCATATATGTATTCGGGTACCTATCCGAGTTGATTTCTTCTACAGAATTTTGCACAGAGCACGACACTCTCATTGCCATGGGTTCTTTTTCACTGCACCAAATGTGTGCTGCACACAGGACCTTGGTTTATAGTCTCATCCGAACGACTAGACGCTCAGTTCAATTTTCCAGTCAAACTTGGGAGAAAGGGCGAGAGTGGGATTTGAACCCACACCCGACGGGCGCAATAGCCGAGTGGTTAAAGCGTTGGACTGTCAATCTGAGGGTCCCGGGTTCGAATCACGGTGACGGCGCCTGGTGGGTAAAGGGTGGAGATTTTTACGATCTCCCAGATCAACATATGTGCAGACCTGCTAGTGCCCGAACCCCCTTCGTGTGTATATGCAAGCAGAAGATCAAATACGCACGTTAAAGATCCTGTAATCCATGTCAGCGTTCGGTGGGTTATGGAATCAAGAACATACCCAGCATGCACACCCCCAGAAACGGAGTATGGCTGCCTACATGGCGGGGTAAAAACGGTCATACACGTAAAAGCCCACTCGTGTGCATACAAGTGAACGCAGAAGAAAAACCCACACCCTCATGGACTCTGTATTGGCAGACGAGTGTCTTCACCATTCTGCCACCTTCCTCCTCATGAGGGGAAAACGGTTAACCCTGGTTTTGTGTCTTATTTGTTGGTTTGATTCCTGTGTGCATTGTAAGAGGATTCTAAACAGTAGCCAGACCCAAGCCCGACCTGAACAACTTGACCTCAAGGTCTGTTTTTGCAAACAGGTTGTTAAACCTCTAAAGTCTAAACAATATCAAATCTTTTGGCTCACATCTGTCTTGACAGGCACAATCGCTGAGTGGCTAAAGCATTGGAGTTTCAATCTGAGGGTCCTGGGTTCAAATCTTGGTTAACACTGCCTGGTGGGTAAAGGATGGAGATTCTTCTCATCTCCCAGGTCAAGATATGTGTCAGTCTTCAGTGGGTTATTGAAACAAGAACATACCCAGCATGCACACCCCTGAAAACAGAGTATGGTTGCCTACATGGTCTGGTAAATAAACAAAAAGGTCATACACGTAAAATATTACATGTCAGTATGAGTACATGTGTACATGACTGAAACCTAATTGAATGACACAGGAAACGAATGACAAAAGCGCCCACTGGCAGGTATCAGTCGGCTCTACCCAGGCAGGCAGCCTGTTGTGCAAACTACTCCATGTTTGTAAAGCACTTACAACTAGGGCTCTGGCAGATAAATAGAGTGATTGCCTAGGGGTAACGCGTCCGCATAGGAAGCGAGAGAACCTGAGCACGCTGGTTCGAATCACAGCTCAGCCGCTGATATTTTCTCCCCCTCCATTAGAACTTGAGTGGTGGTCTTGACGCTAGTCATTCGGATGAGACGATAAACCGAGGTCCCGTGTGCAGCATGCACTTAGCGCATGTAAAAGAACCCACGGCAACAAAAGGGTTGGTCCTGGCAAAATTCTGTAGAAAAATCCACTTCCATAGGAAAAACAAATAAAACTGCACGCAGGAAAAAATACAAAAAAAATAGGTGGCACTGTAGTGTAGCGACGCGCTCTCCCTGGGGAGAGCAGCCCGAATTTCACACAGAAAAATCTGTTGTGATAAAAAGAAATACAAATACAAACACAAGATAGGTGCTATATAAGTATCCATGTCATTTCATTTCATTTACAAACCACGTGATGCTATGTACCCAACTGTTCCAGTTGTCTGTGTATCGGCTTGATTGTGTTATATCAAAGTTTTTCATCTAAAAGACATTTTTTTTAATCAAGATGTTTTAATCAAACAAGCAAGCACAAAACACTGACAGTCACACATTTTCTTGTAACGTACACTCTTCAGCAGAACCCGATCCTGAAGATAGAAGGCAACGTAGAAAAGACAGATGAAGGAGTTCACAAAGTCGAACTGAAACAGAATGATAATAATAATGAATATTTAGACGCCCTATCTCCAGAGAGGCCAGAGCGTTTACAAATACAATTACACATACATACATTGATGCAGATACACTGCATGACATTCATTTGCCTATATGCATCAAAATAAACAGGTCACACACACACACACACACACACACACACACCAGGCATTCATACCGATACAGCCCCATTCCTCTCTCCACCCACTGATGAGTGCACATCCACAGACTCATTATTAAGTTATAACATGCGCACTACCAAAATAACCGTGAGAAATACCTTGAAAGAACATGCCATCTAATACTCTACATACAGGTTACGCATATATTTAATATTTGACACAGAGATTATAGATATATTGACCATCTAACATAATGCACACTACAGATAAATCATGAACACTCATATCCGAGATCAAACATCACACACTGATTCAGCCACCATCAACTCACCAGAATAAGCTTCATGACTAAATGGTTCTCATAGGATGAATCAGTGCGGTGGTTTTCTGAAAATGACCAGAGAAATAACAAGTCATATTACTTGAAAAATGAATAAACAAATATATATATATATATATATATATATATATACATAATTCTATAAACAAACAGATAAATAAATGAATACATGAATAAATAAATAAATGGATAGATAGATAATTGAATAAATAGATAAATAAATATATAAATAAATAAATAGATGAATGAATGAATCAATGTATAAATAAATTAATACATAAATAAATAAATATACAAATGTATACATAAATAGATAAATAAACAATAGATAAATAAACAGATAAATAAATGAATAAATAGATAAGATAAATAAACAAAATCATCAGGGCTGAAAATACAAGCCTTTCACTGCACGCCATTGGGGTGGCAAATTCATATTCACTGAGTGATTATTGTCACAAGCAGCGGGCTTCGTAGGTGGTGTCCACAGTATGTTGAATCAGAACAGGCATTTCTCAACACAACCAAAGTGACTCAGCAGAAGTGCAGGGTCTCCTCTGGTGTGGGGCTTCCTGGCGACTTAACAATGATAGTTCCATGTGGACTGCCAACGCTGGGGCTGGGACAGACGAAGCTGGGTGTGGGGTGTGTACGGGGGACTCAGAATGACTGGGAATAATGCTACTGAAAATGGTACAGATGATGGTGCAGCAAAAAAAAAAAAAGAAAAAAAAAAAGATTCTTCAGTGGGATGAAGACAGCCATCAGTTCAAAGAAGAAAACGAGATTCCATAACTGCCAGAAACACAGAAAATATGACTTACTCTGGTCCTCTACTTCACCCCATTTCTCTCCTCACCCCCCACTCATCTCCCACGACCCTACACAACCCAGCCTGTCTCTCAACAAACAAACAAAAAAAGCATGAAACAACAAAACTTAAACCACTATAAGCCACCATGGTGAAGTGGTTAGTGTCACAGACTGACAGCTGGGAGGACACGGGTTCGAATCCTAGTGAAGGTGGGTTTTTCGGCCCCTGGCCAGCTTCTACCCAGAGTTGAGTGTGCCGTGGGCTTAAATGGGAAGACTGGGACCACACAGTCGAGTATCATCCACTTCACAGATGCGTCTTTGGGTGTGTTGCTCTAATTTCCTTACCAACACTGCAAGTGTCTGTATCTCTCGGGCCTGGTTTACACTGCATATCATTATGACAGGAAACGTAGAGTACAGCCTTGTCACATAGTCCCAAACCTAAATGTACCTCCATAGCAGCATTTTCATCATCATCATCATCATCATAGTCATCATCATCATCATCCTTCTTCATCATCAATATTAAATTTTTTTTTTAAAGCCCCAAATTATGTGGCCTTTCATACCCTGCTCTCATGGTGACCTCAGTTTCAATACCTGTCCACTTCTGCGCTTGGGTTCAGTCTTGTGAAGGTCTTCAGTGTCGGTGGATTCAGGAGGGACTGCCGTTGGAGGGGCGTGGTGGAGGTCTCCACTCTGGGGGAGACGCTCACTCAGTCTGGCTCCACGACTAAGCCATTATTGTCGTCAGTAGGAGGCTGAGTAGGTAGTGTCCTAAGTACGTTAAATCAGAACAGGCACAACTGAACACCATCAAAGTGACTCACAGCAGCAGTGCAGGGTCTCCTCTGGTGTGTGGCCTGCTGGCGACCTAACGTTGATGGTTCCCTGTGGACCACCGGCGCTGGGACTGCGATACATGAACCCAGGTGTGGCCGTGTATGGGGGTAGCAGAATGAGCAGCATGGGAGTAATGCCACTGAAACGGTGCAGATGATGAAGCAGCAAAAAACAAAACAAAAAAAAACCCACTTAAACAACTCACTGCCAAACATCAAACACAAAGCAATAACAACAAAAAACCCTAAAAAAAACCCCAAAAAACACCCACCAAAGTCATTGAGCAGTTTGGCCACTCTCCGATAGACCCCATTGAGGAGGCCGATGAGCAGGGCGTAGACAGCGGTGGGAGCGTAGAGCAGCAAGAAGCTGCCCCACCCCTTCTCCCCCCCCTCATACGCCCCATCCGCCCAGCCCTGCAGCTCAAAGTACAGCAGCATGATGGCCAGGGCCACGCCCAGGCACGCCCCCACCACCGGCACCGTCACCGCATAGAACCGAACCGCCCTCTTCCACGCCGGGTACACCGGCTCCGGCTTCCGCGTCACGGGGTTGGTGCCCATGGTGCCGTGGTAACCAGCTCGCGGCTCCTCGAAGCGGGACGTGGCGGTGTCGATGGTGCCCCAGGTGTAGGCAAGCTCGGAGCAGTAGCGCTTCCATCCTTCCAGGAAGAGGGTGGACCACACCAGGTTGAAGATGGCAAAGACGGCCTCGCGGTACACGCTGCGCCAGGACGTCAGGAAGTAGACGATGCCGATGAGGGCCGGGGGGATGAGGGAGACGGTGTAGAGGCCCAGGAAGGCAAAGTACAGGCCGACCTTCTCCCCAAAGTACTGCTGGATGCCGTCTGTGTGAGAGAATATGCAGAGTCAATAGCGATTATAATAATATAATAATACATTGTACTTACATGGCGCAAACTCCCCACAGATGGGCTCTAAGCGCCTCACATGAAACAGTACATATATAACAGTGGATTATAGCACACAAGAGCACATGAAGATGTAGAAGTGGAAAACAAAATCTGTATCCACCAATACTACAAATTGCAGATATACAAATAATCGCAGGAAAAAGGCACAAAACACACACACACAAACACACACACACACACACACACACACACACACACATGTGCGCATGCTTAAACACCAACCCATAAGCACACACACCACAGGGATACTATGTGATACCATTGCATATCTTTTATACCCCTGAAAATGGAGTATGGCTGCCTAAATGGCAGCGTAAAAACCATCATACATGTTAAAAAAAAACAAAACCTGGCACATACCAAGTAAATGTGTGAGTTGCAGCCAATGGAGTATTGCTGCCTAAACGGCAGTGTAAAAACACTCATAAAACAAAAAAACAAACTGGCAATACCAAGTGAATGTGGGAGTTGCTGCCCACAAACACAAAAGAAGAGGATACAATTTTTTCTGATGTTACTAGTATTATTACAAAACGATCTTCTCCCAAAAGTACTGCTAGATGCTTTGTGTGTACATACGCCAATAATACTTTTTTCTTTTCCTTTTTTAAATTTTGTACTATGGCATTACAATCAAAAGGTTTGGAGAAAAAACAAACCGTCTTTGTTGTAAGTGGCATTCCGATCATCCAATGAAAACAAAAACAACCTGAGGTAACACTTTTAAAAGTATCCCAGTTTTTAAAACATATATTGTCCACGTTCAATAAAACATCAGTGATAATGCTCTATACATAATTTCTCTGCCCAGACAGCCAATGGAAAAGAAGCATGTTGTGCCTATTCCTTTACCCTCTGTAATGAAATGTCATTTGTTCATTTGTTCACTCTTGAGGAGATAATAAAGCGTTCATGTATTTCGTACACTATTAATTACAGATGGTTTGCAAGCTGTAGAGCTTGTGTGGCTGGTTAGTGTTCAGAACTTCTCTTTTAGAGATAACACATAATTCATGTATCTTGTACAAAGTAGTAACCTGTTTAACTTATGGATGGACTGCAAAAGTTGAAGAAACCTGCATGGCTGGTAATGGAAAAGATCTCCACCCTTAACCCACAAGGTGCTGCAACCAGGATTTGAACCCAGGACCCTTAGATTGGAAGTCCAATGCTTCAACCAATCAGCATAAACTGTTCTAAAAAAAAAAAAAAAAAAAAAAAATTAAATCTCAATTTTGTGTGTTTCAGAAACATTATTGGACTGAAGTTGTGATTCAATGAGTATGTATTGTTAGTGTATCCTCCACACCCAAAAAGGGGCAAAAGGATTAAATTTCTTTGAATCTTTGAGTCTTGAAAAGGGGTTCTGATAGCATGAAGCGTTCTGCTCACTCACGGATGGGCTGCAGACTGAGGAAGCGGTGAGGTTGGTACCACTGGTCACCCAGTCGCTTGAGGTCCTCCTCTTCATGCAGGGGGAACAACTGCTTCACCACCTCCTGGCTCTGCAACTTCTTGACTGTCCCACAGACATCAATAATGATGATATTATGATAACAACAACTTCTTGACTGCCCCACAGACATCAATGATGATGATATTATGATAACAACAACTTCTTGACTGTCCCACAGACATCAATAATGATGATATTATGATAACAACAACTTCTTGACTGCCCCACAGACATCAATGATGATGATATTATGATAACAACAATTTCTGACTCTCCCACAGACAGCAATAATGATGATAATATGATAACAACAACTTCTGGACTGACACACAGACATCAATAATGATGATATTATGATAACAACAACTTCTGGACTGACACACAGACAGCAATAATGATGATATTATGATAACAACAACTTCTGGACTGACCCACAGATATCAATAATGATGATATTATGATAACAACAACTTCTGGACTGACCCACAGATATCAATAATGGTAAAAATATGATAATAACAACTTCTTGACTGACCCACAGATATCAATAATGATAAAATTATGAAAACAACAACTTCTGGACTGACCCACAGACATCAATAATGATAACATTATAACAGCAACTTCTTGACTGATCCACAGACAACAATAATAATATTTACTGTACTGTATTGTATTGTATTTGTATTGTATTGTATTGTATTATTCTTTTTTTTATCACACAGATTTATCACTACACTGAGAGTGCAACCCCTTTTTTGTGTGTGTATTTTTTCCTGCCTGTAGGTTTTGACTCACTTGTGTAAACAAAGTGAGTCTATGTTTTAACCCCGTGTTCGGTTGTGTGTGTGTGTGTGTTGTGTGTGTGTGTGTGTGTGTGTGTGTGTGTGTGAACATGTGCGTGTGAGCATGTATGTGTGTGTGTGTGTGTGCGTATGCACATGCGGGGAGGGGCATGAGTATCTATATCAGAATGTTTGAATGTATGTTTATATATATTTGTTTTGCTTACATGTATGTGTAGTTTCCAAGGTACATTTTGGGGTGTATACCCTTAATGTAATGTGACATGTACAACAGCGTGTGTTTTGTAAAAGCACCAAGAGCAGTTTTCTTGACAGAGTGCTAAGTATCCACCATTATCATTAGAGAAAGAGGAAAGAAGCACAGCAACAACAAAAAAAACAAACAAAAAAATCACTGACTTATGCTCTTGCCGGGGTAGAGCTTTATAGCATCGTATCCCGGCACACAGACATCCATCTCTGTGGCGCGAATCACCTCTATCTCTCTCAGCGCCAGTTTCTGCTTCTCCGCCTGGCTGAAGAACGATGACAGGTCACCTGAACACAAATACATCACACGTCACCGGAATAAACACACACGTCACCTGAACACAAATACATCATACGTCACCGGAGTAAACACACACATCACCTGAACACGTGTTTAAATACATCATACATCACCGGAATAAACACACACGTCACCTGAACACAAATACATCACACGTCACCGGAATAAACACACACGTCACCTGAACACGTGTTTAAATACATCACACATCACCGGAATAAACACACACGTCACCTGAACACAAATACATCACATGTCACCAGAATAAACACATACGTCACCTGAACACACACAGACACACACAGACACAGACACAGACACACACAGAAACAGACACACACACATCACCTGATCTCACACACACACACACACACATGCCACCTGAAAACACACACACACACACATACAGACACAGACACAGACACACACACAAACAGGTCACCTGAACACACGCACATATCACCTGATCACACATACACATCAACACACACACACACACACACACACACACACACACACACACACATCACCTGAACACAAACACAACACACACACACAATCCCACATAAGCCATACACACCATCTTACTCCTCCTCTTCCTCCCTCCCTCCCTCTCTCTCTCCCTCCCTCCATCCTCTCCCAGTCAAGTGCACTACCTGAGCCGATGAAGCTTTCGATGTCTTGGACGTTCACTTCACGATGGAAACCGTCCGTGTGCATCTTTTTCATCTCCTGCATTTCTGCAGCCAGCAGCAGCCGGTCCTGCCCTGCTCCCACCAGCACCACTGTTTCCTGGAAAAGTTTCAGTTTCAGTTTCAATTTCTCAAGAAGGTGTCACTGTGTTTGAACAAAATCCATATTTGCTACACCACATCTGCTAGGCAGATGCCTAACCCGCAGCACAACCCAACGCAAATTGTCAGGTCTTAAGTGCACACACACACACACACACACAAACACACACACAGACACACACACACACACACACACACACATATATATATATATATATATATATATATATATATATATCTGGCTCTTAGTGCTGCAGCCTTGTGGGCTAGTTGGCCTTTGGGAACCATTCCAACGCCGACTGTCCTAAAACCCTCCTGGCCGAGAGAGTGGGGATGTAACTTGGGCAAGACACTCTCCACTATAATCAACTTCTAGCCCAAATAGTTGGACACGACTGACTATCATATATATAAAATATATATATACATGTGTGTGTGTGTGTGTGTGTGTGTGTGTGTGTGCCTATCAGAGTGGATTTCTGCAACAGAATTTCGCCAGAGGACAACACTCTCATTGCCATGGGTTCTTTTTCATTGCGACAAATGCATGTTGCAGACTGGACCTCAGTTTAACATCTCAACAAAATGACTCGTCTTAACCATTCTGCCACCGTCCTCTTCCTGATGAAGCACAATCAACACTGCTTCACTGTCCATACACTTGCTTCTTTTCTTTTTTTTTTTTGCTTTTTTTTTTGGCGTGACAGTCAGTTGTGTCTGACTATGACCATCAGATCATAGATGAGGCAACTGCTGTCCCAACTGTCTGGGCTAGAATCTTATCAAAGTGGGCAGCGTCTTGCTCAAGTTACATCCCCACTCTCTCAGCCAAGGGGACCTCAAGACAGATGGTACTGGGATGGCTCCCAAAGGCCAAGTG
>NC_134884.1:20147904-20150404 GCF_041734735.1 Babylonia areolata
GTGTGTGTGTGTGTGTGTGTGTGTGTGTGGCGGTGGTGTGTGTGTGTGTGTGTCTGTGTGTGTGTCTGTGTGAGAGGTGGTGGTGGTGGTGGTTTGTGTGTGTGTTGTGTGGAAGTGGTGGCTGTGTGTGGTGTAGTCTGGTGTGGTGTGATGTGTGTGTGTGTATATATATATATGTGTGTGTGTGTGTGTGTGTGTGTGTGTGTGTGTGTGTGTGTGTGTGTGTGTGTGTGTGTGTGTGTGTGTGTGTGTGTGTATTAATTCCCAACTAAAATGGATGCTCTGTACTTGAACATTTTAAGTCTCTGCATTTGAAAGCTCGTTCAGAAAAAGCAACACAAATGCATGAAAATAATTCTGGCAAAAACAGACAGAACAAAAAAAAAAATAAAATAAAAAAAGGGGGGGGGGGGAACTGGTACTACTTCTAATATGTTGGTCTGTATCATTACCTACTACTTCTAATATGTTGATCTGTATCATTACCTACAACAGACTGAACTATTTGAAAAGAGGAAAGAAGAGAAAGTGGTACTATTCTTGACTAATGCTGAGCTGGACTACTTGCAGTCTGTTATATACAATCGTTATATTTCATTACTCATGGTCGTTTAAGTCCCCCCATACCCTCCCCAACCCCCCCCTCCCCCCCCCCCCTCCTTCATTTCTTCTTTTCTCTCTCTCTTTTCCTCTAGCTGTTTAACTCTATCCATACAAACAACGAAAGAGACGACGTTAACAGCGTTTCATCCCAATTACCATCATCAAAATATCGCAAGCGGAACGCTTTCATACTGAAGAGGTGAATGTTGACAAAGAATACCACAGTTCTGACAATGGAAGCTAAAGGTTGGGTCATTGAGACACCCACTGGACATCTGAGGGGTCTGTGTAGAGGAGAAGAGAGGACCGGCCGTACTGAGTGAGTTAAACTTCATCATCACTGATGATGGCCGCTGTCTGTCTCCCTAACCTTGCCTGGCAAGCTCTGTGTTGTTGGCATGCTGTTATTCTACCTATTCTTCTTCTTCTTCTGCATTCATTGGTTGCAACTCCCACATTGACTCATATGCACATGTTTGTGGGTTTTGACACGCATGACCATTTTTACCCTGCCATGTAGGCAGCCATACTCCGTTTTTTGGGATGTGCAGGCTGGGTATGTCCCTGTTTCCATTACCTACTGATCGCTGACACAGATTAAAGAATCTCAAGCATATTTGATCTTCTGCATGTGAATACACATGAAGGAGGATTCAGGCACTAGCAGGTCTGCACATCAGTTGACCTGGGAGATCGGAAAAACGTCTGCCCTTAACCAACAAGGTGCCGTGACCAGGACTCGAACCCAGGACCCTCAGATTGAAGGTCTAACTCTGTAACCATGTGGCTGTTGCACCCATCATCATATTACCTTAGATGAACGTAAAATGAATCTGATGAATGCTGGACAGTTCCAAAAACACTTGTATTGTACTGCATTGCATTGAATTGCATTGCATTACCCTTTGTCACAACATATTTCTCTGTGTAAAATTTCAGGCTGCTCTCCCCCAGGGTGAGCGCATTGCTACAGTACAGCACCACTCTTTTTTTTTTCTTTCTTTTTTTTTCCTGCTTGCATGTGTAACTGTTTTCCTATCAAAGTAGATTTTTCTGAAAGACTCTGCCAGAGAAAACCCTTTTATTGCCATGGGTTCTGCAACATTTGCTAAGTGCATGGTACCTCGGTTTAGCATCTCATCCAGATAACTAGCGTCCAGACCACTATTCAAGGTCCAGCAGAGGGAGAGAAAACACTGTTGAGTGTAGGATTTGAACCAGTGCACTCAGATTCTCTTACTTCCTAGGTGGACACCTTACCACCATGCCAACACTCCACAAACAAAACAAAGGAGACAGGCGGGGGTGGACAACATGGGGCTCAAGCAGGTTTGTGTTCAGCACACCCTGCAGTAAGGTATGAATTCAAGAATCCACACTTGATTTGCAGCAGAGACAGATTCAGAAATTCATGCTTGGTTTGGGATGGGGATGGATTCATCAGTCTAATATCATCATCTTATATGAACATGGGGATGGATTCATCAGTCTAATATCATCATCTTACATGAACACGGAGATTGATTCATCAGTCTAATATCATCATCTTAGATGAACATGGGGATGGATTCATCAGTCTAATATCATCATCTTACATGAACATGGGGATGGATTCATCAGTCTAATATCATCATCTTACATGAACAGACTATAAATGAACAAACAAACGGGATGGATTCACGAATCCAAACTTGGGATAGGATGGAAATATGTAATTCTCAATTGGTTTGGGATAGAAACGGATTCAGTAATTCACACTGGGGGTAGGATAGAGATGGATTCAGGAATTCACCCTTGCTTGGGGCAGTGGAGGATTCAAGAATACACACTTGGGTTGGGATGGAAATGAATTCAAGAACCCAAACTTGGGTTGTAACAGAAATGGATTCAGGAATCC
>NC_134884.1:20160404-20172904 GCF_041734735.1 Babylonia areolata
TGCACATCGGCACCCGGGCTGGCAGGCTGACCACACTGGCACACCGTCACACACACACACACACACACACACACACACTACAAACCACACACGCAAAGCGGCACACACACAAACAAGCAACACACACACCGTGACACTGACAAACTGAATAAGCTAAAAGATAACTTCCGCATGCATATTACCTATTTTGATTTAATGTTTTCAGGCATATACTTACCCACGTACTGTGCGTGTGTAATATGATTCTATACTGTTTAAACAATGTACATGCCTTCATTTTCCAACTCAAATATTGTGACAATCCCTAAATTTCGACGTGAATCGGAGTACTCAAAACTAAATTGACCAAATACCGACAACAGGTTTTCCGTAAGTCAACACCCCATTTCTCATGGCGTGCTTCTGTGAGCTACTGATCTACGCCAGTGGAGATCGGACAGTCAGATCTTGCTACTTTCAAGGACACCCCTGAGTGGTCAGCAATGCTTGATTTGTTTTTGATAACCTAATGAAAACAGTGTCAAGATATGGAACCAGTCAGATGGGGTGGAAGGGCAGAACTTCCTTGGAATGCGCGAAACCTGTGATTGCGAACGTTTCGTCAGGTAAGAGAAAGCAGGTGGGCATTGTTGACACAAAACATCGGTCGCTTTCAGAGAGATAATGTTTTGACATTGAAGACAGTCTTTCCAGCTTTGCTTGCAGCAGGGTACTTTTCCATTACATCGTTGTCATTTTGACATTTTTGGTATGATAGTCAATTTAGCGACCTCGTGGAACGTTTATTCCGTTTGTTAAAACAATTTTGGGTTCAGAAATGTTTCCTGGTGTTCTGTACAGATCGTCGCGCGAACATTTCTCTTGACCGATAGTTTCAGTTTCACAGTTGAAAAAGAAAAGAGTTTACGTTTCAAGGTCGGACCAGAGTCATCGTTTTAGCGTTTGAAAATCAGTACAAATAATATGTTCGATTCAGTCGTCTTCGATGAGTGTACATAATATTCAGGTCTGCAGTGATCACATATGATTCATGACCTCATAGTCTTTATATTGTTGTAAAATTTCGACTATGAGTTGTTCTCATGTCTCCATATTACTTAATTTCTTCGTGATGGACTTCATACAACTTGTCCTCTCTCTAAAGTAAGAAACAGACATCACATGTTGACTTCTAATGATTCAAGTAACCTCACATAAAAGATGTGCATCAAGCTATGAATTCACTGATTTCTTGGATCCTGACTAACCAGAACATTTATTGTCATCAAATTTGAATCACATTGCTCTGCACTGCACTGCACTGCACTGCACTCCACTACACCACACAACACCACACCACACCACACCACACCACACCAACAAACTGCTCTGTTCTTAACACTACATTACATGACACTGCACTGCATTACATTACACTATACGACATGACACTACGCAACACTACACTACACTACTCTGTTCTTAACACAACATTACATGACAGTGCACTGCATTACACTACCCTATACGACGTGACACGACATGACACAACGCTACACAACACTACACTACACAACACTACATATTGTTCCATGTCACATCACATCCAGTATCTTGTACCACTCTGCACTGCTTTATACTGAGCCACACTGCAGTTTCAGTTTCTCAAGGAGGCATCACAGCACTCAGACAAATTCATATACGCTACACCACATTTGCTAAGCAGATGCCTGACCAGTAGCATAACCCAACGCGCTTAGTTAGGCCTTGTGTACCTACCTGAGTGGATTTCATCTATAGAATGTTGGCAGAGGACAACACTCTTGTTGCCATGGGTTCTTTTTTAGTGCACCAAGTGCATGCTGCACACTGGGCCTTGGTTTATTGTCTCATCTGAACGACAAGGTGCTCAGTTCGATTCTCCAGTCAAACTTAGGAGAAAGGGTGAGAGCGGGATTTGAACCTAGACCCTCATGGACTCTGTATTGGCAGACAAGTGTCATAACCATTCTGCCACCTTCCTCCTGCATTATACCACACAGCAGTATACCTCGACATGGTACTAGTATTCTGCACAACACACCCTCCACACCATACCTTCTGCATCACACTACTCTACACTACACAACTCTGTGTTAAGATACATAACGTGGAGTGGTGTCCTAGTGGTAACAGGTCTGCCTAGGAAGCAAGAGGATCTGAGCGCATGGGATCGAATCCTTCACTCACCAGAATTATCTTCCCCGCCACTAGACCTTGTGTGGTGGTCTGGATGCTAGTTCTTTATCATTCGGATGAGATGATAAGCCGAGGTCCTGAGAGCAGCAAGAACTTAGTGCACATACTATTTATATTTATTTATTATTATTATTATTTTTTAATTATTATTATTGCTACTAACATTTTTTATATTATAATTATTATTTATATATTTATTTATGTAAGCTTATCTATTATTTATTCACCTTTTTTTTTCCCTCAAGGCCTGACTAAGCACGTTGGGTTATGCTGCTGGTCAGGCATCTGCTTGGCAGATGTGGTGTAGCGTATATGGATTTGTCCGAACGCAGTGACGCCTCCTTGAGCTACTGAAACTACTACTACTGCACTAACTGATGGCAACAAAAGGGTTGTCCCTGGCATGATTATATACAAAAATCCACTGTGATGGTAAAACAAATACAATCACAGGTTGAAAACAGAAGAAGGAAAAAAAGGAGTGGTGCTGCACTGTAGCACAGCACTTTCCCTGGGGAGAGCAGCCCGAATTTCATTCACAGAAATCTGTTGTGACAAAAAGTAATACAATACAATACAATGCAATGCAATGCAATGCAATGCAATGCAATACAAATACAGTACAGTACAGTATGGTACAGTACATTACAGTACAGTACAAGGAATGCTGCAATGCATGATGACAAAGAAAACCACAGTTTAGTAAAATTCAGAGAGCATTTAATAATGCAGAACAGTTGCAAGGGATTTTTTTTTAAAGTAAAATAATCATTTTCAAAAAATTCCCTGAATTATCCAGAAGGTAAATTTTGCAACTTCAAATCACTTAAAAGGAGAAAGAAGAAAAATTATTCCACTGATTTTTGTCCACTTTCAACCCCATTTCAGAGTCTGTTCAGTTTTCAGCCAACTGAAGGAGCTAATAGTATTATATCAGTTGGGGATGACTGTTCAGTTTTCAGCCAACTGAAGGAGCTAATAGTATTATATCAGTTGGGGATGACTGAAACTGGCTCTCACTCTGCAAGGGATCACTTATTTCCTATGTCTGATAGAGACGATGGGACTAAGTCTCATTTGTTCTGAATCATTTACTCACTCTGCAAGAGATCACTTATTTCTTGTGTCTAACATAGACGGGGGAAACAAAGTCCTGATTCGTTCTGAATCATTTTCTTTCCTCTGTTGCAGACAAACCCTGTGACCAAACCTGTCCAAGATGAATGGGAGACTGTTGGCCCTGTTGGTGGTGCTGTGCTGTGTGGGTGGTGACAGTGGGTGCCCGCAGAACTGTGTGTGTGAGCCAGAGGGGAGGGGACAGAGTGTGTGGTGTCATGGTCAGCCCCTCCCTTCCATCATCACCAAGCTCCCACACAACACTGCTCGCCT
Source organism: Babylonia areolata (assembly GCF_041734735.1). Classification (NCBI taxonomy): domain Eukaryota; kingdom Metazoa; phylum Mollusca; class Gastropoda; order Neogastropoda; family Buccinidae; genus Babylonia; species Babylonia areolata. Next base: position 20,164,011 of record NC_134884.1, read on the forward strand.
CAGAATCAACGGCATTGCTTTGGAGTCCCTGCGTCCAGGTGACCTTAAGGATGCTCCAAGGTCCATCCAGCACCTCACCATCACCAACACCAGCCTTCAGCGACTGCAGGAATCCACATTTTCTCAGACCTTCACCTTTCTGCAGGAACTTGACTTGAGTGGCAACAAGCTGAGGTATATTTCCAAAGGGGCATTTTCTGGGTTGAGCAGTTTGCGTTTGTTGAACCTGTCAAGAAATGACATGGACAGTTTAGGATCTTGCCTGGAGCCGCTTGTCAGCCTGCGACAGCTGGACCTCAGCTTCAACTTCATCCATCAGCTTCAGCCAGTCACCTTGCATGCTCAGTCTAGTCTGAGCTATTTACGCCTTGATGGAAATCAGATTGAGAGTCTCAGCGGTGATGCCTTTCAGGCCTTGTCCTTTTTGACAGAACTCAGGGTTCAGAACTGCAGCATATCCACCATAAGTGACAGCTGCTTCACCGCTTTCCCCAGGGTGCGCCTTGTGGACTTCAGCCATAACCGTCTTAGGTCGTTCCCCTCTTCTGCAGCTTTCAGAAACCTGCGGCAGCTGCAGCATCTGTATCTCCATGACAACAGGCTGCTGGAATTGCATGCCAATCAGTTCGATGGTTTGCGTGTGCTCACGTTGTCGCTGGCTCGCAATGATATCGGAGTGCTTCGCCCTGATGCTTTTAATGGGCTGACTGTTGAAGAGCTTGATATCTCCCAGAACAAACTGATGGAGATTGATAGTGAATCTCTACAACCTCTAGCATCACATCTGCTGTCTTTGAATGTGGCCTATAATCCTATTCGCGTTCTTCATCCAGAGATGTTTAAAGATTTAAGAAAGTTGGAATCCTTGAACGTTTCAGCTTGTTCTTTGAGCAGTGTCCCCTGCAGGACTCTTCGGCAATCTCTACAACCTGAGGACTTTGGACATTTCAGAAAACCACCTGCAGAATGTGTCAGAGGAGTTGATCACGGTGTTCAGCCGCCTGGTGAGATTGAGCGTGCACCACAACCCGTGGCACTGTGACTGCCACATCACCCCCTTCAGAAACTGGCTGAGGTCACGCCAGTCCATACACAAGCTCTACTGTCCCACTGGACACCATCCCAGTGACTGTGCTAACCTCAGGTGTTCCTCACCAGATGGGCAGCGAGGGCGGAAGGTGTTCAACCTGTCCAGTCCTCGGGTGCTGAAGTGTGGAGGCAGCGTGGCCAGAGCTGGTCTGCTGGTCCCTGTACAGATCAGCATCGTGTTGGGTTGCCTGCTGGTAGCCTTTGGCATGCTCTTCCTCACCCTCTACCTCTGGCGGCGGGGACACACCAAGAAAGAGCTGAAGCTGTTGTTCAAGAAGAAGCGGAAGCCAGACAGTCACGAAGAGGATGAGGAGGAGGATGAGAGAATAGAGCCTTTCCTGGACTGCGACAACAAGTCACTCACAGAGTCGCACCACAGTTTTGTGATGAAGCGGTTTTTCGACCGATATGTGACAGACCGTAACTTGCTGGAGCCCCCTTTTCCTTCCCAGGAGGATCCAGCAGAGCTGCAGGCACTGCCGAAGCAGAAAGACAGCATGTACTCCTCCAACCCCTCCCTGTACGATGCCAGTCACAGAAGTTGCAGTGCTGTCGTTGTAGGCATTGAATCTGCAGTGTGACCCACTTTTTTTTTCTTTCTTTTTTTTTTTTGTACAGAAAATTTTTTTCTAGCATAATCCATATGTATAACTTGTTCATGTTGCATGTTTTCCATCTCCTCAAAACTTATGTGCAAAATGAATGGTATACCTTACGTTTATAGGCAAGACTCATTATATTTATATGATATATACAGAGTTGAAGAATCTGGTGAATAGTTCTTCAGTTCAGGACCCCAGTGACTCTTCACAGAGTAAAGGGTGAAGAAGAGTATATTTTAAAAGATATATATATTATGCATATCATATTATATTATATTATATTATATATATATATATATATATCCCACTCTGTTGTTTTTTTTAAACGAGAAAATGTTTTTTCAGGGTCTTTTGAATGATCCCCATCACTTCTCTGATCTTTCCCATGGAGGTGCTGGTTTCTGCGCAAAAGGTGTTGATTTTTCGATCCACAATTGGTTTTGTGATCATTGTTACCCCCATACCATCTCTACCCCTATCTTTCCCCTCCCACTTATGATAGGGAGGAAATTGCCTCGCTCAGACGTTTCCTTACTCTGCAGAGGGGTGTTCTTGATTTTCCATGGGCGTTGTCATTGTCAGTCTTCACTCACTGCATGGTCAAGTGTTGTTATAAGTGTGTGTGTGTGTATGTCTGTGTGTTTGTGTGTATGTGTGTGTGTGTGTGTGCCGTGGAAGCTGCGATACATAGCCTAGAAATGAGTGCGTGGAGGAGGGGGGTATGTGTGGGTGTATGTGTGAATGTGTGTCTTCATGTTTTACATTTATTTGCTTATTTATCATCATTGTTGTCTTATTTATTTATCTATTTATCTATTTTTATTATTATTATTATTATTATTACTACTACTACTACTACCCCTTTTTTATATATTATAATTATTATTTATTTATTTATTTACTTATTTATGTACGCTTATCTATTATTTATTCACCTTTTTTTCTTCTTTTTTTTTCTCAGGGCCTGACTAAGCGCGTTGGGTTACGCTGCTGGTCAGGCATCTGCTTGGCAGATATGGTGTAGCATATATGGATTTGTCCAAAGACAGTGACGCCTCCTTGAGCTACTGAAACTGAAACTGAAACTGTTATAAGTTTGTAAGTATTGTGAGGTACAACATCCATGCTTCAACTCCGTTCATGTGAAAGATCAAATATGCACATAAAGGTCCTGTAAACCATGCCAGATGTTAGTGGGTCATGGAAACATGAACATGCCCAGCATGCAAAACAGAATATGGGTGCCTATAATGGTCATGTGAAAACTGTCATGTATATAAAATCCGATTTACACATGAGTGAATGCAGGGATAACAGACCTTGAACACAGAACGAAAGAAATAAAGAAAAATCCATGACATCTGCAGAACCTGTTGAGAGGAGATGGTAGTGTACACTTGCAGTCAGCTTCAAGCTCTCAACGATTCTGCAGGTAAAAGTTGTTCTTTCTAATAAAAACAAAATCCCTTTTCTTTGAATTACAAAAAAAAAGAAGAAAAAAAAAATAAACAGCTGTCATACCTTGAACTGTTCAGTAGGAAATAAAAACAACTAGATTGCAGAGTGGGGTAAAACAGTCATTTCTAAATATCTCTTTGAAAATCAATGAACTAAAATGCATATTCAGAAGAGAGAAAAAATACTGATGGTGATGGCTGTTGTCACCATAAGAAGGAACAGATTCAGCATGTTTTCAGTTTAGTAACACTTTACTGTGACACATTTTTTCCAACCTATTTGTACACCAGCTTCATAATAATCAGGAATCAGTTCTCTCTATTTACATTCTGGAGACTTGTACATTAATGGGTTTTTTATGCAAACAAGGCAGCTTGTCATATTCATTGATTGACCGGTTTTTAAAAAAAATTTTTGCTGTTGTTTTTTTATAGGTTTTGTTTGTGTCCCATAGCATGTGAAATGCGATGTAACAAGATCAGACAAGACTATACCACTTTATTGTACTGACACTCAACAAATTTGTCTTTTGTACATGCGAATGAAAATAAAATGCGTAATCTCTAATAATTAAAAACAATCCAATCATCCAGTATTTCATGCAACCCCTCCCCCTTCTCCCCCCCCCCATACCCCCCCCCCCCCCCCCATACCACCCCCCCAAAAAAAAACAACAACAACAACAACAAAAAAAACAACAAACAAACCTCCACCTTCTCTCCCTTACCTCCCAAAACAAATGATAAACCACCCAACTATTCTTGAGTGATGTGTATACTTAATAAATCAAATGTGAACTCCCCAATAAATCCTGCAGACAGTGCTCATGCAACATTATGCTCTTCATGTACATATTACAGTTAACTTCCCACCATAAGTAAATAAGTTAAATGAATTATACACTACCCATTCTCAAAATAGAGAGAGAGTACATGCAATACAAGAATACAACCACCAGTAGCTCCAAGAATTCCTTTTTATTCAATCAAGCTCCTCAGTACATGATGCTTATTTGCAGTTGGTGGCTTCTCTTAAAAATCACTTGACATTTGGAATAAAACTTGTTTCAAAACATTTTGTTTGGACAAAGGGGGTCTGATGGAAATTGTTACAAACATGGGATCAATGAAATAGTGACAAATAAAGCTGCATGATCCCACATCTGACACCATGAATGGAAATAATGACAAATAAGGCTGAATGGGAATCATGCAGTTTAATCTCTTTCTTAGGAGTGTCATTGCCAACAACCTTGACCCTTTGACTTACCTGTTATCTTTTTGTCTTAATATACAAATCAAACAGAACAACATAAAATTTTATATCAATAGGTTTCCAAGCATGTTTAGAAAGAAAAGAAGAAGAAGAAAAAAATCAAAGGGGTGGGGGTGTGGAGGGGAGGGGAATGTGGGGAAAACAGAATGCTTTGTGTTCCATGTATTATTATTTCCCTTGAAAAGATCTGACATTCTTGCAATATATCGTCTTTAAAAAAAACCCACGTGATATTCATTACCATTCCCTATTAAACAAAAGGTAACCAATCCAAAAGATTATTAACCTTAACCTGTGATATTTCATTTACCTCCAGCTCTTTCTCTCTCTCTGTCACTTTCTCTCTGTGTGTGTGTGTGAGTGTGTGTGTGTGTGTGTGTGTGTGTGTAAGACTGCAATTGCTTCTGTGTCAAATTATATCACCAGACAAGATTTCCTTGCTGATTGGGATGGGACTTTCCCAGATCAACGACGAAGGGGTCATTGTTTGTTTTTGAATTTAAAAGGTCATCTATTAAAATTTGTTGAAATTGATTGATTATTCATGGGAGCAGTTTTTCAGTCATTCAAAAGTTTCTTTTGTAGTCATTTTTAAGAACAAAGGTAAATTTTCTGAACATGAAAACCAGATTTATCAGTCATTTTTAAGAACAAAGGTAGATTTTCTGAACATGAAAACCAGATTTCTCAGTACAGAGGAAACATAAAATAAAACCCGAAAAACATGTCGATTCTTAAAACATGATACTGTTATATTTAAGACAGTGGTCATTAAAGAAAACATGACTTTTTGAGTAACAAAAGATTTTGTCATTAAATCTTTTGCTGCCATAGGTGACTTTAGTCAGCTGGACTGTTCACCGCCACAGGCAACTTGAGTCAACATCAAGGGGATGTATTAAATGGACCACTTTTCATATGGTGACAAAACTCAACAGCTGCAATCAACTTTCCCACACAGTAGGAAACTGACTTACCTTCCCCCCATGAAAGAGTTTGAAGTGAAGAAGTCCACTGCGTTCTTATGACATGAACCAAATCGTGTGTGTGACTGAGAGCATAGAGTAAAATATTTGGCACTGGGGAGTGTTTTATCTCACAGAAACTTGGCGGTGAAAGAGTTAACATTGTGCACACGTGTGAAACAAGCAAAATAAGGTGACCGGCAGTGCCACCATTGATCATCAGAAACATTTTTCTTAAAATGTTCCTTGACCTTTTCAGTTGAAGGCCATGTGTATTTGCATGAAAACTGTTGCTTTGGTTGTGTAATAGTCACAGTGAAATAGTTTATTATTGATTGTTGGGTTGAAGAACTGCTGTGCTACTTAGCGGAGTGGGGACCTAGTGGTAATGCACCCTTGAAAGAAACCAGTGTGTATGGGTACAAGTTCCATTTATGGACCAGGATTTTTACTGTCCCGTCCACTAGACCTTGAGTAGTGGTCTGGATGCTAGTCATCCAGATGAGACAATAAACCAATGTCCCATGCTCAGCATGCACTTTGCAAAGAAAGGGTTGCCCCTGGCAAAATAAATGTAGAAAAAATCCACAGTAAAAGTAAAGATAAATACACTTACTGACAGGGAAAAGAAAAAAAATGTAGGTGACGCTGCGCTTTGTTGATGCACTCTCCCCTGGGGAGGGTCAACAGAGTTCTGTACAGAAATCTGTTGTGACAAAGAATAATACAATTCTTCAAATGTGTTTATTAACATTTATATGGTCAAAAAGATGTCGCTGTTCACAAGCAACTCTATAGCACTGCATTTCATTTATTTGCCAAAACTATGTTGGCCTTCAAATAAATGAATATTCACATACAGTATAATTGTTTACATCACTCTACATGTATTATTGTGTGCAAGGAATAGTTTAGACAGTGCAGCTTATGCATAAACCAGTGAGTTAGTAAGGTTTTCTAATTTATGGAATGGAAATCAATGTTAATGTAACATATATTTCATACTGATGTAAATTTGTGCATGCTTGTTTTCGTTACACAGAATATGAAGTTGGCTTTTTTATTTTAACAAAAAGCATTATAAACAGGATTTAAGGAGTTGACAGATCTATGTATTGGCATCTTTGCATATCAAGAGGTACTGATTCTTTCTCCAGACAACAGTACGTGTTTGCAAAGCTGAAAGAAAACTGGCATTGTTCTGTGACATTTGTTGCTTATTTTTTCTTTGTGGCCTCAGTTGCATGCAAGAGATTAGCTGGCGTACCATTTTGGATTGATTTTGATTGAAAGCAAAAACATTTGATTCACACTGAAGTTCTGAAACTGAACGAAAATGAATTAAATAAGTAAGTATATGATTTTGTGGTTTGGAAATGGTCACAAAGTGTGTATCTTGCTCAGAATCAGATAATATAGATAGATAGCTAGATATAATAATAGTAGATATCTACCTACATTTTTGGATATATCTTTATCAGCATGTGTACCAGGGTCACAAGGAATATTGATGTGTATTTTTGTATTTAATATGGAAATAAATAGAAAAACTTGTTTTTGTTATCATTAGAAAAGAATAAACTCAAATGTAAAAATTAGTCATTTTCTTTAATGACGACAGTCACCAGTATGGATGACTGAACATTAAACAAAATTTCCTCTTTTCTCCATTTTTTGGTTTTGTTTTGTTTTGTTTTGCTTTGGTTTTTTATCTTTAAGTTTTTGTTCAGAAGAGGTTGATGTGTCATACCATGTTATGATGCAGCAGTAATCTTACACAGCCAGTGTCTTGGCTTTGAAAATGTACAATGAATTGGAAAACAATAACACAATGTACTACTGACCATCAAACACATCAAAAGAAATAATTTGATATTTGGTGCAGACTGTTGCGAAAGGAATAAGTGCTGAACAAGATGCGTCTATTTCTTTATTGTTTTTAATAAACTTACCCGTATCATATTCAAAGCCGACATGCAAAAACTTCTTCTTATATCCTCTGTACAAAGTTATACTACTTACATGTTCTGTTGTTTTTTTCCACCACTATTATATCTTGTTAATTTCTTCTTCTTCTTTTTTTTTCTCTTTCTCTTGGAAGGAATGGGTTGAGGGGCACTTTGAGGAAAAAAGATGGTATAACATCATTTTCAAATCATGGCGGCAGAAAAGAGTCAAGTTCAAATCATTATCATCAGGTGTGTCATCATATTATGTGCTCATATTTTATCTCTTTGAAGCCTTGTCATTTAATTGGGGAAATTAACATTTCATCTCTCTCTCTCTCTCTCTCTCTATATATATATATATATATATATATATCTGTCATAAAAAAAAAAGAAATCAGCTTTTGCTACAAATTGGTGCTGTCTTTTCAGCAGTAATGCTGTTCATATGTTCAGATGCAGATCATTTGATTATACATTCCTTGTTGTTTCGCTTTCAGCATTTTTTTTGTTTTTTTTTTGTTTTTGTTTTGTTGCTGCTCCACCATCTGCACCATTTCAGTGTGGGTATTACTCCCACATTGCTCATTCCAACTCCACCATACACCACCACATCTGGGTTCACACATATCATATTTTGCCAACATTTTACATTGATACATTCCTTTTTCGTTTTTCAACGTAGGATTTACCTGCACTTTAAATTCATTTTTTTGTTGCTGGTGGTAGAATGCTCTTTTTTTTTATGCTCAAGAATGGTTTGAGCTTAAAGTTGATGTTCATTTGAATTGATTTACTTATGTAGCGGTTCTGTTTGCTGTTTACAACACAACAGCAGTTATAGTTGTTGTGTGTTTGTATATCACCATGGTTCATGTCCTTATTAAATGTAATCCTGAATTGTTTGACACCATTATGTGATACCATTAGTTTTATGTTGTGTGTGTTCACATACATGTACAGATGTTTGTGTTTTGGTACTTTTGATGTTTGTAAGTTTGTGGTTGTCATCCAAGTAAAAGTTTATTGTACTGTCCTAATGTTACTGTCTGTGTAGTGCATATTAAAGTGCTACTGATAAGTGTACATGTTAATTTAACAGAAGACAAAAATGACAAAACTTTTGCCCAAATGCCCCCCCCCCCACCCCCCCACCCCCCCCCCCCCACACACACTCACTCTCTCTCTCTCTTGAAGAAAGATCTACACGGGTGTAAAAGAGGCATTGATCACTTCCACACCTGTGAATTTTATAATTCAGGTTTTGTGCAGGTGGTAAGTCTGTGTCAACCCAGCACACACTCAGTTTGACATTATGTTACCCAACCTTTATAGCCTTTGAAGAAAGGCTAACCCTGAAAACAGAGTAATGTTACCTATGTGCATGGTACAGTGTGGGTGGTGGTGGGGGTAGGGTGGGAGGGTTGACCAACTCAGAACTACCTTGGGGGTAAAGTCCAGCAAGGGGGTAGTTTGCAGCTGTGAACACCAGCTCTTCAGTTAGAAAATGATTGATTCTGTCTCAGATCAGGATGAAGACCACAATAATTCTTGCTGCT
>NC_134884.1:20177904-20190404 GCF_041734735.1 Babylonia areolata
CGAATAACCTAAAGTTCTTTTCTAATTCAGAGAGTGATATCCGCTCGCATGACACTTCTGCAAGAGACGAGTGCAAGACAAGCAAAGTATGTTTTATCTCGAAAATATTGTTGTAAATGGATTCTTTCAGTTGCTGTATTGTATACTGTTCAATTGCTTTATAATTTTGTGGGCGTATTACATGTCATTACCACCTCAACAAATGCAGTGCATTTTACGGATGTGTGAAATAACAGCACGCGTTCTCAAGTTCTCAATGTCATGATAAACCTTGCGTCGTTGTGCTTTTTCTCGTTTGTTCTTTGAGTACAGGAAAAAGGCTTTCCACACACGCCCCCCCCCCTTCCCCCTTGTGTCGCCGTAAAAGAGAGAGAAGCTAAGAAAACGCCACACTAGCTGCTAGGCTCCATTAGTGCGTGTGTGTACGTGCGTCGAGCGTTTTTCATCTTTCCCTTTCCTACCGCCTTCATCATTGTGAAGATTCTGTAGATTATGACATCACTCATGACACCACTTATCCAGCTCACTTGCACACACACACACTCATATACACATATAAACACACTTTTAATTACACATACTTAACCGTGACCTTTTCCCCTCTCAATTTTAGTACTTGCTAACTCATTATCATCCCCCCAAAACTAGTATCTAGACCACCACTCAATGTCTAGAGGGTGGGGCTGAAAAACAAACAAACGCTTGTCCTCGGGTGACTTAAACCTGGATCCTTGCTTCTTAGGTAGGCAGTGTCTTCTTCTCATACAGGGTAGTTGCCGGATGGAACAGCTTGCCAGACAGTGTTGTCACCGCCCCTTCCCTGAACTCCTTCAAGACAAGGCTAGACAAATATTGGGAGAACCATCCAGCTAGGTTCTCCCCTTCCTGTCTAGAGTAATGGACTCACAAACCAGTGACCAAACCACAAATGCGCAAAGTCGTAGGAACAATGAACAGGCAAATAAGCCTCAATCGTTGATCAAGTCAAGTCAAGTCAAGTCAAGTGTCCATTCAGCTGACACTACACATGTGGATGTATCTGATTCTGAGGTTATCACTCAGAAGCTGTCCAGTTACTGTACTTGTCAAAGTTTGAGTGTGGACTTGCAGGACTGATGATCAACAGTTTACAAATTGCTTCTACTTTAGCCAGTCATGTATACAGCTTGAGTACAAGAAACTTATCATGATTCTAAGTTATTATTACTTATGTGTAATATGCTGTGTTTCAGCCCTGTCCCACAATGCTGACATCACGGATATCACTGGCTTTCAGCTGCAGGCGACTTCATCACTTGAAGTTGAGTTCCCTGTCCTGGCCTGTGCTGCACAGAGAACAGTTTTGCTCCAAGGCACAGGATAGGAACAGTGCTTGTGGCAAAAACACTTTACTTCTCACAACTGGTGCACCTCTCCTGCAGACTGTTCTTGGTGAGAGTATTTTGCCAAGCACATGCAGCAGTGGTTTGCTTGGTTCAGGTAGTCTCTCCAGGACACAGAGTTTCTCCACATCAGCACGTCTTTCTGCCAAAGAACTGAGTGAGAAGGGGGATATTGTGTACAGAGGAGCCATATCGGGGATGATTAAAGGAGTGAAGGTCTTCTCTCTGTCCACCAGTTTGATAGGAATCTGTCTGCAGCCGATGTTGCTGTTCAGTAACCAGGAGCTTCCCACCGGGCTGAAATTTGCCATTGGTGGCATGGTCAATTTCTTTGTCTTCATGAACCCATTCATTATCCACTACATTGCCAAGAAGTATGTGACGGAGCTGCGCTGGAACAGAGGCACTGGTGTTTTCACTGCGGTCACCTGGTCCTTTCTGTTGCAGCGAAGAGAACTTCAGTTCACTGCGGAAGACGTTCATGTACCCGATGTTCCAGGTATGTTCACTTTTCTCGAAGCCAAAGGGACTCCATTGTTTTTCGACCCTCAGGCATTCGAGGACAACGAAGCATACATTCACCTGATGGGGTTTGACAAACCATTGGACTGGGAGCTTCCACAGCAGAGAGAACCTTCAACAAAAGAAGACTCTCAGAAGAGATGATAACTTTTTTCACAATGCAGATGTGAGGGGGGTGGGGGTGGGATAGGAGGGGTTGTTGTTTCTGTTTGTGTTTTGTTGTATATTTTGCTGCTCCATCGTATGCACCCAGTGGCATTACTCACACACTGCTTTTCCTGAGTCCCCAACACATAGTTACATCCAGATTTGCCTGCCACAGTCTTGGCACCTTAAGTCAGTTGTGAACTATTGTTGGTTACTAGGAGGCTACACACCAAAGCAGACCCTTCCCTGCTGCTGAGTCACTTTGGTTATGTTCAGTTGGCCTGTTCTAAACAACATTTGCAGGACATCCCCGTACTGTTGACAATAATCACTTTCTTGCGGAACCAGAGTGAATGAGGGTCCCATCAAGAGTGGGGTCTGCCAGTACCACCTTATCCTGCCATTCACAGTCCTCAGTGAATCTGCCAACACTGAAAACCTTGACTTAACTCACCTCAAGATTTCAGGATTTTTTTAAATACATTTTTGAAGCCCAGTACCAAATCACAGCTGATTTTGATGGGAAATTGTTTTGATGCTACACTGTACTTGTTGGGTGTATGCTTCTGATGAAAGTATTTTTTGATAATAATGACCTTAGATAAAAAAAATGCATAGAAAGTTTTAGGCAAGTTGTAAATGATCAAAGTTGATACACGTTGTTGTGAGGGTTTGCAAGTTGGATGAGTTGATATTTGATGATCTGACAGCAGAAGTACATGACTCTGAAAGCAAGTTGACATCATGGTGTTTTTTTCTCATGGTTATAAAGACTGCAGTCTGTGTGTGCGTGTGTGTGTGTGTGTGTGTGCCTCAAGGCCTGATTAATGCGATGGGTTTAAGTGAATGTCAGGAATTTTTTGTTTGCTTTTGTTTAAACAGCAGATGTGTTGCATTTTTGGATCAGTCTGCATGCTTTGACACTTCCATGAAACTGAAACTGTGTGTGTGAACAAAGTATTTTTTTTAATTTTTTTTTTTGTCATGAAGTGCTGACCCCGTTTGTTTGATCTTGATTTCTCTGAAATTTTAAAACCTAAAAAAAAAAACCCAAAAAACCAAAAAGTGTCACACACACAAATGTTGCAGATACTGAGATAGGTCTAGTGTTTAAAAGTCTACATGTATGCAGCAATGTACTCCCATTTTGTGTCATTTTCAAACTGTATGAAATCAAATGTTGAGGGTGACAAAGTTTTAGAACTTTGTAACTTTCCAGTCAAGTTTGACTCTCAAATCATGCCTGACAAGGTTTGTTTTGGATTTTTATTTTTTTTTAATGGAGAAGTTGGGATGGGGTGGCTATGAAAACATAACTATTTGAACACATGAAGTGTGTGCAAAGTTTGTATTGCTTGATAATGTGTTGTTTTCAGTGTGTTCTTTATTATAAAGATTGTTGCTTGTTAACACCTGTCAGTAGGTTTTTTTTCTGTACAACTGTTTTTAAACTTGGGGGATAGACTGTAAACTGCCTACACTTTTGTAAATTGTTATTTTCCTTGTAATTTTTAAATAAGAGAGATGTTTCATATTATGATTGAATAGGACTGTGTCTTACACTCTGTGTGTGTGTGTGTGTGTGTGTGTGTGTGTGATCATAGTTTATGGGTATGAAAATTTACATTTTTCAGTGATAATAGAGATGTTGATTATGTGTACTACACTGTTGTGTGCAAACATTTAAAAACTGAACACCTGTAAAAATAAACTGGTTTTCCTGTTCAGTTTCTGATTGGTCTTCTGAAGTAGTTCTGGCACTTGTAGATGTTGTTTGATAGAGTGTCAAATAATACTGTACCCATCGTTTTTATGGCACTCAGTTTAGGACTGGTATTTCATTGATTTTCACTTTAAATCTGTTCAATGGAAAAAGTAATCTAAAGCTGAATTCTGGGGAGAAATGAAGTTAACAGTATTAGTGTAAAGCTGATTACAGCTGATTGAACATGTAGTGACATTGAAAAGTGAGAGAATGACACTTTTTTTTGACAGACTAAAAATTAAGATGCAGAAAGAAAAAGTCTTGAAATTACCTTCAACTCCTCAGCAGGCTTGTCCGTCATAGACGAAGATGTTTTATAGCACCACTGTCTGCTGAAAACACTCTCACCAGTTCTTAAATCCTCAAGGTTTTCAGTTGCTGGTTTTATTATCACATGATTTTTTGTTTTATAATTCTCATTCTGACTGTTTTGAATTTAATTATTCATTGAAGTGGGTTTCTCTCGGGATCTTAACCAGACCTGGATAAAATGTATTTTTCTCGTACCAGTTGCTATGGTGAAGGGGTTAGTTCTATACAGTGATTATTTATTCATTAATTGGATGATGTATGAATTTATTTGTTTATGTGTCTTTTTTTTTCCCCTCCAGGCCTGACTAAGCGCATTGGGTTACACTGCTGGTCAGGCATCTGCTCAGCAGATGTGATGTAGTGAATGCTGTGACGCCTCCCTGAGTAACTGAACTGAACTGATAACTGGGAGGGCATGGGTTTGAACTCAATCAGATGTGAATATACCATTGTGGGATTTGTTCCTGAACAGCTCTTACACATGTAGTTGACTAAGCTGGGGCTCAGATGGGAAGGGAGAATCTTTCATTTGTGTCTCACCAACTTCAAGGATGCCTCTTTGGGAATGTTGCTCGGATTTCCTGAATGGAACTGTAGATTTGTCCATGTCAGTTATTTAAAAGTTATCAGTCATCTCTAAATTCATGAACAGGCTTACTGTAGATTTGTCCATGTCAGTTATTCAAAAAGTTCATGAACAGGCTTTTGGGGTTGGAGACTGAGTAGGTACAAATATAAAATTGTATCGTTTGATTTAAATAAAATTGGGAACACACAGACAGACATGCGTTCACACACACACACACATGTAATGCAGACTGTTCTTGTTTTCACACTGTTTATGAGTATTTTGCAAACATACTCATACTAGTGCTATCACAACATTTTCTCTCCATTTCTCAAACTACTGGTTTTCAGGTCAGGAGCAGTTAAATAATACATCTGTACTGTTCACAAATGCTGCCTTCTGGAATGGGGGAACAATCACAAGAAATGCAGTACAGAATAAATCCAAAGGACAAGAAATCATTCACTGAATCAGAAAAAAATGAACACCTCACCTGGATTTCAGACAAAATGATCATACTGTCAACTATAGGAACACAATAAAAACACTGTCTCCACAACAACATTCCACATGACCCCCCCCCACTCCCCACCCACCCACCCAAAAAAAGCAAAACAACGGACATCCATCACCAAAGCCCCTCCTTTTCACACTAAAAAAAAAAAAAAAAGTTCACTGTTACACTAGGGATTTCATCATATTATGCAATGCATTTCCCTCACACCAAAAGAAGTTTGAGAAAAAAGGTTTCATGCTCTTACACATCCATGCCAAAACACATACTGGTAGTCACATGCACACACTAGCTGAAACTAAATCTGAAAGAAAAGGAGCAAAAGAAAAGAAAAAAAAAGAAGAGAAAACAAATGTACACTTACAGTACCATTCGTAAAATGGCATTGGATCAAGACATCAAGAAAATATGGTTACACACACACACACACACACACTGACAGGCATGAGATTTTACCACAGAAGTGGCAACATTCTGATATGATTATGATATTTGTGAGAAAGTTGTGGTTTCAGACTGAACCACCAAACAAAAGCCCTGAGTCAGACCGTTTCTTTACCCCATTCAGCAATACCACAGCTGTGTATCCACACCCACCCCTGCTCTGCATACACACACATGAATAATGATAATAATAATTGGTATTTATATAGCGCTGAATCTTGTGCAGAGGCAAATCAAAGTGCTTTCAAACCAGTCATTCGCACGCATGCAAAACTACTTGATAAACTGAAGACAAAGAAGAAGCAGGGGAAGGAGGCTAACTGAAAACAGATGGGTTTTAAGGCCAGACTTAAAAGAACTGAGTGCAGGGACCTGATGAGGCAAAAGAGGAAGTTCATTCCATAAGCAAACATAGAGAGACAGAGAAACAACGGCGGCCAACCGTGGAGTCTGAATCTGGGTAAGCGTAAACAGAGTGGATCCATGGCCGATCATAGAGAGCAAGATGGGATGTAGAGGTGAAGGCAACCACAGAGATAGGAAGGGGCAGATTTGTGAATACATTCATAACATAAAGTGCTGATCTTGTACTTTATTCTGTGAGAGACAGAGAGCCAATGCAGATGTTGCAACAGGAGTGATGTGCTCAGATCTTCTTTTTCTGAGAATAAGTTGGGCAGCAGAGTTTTGTATGCACTGAAGGGACTGAATGGATTAAGCAGGCAAACCAGACAATAGGGAGTTACAGTAGTCAAGGCAAGAGAGAATGAGAGAAACAACTAGTCTAGATGTTGTGTTGATGCACACACACACACACACACACACACACACACACACATACATTGTATTACTCTCCAGTCACAACAGATTTTTCGTATGAAATCTGGCATGTCTCTATGTTGTAATAATCCAGCAATTAATTTTTTTTTTCTGTTAACATCTGCATACATAATACTTGTTTCCTTGTCAAAGTGGGATTTTTCTATAGAATTTTTTCCAGGGATAACATTCATATTGCCATGGGATCTTTTTATACATGAGCATAGTGCATGCTGCACTCAGGTTTTATCTTCTCATCTGAAAGACTAGTCACCTGACCATTAATCAAGGTATAATGAAGGTAAAGTAGAAATCACAGTCATTGCAGGAATTGAACCTGGAACCCTTCCTAAGTTCCCTCCAGGTGACTTATCCACCAGGCAATTCTTCCAGTCAACTGTAATAATGTTTGGCGTTCAAATTCATGCAAATTTACTTCTTTTTTTTCGTTTTAATTCTAGACCCAATGCCCGCATGAAATCCTAAGTGGTTTTAAATGCATCTTACTCAAACAATATCTTTGTCACAGATGAGGTCAGACAGTAACATGATCACATATTTTAGTTTAAAACATTCTACAAACAAGAAGATGAAATATGTGCTAACAAACTGAAACAGAACACATTATCTAAGACACTGTCAACAAATTGAGCAAAGGTGTGTACTGTATTAGCACACAGCAAACACAACATACCACACACTGTCTTGCAAGCTTTTGACATTCAAGGCACTACCATTCAAGGCACTAACAAACGCTTGCATAAAAGTCAGTGAGAACGTCATATTTCATTTCTGCTGACTCTACGAACAGTTGACGCTCCAAGATTGGGAATACCAAGAGGATTGTCCACCTGCTGTTGTAGCTGCGACAACTGTTTGTCCTTTTCTCTCAGCTGTTTCTCCATGTCCTGCAGCTGTTTCCGTAACTGAACAATCTCTTCATCCCTGGCTGCCACCGTGTCCTGAAGTCCCTGAATCATCTGTCAGTTTACAAAGAAAAGAAAATGTCAGCGAACAGTAGATTCACTTAAAACACACCAAATCACCTCATGTAGATCCACTTTTAAAGGTCCCTTAGCATACCTGCAATTTGTAGTATTGTATTGGTGGACAGAGGTTTCGTTTTTCCACTTCTAAGTCCTTATGTGCTTGTGTGTGGTATAATGCATTACTGTACATCTACTGTTTCATGTAGAGTCCATTTGCGCCATGTAAGTATAATATATTAAAAATATCATTAGCCTTTTATGGCCATTAATATTCACTGTGTCAATGGCTTGGCATTGGAATGCCAGCCTCAGTCCTCTCCTACTGCAGCTTTAACCTTCCCTGACCAAAGTCAGGTAACCAATCACACCTGGGAGGAGTCTAGTGCCTTTTTCAAGGCCTAAGTTGGGCTACGCCGCTGGTCAGGCATCTGCTTGGCAGATGTGGTGTAGCGTATATGGATTTGTCTGAACACAGTGACGCCTACTTGAGCTACTGAAACTGAAACTCCCAAGAACACAACACCAAACTGAAAAAGGGCCTCAAACCCTGACCACTGGTGATCACTGGATCATAAGTCCAACACCTAACCGCCTATAGCTACACTTTAAAACACACCAGATCACCTCTTTGAAACATTGAATCACTCTAGTAGAAGGCTTGTATGGCATGAAAACTAATTTTGAATGAGAGTGACACAGTATAAAATTCATCAACTCAATAACATACCTCACTGTTGTACACACAGCATGACATACACTGCATTGCATCACAGTATCCCACAGTCTTCAGATCTAAAAGGCACTGTAGTATCCCACATTATAGTACTCTGTATTACACTGTCTCACACTGTATTTTGATCTTTTAGCTTTTTTTTCCATTTGTGAGCTGCAACACCCACATTCACTCAGATGCACGAGTGAGCTTTTATGTGTACGACTGTTTTACCCCGCCATGCAGGCAGTCATACTTTGTTTTCAGGTGGGTGCATGCTGGGTATGTTCTTGTTTCAATAACCCACTTAATGCTGATATGGATTGCAGGATCTTTTAACATGCAAATTTGATCTTCTGCATGCGTTTACATACGAAGTGGGGTTCAGGCACTAGCAGTTCTGCACATCTATTGACCTGGGAGATAAGAAAAATCTCCACCCTTTACCCACCAGGCACCATGACCAGAATTTGAACCCAGGACACTCAGACTGAAAGTTCAACGCTTTAACCACTTAGCTGTTGCACCTGTCATATTCAGATCATAAAGACATCACACTATCCCACTATTCTGATCAAAATGACACACAACTGAATATTCCGTAAAATTTGGACTATTAGCCACAACTTTTTCCCCGAACTTCGACCCTTGCGGCTTAAATAACGGTGTGGCTTGTTTATGGATTTTTCCCCGATGTTGCTGGTTTTCTGATGATGTGTTCAGGTCAAATTAAGTTGTTGCTGTCAGTGTCCAGTCTATCTTTAGATTCACATTATCTTTCAGAACTGGTTTTGACTCTTCGTGAATTCAAAATACACTGTAAAAGTGTGCCATTGATAACCATTTATGTTTTTTTCCTCTAAATTTAAACACAGCCTTTATACACAGAAACATTCAGTAGATTGCCCTTGTTTAGACAACTTCCATCATGCCAAAAACACGACGCAATGCTTACAATGCAGTTTTCAAATTGAAGGCGATCAATCTGGCTAATGAAAAGGTAAACTGAGCTGCTGCCTATGAACAAGCAAACTTTGTGGAGTTCTGCCGATGGATTTTGACAGCATGGGGAAAAGTAAAACAATCTACAATTGTCAATGGCTTTCGCAAAGATGGACTCTTGAATGTAGCAGACGACAGAGAAGCCACCGGCTCCAGCCAGCACGACTCTGATTCATCTGACAGTGAAAAGGACCCGGGGTCAGCGATGCCATGGCAGAAGAAGCTGTGCTGCTGTTGTTCATTCCGACACTGAAGACAAAGCTTTCAGTTGCTTCAGTGGAAATGATGACGACAATGAATGAATAAAAGTGACTACCTGTAATTGTTTGCGTGTGTGTTAGTGTATATCTCTGATGTAGCTGTTTTTTTTATAATTTTTGTGTTGCTTTGTCACTGAATTTGTAACTGAAGTTGTGTTTTGCATGGGTCTGACAAGTTTCTATGGATGTCGAGTTTCTCACTTTTTGTGATTAATTTTTGGATGTCTTTGCACTTGTTTTTTTGTGCAACATTTGTGGCTTATAAATCAGTTGAGGCTTGTGTGTGTTTAAATTCCAATTGTTTTTTTTTAAGAATTCAGTGGGTGTGGCTTATATAAAAATGCAATCAATAGTACAAATTTTACAGTTATCATCTAATCTGACATACCACAGTATCCCACACTGACTTGGAATGTAGAAGTCGTCACAGTATCTAATATCACAAACAAAAAATCTCAAATTACTATATCCCATATCATGTTCTAATCAATAGAACATTACAGTATACCACATCACAATATCCCCCATCATCTTCATGTCCAAAAATAAAACACTGCAATATCCACATTGTCTTCTAATCCAAAAGAATAAGAGCATCTCACAATATCTTCTAATCTAAAAGGCACCATAGAATCCCACAGTATCTTCTGATCTAAAAGACACCATAGCGTCCCACAATATCTTCTAATCTAAAAGACACCACAGTATCCCACAATATCTTCTAATCTAAAAGAAATCATAGTATCCCACATTGTCTACTAATCTAAAAGACCCAACAGGCGTAACAAAGTAGTGCTGCAAAATTCACCTTGCATGCTGTATTGGAAGATGCCTGTTACATTTTTTTTTTATCAGACTGTGAGTTATAAAATTATTTCTCTCAGACTGTATGTTATGTTTCTCTGTGAGTTATGTTTCTCTCAGACTGTGAGTTATGTTTCTCTCAGACTGTGAGTTATGTTTCTCTGTGAGTTATGTTTCTCTCAGACTGTGAGTTATGTTTCTCTGTGAGTTATGTTTCTCTCAGACTGTGAGTTATGTTTCTCTCAGACTGTGAGTTATGTTTCTCTGTGAGTTATGTTTCTCTCAGACTGTGAGTTATGTTTCTCTGTGAGTTATGTTTCTCTCAGACTGTGAGTTATGTTTCTCTGTGAGTTATGTTTCTCTGTGAGTTATGTTTCTCTCAGACTGTGAGTTATGTTTCTCTGTGAGTTATGTTTCTCTCAGACTGTGAGTTATGTTTCTCTGTGAGTTATGTTTCTCTGTGAGTTATGTTTCTCTCAGACTGTGAGTTATGTTTCTCTGTGAGTTATGTTTCTCTCAGACTGTGAGTTATGTTTCTCTGTGAGTTATGTTTCTCTCAGACTGTGAGTTATGTTTCTCTGTGAGTTATGTTTCTCTCAGACTGTGAGTTATGTTTCTCTGTGAGTTATGTTTCTCTCAGACTGTGAGTTGTGTTTCTCTATGAGTTATGTTTCTCTCAGACTGTGAGTTATGTTTCTCTGTGAGTTATGTTTCTCTCAGATTGTGAGTTATGTTTCTGTGTGAGTTATGTTTCTCTGTGAGTTATGTTTCTCTCAGACTGTGAGTTATGTGAGTTATGTTTCTCTCAGACTGTGAGTTATGTTTCTCTCAGACTGTGAGTTATGTCTCTCAGACTGTGAGTTATGTTTCTCTGTGAGTTATGTTTCTCTCTGACAGTGAGTTATGTTTCTCTGGCTTCTCGCTGGATAATAATAACAAAAGCGATTCTTGAGTGAGAAAGTTGCAATTCTTGAGTGAGAAAGTTATTTTCCTGTTTCTTTTTATTCTTTTTGTCTACCTGGAAACTTTACCATGTAAAGTTGGTTTCATTAAGCCATGGTTTGCTAGTTCCAAAATTTGAGTTTTGCCAGGTTGATCATAATCTAAATACACCTTACAGACAAGTGTGCCCTATTGTACAATTTTTCTTCTTTTTTCTTTCAAACCTAGGGGGTGCGTTTTATATACACAAGCATCTAATGGACTAAAAATTTTGGTAAATCAGTAACACACATTGGCTTCTATTCTAAAAGACACCACAGTCCCACATTGTCTTCTAGTCTAAGAGATACAGCAAAATCCTACATCTTCTACTTACCTGTCTACAGCGCAAGACTGTAGTGGGTGTGACTGAGAGTTTCTGCAGAATGTTACAGAAACGTGTTACAAGTAAGTGTTCACTTATTCCTTTTGACAGAAGTATTCTTCTGACAGGAACATATTAGTAACACTAACTGATGCAAAGCCCATTAAATATTACTATGTAATGTAACCTTCTATCAGATCTGCAAAGAAAATCTTTCATTTTGGAGCTGGACGATCAGATTTGATATCATGTATTTGCCTTGTATTTGTTTTCTTTTTTTCTGTTTGAATGCACCTTTTACAAGTATGACCCTTTTTGCCCACCATACAGGCTGCCATGCTACATTTTCTGTGGCGTGTATGCTGAGTATGTTGGTGTTACCAAAACTTTCCAATGCTGACATGGATTTTGATATCTGTATTGTGCAGATTTTATTTTCTGCATGTGGATAAATGAGAAGGGGATTAAGGCAATAGCAGGTCGGAACATATGACCTGGAAGATCAGAAAAACAACAACTGATTTCCATCCTGAATCCAATATTCTGATAGCAGGACTGAACACAGAAGACTCAAACTGAAAGTTCAATGGTCTAACTATTCATGTAATGTGCTTGTCGATAACTGAAGCTGACTGTATCATGACACTTTGCTGGTCATGCAGTGACTTGGTCTGCCGGGAGCAGTGATACCTCCCTGCTTTTCAACTATCGGAACCAAGCAAAGCGTTCTGCAGTGTCCTGTACACTGTCTGAACACAGCACTGAAGTGGCATTAGACATCAATATCAATTGCAAGTGACACTGTGCAGTCTTAAGCTAGGACAAGGTTCTACTGGCCTCTGCAGTGCAGAATGAAGAACACCTGCCTGATTAATATGGATGTCTTACCTGCTGAGGTGTCAAAAACAGCTGGCTGCTCAGCAGATCCTGAGTGGAAGGTCTCTCTGCTGGCGT
>NC_134884.1:20195404-20197904 GCF_041734735.1 Babylonia areolata
GGTAACAAGTAATGAGCACCTAAAGACAGCTCCCAGCAGGCTCTACCCTGGTAGGCAGCATGTTGTGCAAATGACTCTGTAAAGTGCTTAGAGTTTGGTCTGTGACTGAGGATAGGCACTATACAATTAACCATAACAAAGGAGAGGAAATTGATCTCAACCATTACCTTGGACTGATTTCAGCCGAAGATTCCGCTCTGCCATCCAATCCTGCAGCGTTGTGGTGCACAGTTCCATCTGGATGTACAATGTGATGGTGTTCTGCACACACACACACACACACACACACACACACACACACAGCCCACACTTAAATCTTTGTCAAAATTCACATGTGTACACAATCTGTTTCTTCTCTACAGATACCTGTCGCTTCATATGCAAGACAAGTTTTTGAAATACAAAAGTGATGAATCTCCAATACAAGACCTATCAATAGATCATGCACTGCAGTAACTCGGTAATTAAGAAAAAATCTGTCAATCAGGTGAGTGACAATGGCATTACAGTTACCAGATCATGCACTGCACTTACTCTGTCTTAACTCGCTCAGTACGGCCAGCCCTCTCTTCTCCTCTACACAGACCCCTCGGATGTCCAGTGGGTGTCTGAATGACCCAACCTTTAGCTTCCGTCATCAGAATTGTGGTATTCTTTGTCAACATTCACCTCTTCAGTGTAAGAGCCTTCCGCTTGTAATATTTTGATGGTGGTAATTGGGGTGAAACGCTGTTAACGTCGTCTCTTTCGCCGTTCGTATGGAGAGAGTTAAGAGTAATCTGTCAAAAGTATACCAGGTGAGAGACGCAGGCATTATAGTAATAGTGAAGGGAAAACATCTGTGCTGTAGCTTCTTTCTCCACACAAGGACATGACCAAACTGAGCAGTAAGTGGACATCTTGGTGAAGTTTCTGGCATGGTTCTGAACACAATTTACAAATGGTTATTTTGTGACTGGGCATTCCTGGCAAAACATCTGCATACTGTGATAGACAGAAACAAAAAAAATCTTGACACCCTTCATATCACGTTCTACAATTCCATTGTCTGAAACCTGACAGGATTCTTGACCATTTCAATAACAACATGATTATGCTAATAGCTGGTGTGTCAGTTGGTACCTTAAAAAACAGAGCTATCAAGATAAAAGTATATCCAAGTATTTTCTGTATTTCAAATCTTCCAGATCAACATATGCAAATACCCCAAAGTGCCTTCAACTTGTCTGTGTGTATACACATGCAGAACATCAAATACAGACATTACAGATCATGCAAACTGTCTGTCAGCATTTTGTCAGTTATGGAAACAAGAACATGGGTATACAGCATTCAAGCCAGTGAAAACGGAGTATGGCTGACTGAACAACGGGGATAAAACAGTCATACATGTAAAACCCACTCATGCATAAGAATGTACATGGGAGGTGCAGGCTGTGAACACACAAGACGACCACAAAGAACACCACTACCACCTTACCTTGAACTGATAGTTTTGCTCCACTTCTGACGTGTCCCCCATGGGCACCAGGTAATTCTTGGGGCTGGACGCGGCATCAAAGCTGATGCTTCGCTGGAACACATGCTGGGAATCCGCATTACTCCCATCCTCTACCCTTTCCACATCCCCAAAATTGTCCACATACACTGACCCGGTCTTAACACCTGAGAAACTGACATTTCGGTGCAGCAGTCTATTTCGCTCCGACACCGGAACCACAGGCAAGCTGTCTGATATATCAGGAGAACCTTGTTTGCCTCTCAAGGCACAGGAGTTACTATCTCTGCTGTACACTGTGGAGTGACCGTTGTTTACCGGACTGGTTGGAATTTCCACTGTTCCATCCACATCACTTGAGAAAAGAATGGAGTCTGCTTCAGAGATGTCATCACTGAGTTCAAAGATTTTGACAGTGCTGAAGCGTTTTGCGCTGAGAGCGAGTCCATGCTGCATCTTCACAGAACTGGTGGTTGGTCCAAAGCCATTGTCTTCATCTTCAGAGAATGCAAACTGGACACTGTCAGAATCTGAGTGTGTTTGGGATGTTGTTTGCTTCATATGGTGCTTGGGACTGAAAAAGAAAGGAACATTTGCAAGTTAAAGTAGATGGGTAATTCATTTACAAAACAAAAGAAAACCCTACGCTTTACTGTCACAAACTGTTAGCTAGTACATGATCCTTTTCATGTATGAACAATGGACCTGTCAAATATGACTGCTCAAACATTTTCAGGTAAGATGTAAACACTATAGACATTGTAAAATATAAACAATGTTGGGCATCATTACAGGAATAGTGAAAATATTATTACTTCCTAACATCATAAACATTATACTTTTTGGTATACATAAAAGTATTAGAACAGATTAAAAGTTTGATCCCATAATGTTACTACATATGTAAAGGAGACAAAAGCATGTCAAAAGTATTTCTCTCAAACACAACTAAACTCACATTTTGATACTGAACAGTACATAGGCCAAGTAAATTGAAACTTC
>NC_134884.1:20202904-20212904 GCF_041734735.1 Babylonia areolata
TTATCTAACATACTTACCATGACCCACTAGCGCAGACTCCGGCAGAGGTCTGACATTCCTGTCCTGTGCAAACTGATACCCGCCTATGCGGGGAAAACGAAAGTAGCTACGCCCGATAACCTCCCGGAAGTTGGTAACCTCCCCTTTGCCACCCGGACTAGCTCCCTCTTTGATATTTCTTTTTCCTTATTCTTGATCCTTATACCTTCAATACAAACAAAAGCGGGCATTTTCTAGCATATATCACAAAACAGCATGAGCTCAAAGACTGATACTGATCAAGGAAAAAATGAAGTAAAACACCAGCAAATAAATGTTTTAATGAACAAAATCTTCTTTACCCTTGCACAGTCAGTAAACTGGTACAGCCTACAGCTGATTTTTTCATGCACTAGCAAGCAGAGATATCTATTTTGACCAGCTGACATAATGACAACAACAAAATGAACAGAGTTTGACTGATCTTGCAGTTAAGTCCAACACTATTGTTTCAAAAAAGCAGGCATCGTCAAGACAAATACAGCTGACACTCCTTGACCTTCAGTAGATCCAAAAATAGTGCTGCAACCTTCACCTTGAATTCAGAAGATGCTTGTTAACTTAAAAAATTTTTTTTTTTTTTATCACACTCAGCAAGTTCAGATTTCCAAGGTTTCTCATGAGACAATAACAATGAATCTAGTTTACGAGTGAGGATGTCTATCATCCTATTTCATATCCTCATTTCATATTACTGTCAAAGTTACCATGTCAAATGTTTGTGACACCATCAGTTTCATTCCGTTATGGACTGTTGGTTCCCAAATTACTTTAGCACTTCACCAATTCAATCTCAATTTGATGGCATTTAATACACAATTGTGCCTTGTTCTATGATTTTTCTTGTATCTTTTAAAATATTCAAGGGGTGCGCCTTACATACAGGAATGCCTTATTGACAGAAAATTGTGGTACACATCATGTATTATAATCATAATTATAAAATACTTTTCCTCTATGTTGCTGAATTTCTCACCTTGTAGACTGACCCGTAGCCCCCTTTCCCCAATCGGCCCAGCTCCTGAAAGTCATGATGATAACGGGAGGTCTGGGAACTGATGACTTCGTCTGCGCAGCTGGCCAGGCGTTCGATTCTGTTGACAGTCAAATATTTCCGTCACTTCTTGGTTTGTTTATTTGCTGATGTTTCTCTAGGCATGCATGTGTGTGCAGATGGGTAGGGGTGTGCGTGTGCGTGTGCATGTGTGTGTGTGTGTGTGTGTGTGTGTGTGTCTGTCTGTCTGTGTCTCTGTGAGTGTGTCCGTGTCTCTCTGTGTGTCTGTGTCTGTGTGCCTGTGCCATAACTATGTCAGAAGAAAAACTAAAATGTTTAAAAAACAACAAACAACAAAAAACATGTCCCTTTTTCCACCAATGTCCCTGTGTTTCACTGGACGTCACCAGAGTATAGCACAGGAAAGACAGTCAGTGAACAAACTGCACAGATCACAGACATGCTCTGAAATGTTGGGAGGCTGGTAAAAGATGAGTGCATAAACCACAACATGTGGCTACCAGAATTTTCTCCCTCTTCACTTGACCTTGAGCGGTAGTCTGAACGGTCATCATTCAGATGAGACGATAAACTAAGGTAGCATGCACTAAACTCACACAAAAGAACCCATGGCAACAAGGGAGTGGTCCCTGGAAAAATTTCACATTAAAATCCACTCTAATATACTCTGTGTGTGTGTGTGTGTGTGTGTGTGTGTGTGTGTGTGTGTGTGTCTGTGTGTGTGTGTGTCTGTGTGTTTGACTGAAGCCTGCCTGAATGACAAAGGAAACCAAAGACGAACGCCTAAAGGCAGCTGTCAGTTGGCTATACCCAGGTAGGCAGCCTGTTCTACAAATGACTTAGACGTAGAGCTTGGTCTCTGACCAAGGACAGGGGTTATATGGGCATCCATATCAAAAACCATATCAGTGCATCTATGATTTGTTCAAAACACAAGATCACCCTACAGGTTACTAGGTATAAACAGAAAACAGCTATCTTAGAAATGTTCAACAAACACATACATCACAACCACACATTTACACACAAAAATACAGACACAGACACACACACACACTCACACGCATACACATACGTACACACACACTCACGCAAAGTAAGCAACAATCACAACTATCCTTACATCCATAATTTACCTTTCTGTTAAACAACCATCTCTTTCCAATCATGATCACGAAAATTTTTTTTTAATTTGGCTGTTGCAAAGACAGGAGACAGAGCATCAGGTAAGAGAGGGTGAAAAAGTAAAATTGCTGATGAATAAAACGACAGCCACATACCTGACATTTGGCAAAGATGGCAAAGCACGAACACTTTCATCCTGAAAAAAAAACAACAGGAAAATTTACAAGGAAATGCACAAAATACAAATACTGTGTACACAAACAACACAAGAAAAAATATCAAAATAAATATTATATATACAATAACAACAACAAAAACATACTAGAAATATCAGCAAGAATCATCAATGTATGTTTGAAAAACTGAACTGAAAATCTGCTCAACTGGTAACTAGCTAAACTTAATGTTCAAAACAGAATGTTGTCCAGGCTCTCACCTTTGTAATTTCCTGCAAGCTTTTGCGCATGATGTTCTGGAAAAGCATTCGGTGCTGAAGGCGCAAACTCCTTGTCTCATCCATGAAACTTAATGGAGAGATGATCTTCAGCTTGCTTAGCTGGTCACATATCACTGAAACACACATATATAAAAAACTGAATTATAAAATGAATTCTGCAACTTATCAAATTTCTAACTCAGACATAAATGCTTTATTGTACTGTGATTTGTATGTTGTTTTCTGTAATTTGTACACACTAGTTTATTTTTCTTTTCTTTTCTATGCCCTATGAGTGGCATCATCCCTACATCACTCGAAGTCCCCAAAGCATGGTCACACCCAAATTTGTCTGCCGCAGTCCCAGTTCTGGCAGTCCATATGGAGCCATTGATGTTAGGTTGCCAGGAGACCACAAACGAGAGGTGACTCTGCCCTGTTGCTGAGTTACCTAGGTGGTGCTCAGTAGCACCTGCTCTGATTCAACATGTGCAGGAGATTTCCTGCTTAGCCCCCTGCTGACAGCAATAACAATTCAGTCACGAGACGGACCGAATGATCACCCTCCCTTCCTCTACTGAGCACTGGCACTAGTTTTGTTGTTGTGTGTGTGTGAGCTTTTTGTGTGTGTGGCTTTTCTCCTTTTAATATACGTAATTAGAGTTAAAAGCAAGGGTTCCAAGTTCGACTGACCCATGTAAAAACAGTTTTACACTCATTCCACTGGACCTCGAGTGGTATTTTGGGTGCCAGTCTCATGGACATGTAGATTCTAAATCAAGGAACTACGCAGGACTTCTGAATATGCTTCCCTGATGCTTTAGAAATGGAAATGATGCACTGCATTTTAATTGAGCAGGATGAAAGGACATTCTACAAAATTACAGATAGAATGAACAAATAAATAGTGAGAAAATTGTATTTCAGACCTTGAGTCTGATGCTGGGATCGTCTGCTACCAAGAAAAGTTGTTTCCCCTGGTCACTTCATGGCTCAGAAACCAAGAAGGTTATGACAAGTAGGTATGCATATCTCTGTTCATGTGTAGCAATGCAGAATTGATTAGAATGTGTAGCATTAGAGAAATCCTGAAGGTAGTCTGGGACCCTCCAGAATCATGGTGAGAGTCCCTGGAACCCCCAAGATGTTCTTGTAACTGATTAGAAACCCTGCCATGTGCAGCATGCACATTGCACACGTAAAAGTAGGTTAACTCCCAAGACCATTGCATAGAAACTGAAGCCATGGTGGTGGGGGAGAGCACGTCTTGTTTGATCTCTTCCCATCGAACAAAAACAAAACAAATACACAAATTTAGAAAATATAATTAAAAAGAAAAGCAAATAGAAAAGCAAGCTCACCTTTGAAGAGCTGTTCCGCCTTGCTAGTGTCTCCGACATAGCTGAGACACACCTGTTCCAGTATGGAGACCATCAGAAGGTGTGGAGGGACACTGCGGGGGACTGCTGATGTCTTCTGCACTGCAGCCTGGGCTGGCAGGTCTAGAGACTGGATGTCGGATCCTGGGAAATGAAAAAAGTTACAGATCGTATCACACGCATCTGTATTCGTATGATAGTTGTGTTCAACTATGACCATCAGAACAGCAGAGGAGGCAACTGCTGTTCCGAATATTTGGGCTAGAATTTGATTATAGTGGAGAGTGTCTTGCCCAAGTACATCCCCACTCTCTCGGCCAAAAGGGTTTTAGGACAGTCGGCGATGGGATGGTTCCCAAAGGCAAACTAGCCCACAAGGCTGCAGCACTAATAGCCAGTGCAATTATTTTGCCTCCTAGTTTGAGAGTCATAGTCCTTCACAAAAGACTAAGCTGTAAATGGTTTCCCATTGACTGGAGAAACCATTGATAATACAGTTCTCAATTTGCTGTTGGCCCAAATATAAACTTATGTCAATCTGTGATATAAGCTGAGTGTTGGGCCTAAATCAACAAGTACACCATCTTATTTTTCAATAAAATTCAAAAAGCGTATGTGTGTCTTTTGTTGTTTGTTGTTAAATTAATTGTCTTTTCACAAAAAATATATGATGATGTGAATGAGCAAATGTGTGTGAGTTTGTAGACATGGGCTTGTGTATAAGCATACACTTACATGTGTGTGTGTGTGTGCGACTCTGTGTGTGTGTGTGTGTGTGTGTACACATGTGCAAGTATAATGTATTAATGTGTACTATGTGTACATGCATGCATGTGTGTGTGTGTGTGTGTGTGCGCGTGTCAGTGAATGACATGTGTCACAACTTACATGCGTATGTGTCACATGTACGCATGCGTACAATATTTTACATTCAGAGCTTTTCTTTTTTTTCATTTTCAAAATTTCATTTTTCAAATTTTAACAAGAAAGTACTTACTGTCAAAGGTTCTGATTGGCTGCAGACCACTCCGCAGTGTGAAGCTGGCCTGGGTCTGTGGACGTTTTTTGTGTCCCATGTTGTCACTGGATTGTTGCATACCTAATTAACTTTCTTGATCAATGAGTTGCCAAACTGCCATCCAGTTTAGCTGCTTTCATGCTCAGATCCTGCAGATACACGTGACCTTGGTTGGAAGCTTTTCATTAAGGGTGACATAAGGAAGGAGTCACATAATGATGGAGTGACAAAAAATCCTGGATTAAAAAAGTAACACACGGAAAGAGTGGTAATCAAATTAAATCAAATCAAATTATGGTGCTGAGAGCCTCACCGACCACTAAGGCCATCTCAAGGCTATCGCCACGTTTGCACTTACTTCAAGTCAAGGGTAAAAAAACAACAACAATAAAACAAGTCACCACTTTAAGCTTTCCTCTGAAACTAGTTGGTAACATTAAACCTAAAAAGGAAAAGTCTAAAAAGAAATAGAGAAAAAAAAACACTTTATTTTTAATACTATACCTTGAAATACCAACATTTTTGTGGAAAAAAACCAACAACATTTGATTCTATTGTCTATTAACAAATACCATTTGATTTTATTTTCAGCTCCATGACACAGTTGGTTTATTCATGATTTTTGGCACTTTTGACAAAACATTGTCACAAGCAGTTAAATGTATTTGATTTCATTATCATTTAGTTTAAATAAATCATTATTTAGAAAATGATTCTACGTATATATGTGCACATACACAGAGCAAAAACAAGCAAATAGCTTGCTCAAGCATTTGTCAAATTATTTTTTTCATTCAATTTTATTTGATAGTCGGTGAACATTGCATGATAAATGCAGTAATGTTAAACCTGGATATTTTCCAACTGCACGCACGTGCACACACACATACACACACACACAGTGACACACACACACACTTTATTTTTAATGGATCTGTTCTTGATGACAAAAACGCTGGTGTGGCTTTCTACATTCCTGCCTTTAAAGCTGAAAAATCTTACTTTATTGGAAAACATCTTTCCATATTCACAGCTGAGCTAATTGCTATTATACAAGCTCTGAACTACTTAGTGAGCCATCAAATAGTTTTCTCGAAAATAGCATTCTTTGTTGATTCCAAATCAGTACTTTATGCTCTAGAATTATTCAGCCTTGAAACAAGACCTGACTTAGTTATTGAGGCAAATCATTTGATACATTGTTTAAGGATTAAAGGGACTGAGGTCAGTTTTTGTTGGGTGCCTTCTCATGTGGGCATTCTTGGCAATGAAACTGTTGATAAAGCAGCTAAAAGAGGAGCACAAGATTAAGAAAAATCGATAAAAATACATGTCCATCTCTCCGTAAAAGAGGCATACACTTTGTTAGAAAAATCAGCATGGGGTCAATTTCATAACCGATGGAAGTTAAAGTTTTTAAACCATAAAGGAACATTATTCCCCGAGAATATTATTAAAGAAAAGATACCGAATCCATCAGCTTGCTATACAAGATTAATAACCTCTACTTTCTTCCGTATAAAACTTGATGCGCTGAAGATAAAGTATAGTAAAAATGTTACATGCATCTGTGGTAAGCAGTTCAGCTTGCATCATTGTTTGTTTCACTGCCAGCAGTTACGTACCTTCTTGCCCAAGTATTTCAAAGAGAATAACAATTCTGCAGATGATTTTTGTAAAGTTATTTCTGACGAGGTTCTTATGGTCGAACTTTCACAGGCATTAGTTCATAGCCCTAATTCTACATTCCTTTAATGCACTTCAGAATTGTGTTCATGGTTTCTGATTATTATAATTATTATTATTGAATTGTTACTGTTAAATGTAATTGCATGTTAGTTATACCACCTTCCTACCCCCATGCCCCCCCCCCCTCCCTTTTTTTTTATTTTTATTTTTTAACGTCAAATATCACTGATAGTGAAAAGAGGCTAAACTAAAGAACGAACACACACACACACACACACACACACACACACACACACACTTCTTCTTTTTTTTAATAGATATATACATATAAAATATACATACATACATAGCGTCATGCTGCTATGATTATAAATATATGTAAGTATCCTTACACACTGTGACACATAATAGTAAATACCACACAGACACTGACAGACACAGACATAAACACCAAACTAAGCAATCAATTTGATGAAACAATCATGAAAGTGTAACCTGCCTCCTATCACACATAAAATAATTTGGTAACAACTTACGAAAGCTGCATCGCTTCATATTGAAGGATGTTATCATTTCTTCATAATCATAACTGATCCCTGGCACACTTGAACATGATGCAACGATTGCAGCAGTCCAACTTCAGAAAAAACTTCCCCGAACCACCAGTCGTTGTCCCAGATACTGGAACAGATTGCAGATTGCTTCTCGGCTTCAGTTTTAAAGCCCAAAAAGAAAATGGGTTAACCTTGTCTGCACCAAAAGCTGACTTGACGCACAAGCAAACACTTGTTCTAGAAAATTCTGGACATCACATCAAAATCTGTAGTTCGCGAAGCATGGTTTCTATGTGTCGTTTTCCAAGCACTAACCAGCCTGTGGTGGAAGTGGTCTCCCTTGACCTTCTTCCTTCTCGGCAACTTCTGCTGATGAACGAAATTTGCACGTGTGCTTCTTTTCATATAATTACGAAGAAATATATAATCGCTTTTTATTTTTCTGATTTCTGTAAAATACGATGAATTGGATTTTTTCCATCAATAGTTCCGGTTTTCTATTATGGTACGATCAGCTTTGTGTCCAGCTTCAGTCATTTCAGTCATGCAACCGGCACCTCTGGCATGGTGACACATATATCAGCTGATGATATCAATCCGGCAAATCATCTATTTCACTTTCAGTTTCAACTGACGACGAATCATTAGACTGCTTCACAACACACACACACACACACACACACACACACACGCACGCACATAACTGATAAATAAATGAATAAATAATCAGTCTGGTGACGAAACGAAAAAACTTGAAAAAAGTGAATGCATAACTGACTGGCTCGCTGGACTCACACGTAGGTATACTAAGCTTACCAAATTTAGACAGCGCAAGATCTCCTGCGGCAGATGGGCAGATGATGATAATATCGGCGACGTTCAGTTTCAGAACTGAGGAGACCGGCCGCGTCAGTCCAGTTCAGTCGGACAAATCCCAAGCCATACTGTACACGTTGATGGTATCAATCCGGCAAATCATCTATTTCACTTTCAGTTTCAACAGTGACGACGAATCATTAGACTCAGTGCTTTACAGCACACACACACACACACAGTACTTTTTTTTTTTTAACAAACTGATCTGGTGACTAAACAAAAAACAAAACAAAACAGGCCAGGCCTTCAAGACTTACTTGTGATACACTTTTTTTTTTTTTAATCCAAGCTTTTTATGTATTGAGTATAATGCATTTACTGTTATATTTATATTTTTTGTATTCTCTAAACTTGGCACTTTGATCTAATATTCGACCCAACAAAAGATCTGTCATTATTATCATTTTTTGTTCAAACAGGAACTTCTTTTGCTAAGCATGGAAGTTTTGTTTATTACAAACGTTTTGGTGGAGACAGTAAAATAAGGGAAATTACTATGTAATTAATGCTAGGGGACTTAGTTTGCTTTAAACTGATCTTTCTCATCTTAAACATTACATTTTGAAATTATACTCAATACATAAAAAGCTTGGATTTTTTTTTAAAGTGCATCACAAGTGAGTCTTGAAGGCCTTGCCTCTCTTGTTTCAAAATGTAATGTTTAAGATGAGAAAGATCAGTTTAAAGCAAATTAAGTCCCCTAGCATTAATTAGAGTAATTTCCCTTCTTTACTATCTGCACCAAAACGTTTGCAAAATAAATAAAACTTCCATGCTTAGCAAAAGAAGTTCCTGTTTGAACAAAAAATGATAATTATGACTGCTCTTGTTGTTGGGTCGAATATCAGATCAAAGTGCCAAGTTTAGAGAATACAAAAAAGATAAATATAACAGTAAATGCAGTTTGCATATAATTAGGCTTCATTTTTTATTTTTTGTGCCCATCCCAGAGGTGCAATATTGTTTTAAACAAGATGACTAAAAAGAACTGAATTTTTCCTATTTTTATACCTAATTTGGTGTCAACTGACAAAGTATTTGCAGAGAAAATGTCAATGTTAAAGTTTAACACACACACGCACACACACACACACACACACACACACACACACAGACAACCGAACACCGGGTTAAAACATAGACTCACTTTGTTTACACAAGTGAGTCAAAAAGTGAATGTACAGTGAACTGGCTCGCTGGACGTCAGGTAAACTAAGCTTACCAAAGTGGAGACAGCGCAAGGTCTCCTCTGGCAGACGGATGGGCAGATGATGATAATATCGGCGACGTTTCGGTTTCAGTTTCTCAAGGAGACTGACGGCGAGTCACTGCGTTCGGACAAATCCATACACTGACGTTCCACCACATCTGCCAGGCCGGCAGATGCCTGACCAGCAGTATGACCCAACGCGCCTAGTCAGGCCTTGTGCATGGTATATTTTGTGTTCCTATCAGAGTGGATTTATTCTACAAAATTTCGCCAGATGGCAACACTTACTAGTAGCCCGGCGAATGTTGTCATGGGTTCTTTTTCAGTACCCCAAATGCGGGATCAGTCTCGGTTTATCGATTCATTCGAATGACTGGATCCACAGTTTGATTTTTCAGTAAAATTTAAGAGACTGAAAGGGCGAGACTGGGAATCGAACCAAGATCCTCTCAGACACTATAAAATGGCAGATAATCGTCTTAACCATTCTTCCACCCTCCTCACTGTAACAATAGGCCTCAATGCTTCAGAGAGAGCACGGGATTCAGACGAGTCGGTAAAAGAAATCATGCCTTCCAGTCAGCCATGCAGCTAACCAGTCTTCTTACAAAACCAGCTGAACCAATCTAAATTGTTGACAGGTCTCAACTTTGGAAGAT
>NC_134884.1:20217904-20225404 GCF_041734735.1 Babylonia areolata
AGACTGGGGCAGATGCGGCACCGACCCACATCCTCCCACAGTGTCAGAGCAGCCCTTTTTAGGGACAGCAATGCTCTCCCCACACGGGGAAGGGGAGATAAAAGGATCCCTAAACAAAGCCTGCCTCACCTAGTACCTAGCAGGAAACCGCACCTACTTGGACATCCAACACTAGCGGTCGAAAACAACAGAAGAAAAGAACCAGGAGTCATGCCCCGCCCTATTCCAGTCTATCTGGGAGAGAGGAGAGGTCCCACAGGATTTCAAGGATACTTCAATTGTCCACATTTACAAACGGAAGGGAGACAAAACATCCTGCGATAACCACCGTGGAATCTCTCTCCGGCCTCTGTATCATCGCCAGCAACATCTTCGCCTGCATCATACTGAACAGACTGGTTGACCATGTCTCCAACACGGTCATCCCGGCTCACTCGGAAGCACAGTGCGGCTTCCGCTCAGGCAGGGGAACATGTGACATGGTGTTTGCCGTACGCCAGATGCAAGAGAAGTGCTATGAGCAGAACAAGGAGCTCCACATGGTCTTTGTAGACCTTACTTAGGCCTTCAACACGGTAAACCGCCGTGGTCTGTGGAAGATTCTCCTAAAGTTCGGCTGCCCAGGACAGCCTAATCCAGCTGATTGCGTCATTCCACGATGAAATGCAGGCGAGAGTACAGGAGAATACTGACATGTCAGATCCGTTCCCCGTGGTAAATGGAGTGAAGCAGGGCTGCGTCCTGGCACCCACACTGTTCCCCATTCTCTTCTCCGCCATGCTGATTGACGCCTTCCAAGACTGTGACCGGAGCATCTACATTCAGTTTCGCACAGATGGCAAACTTTTCAACTTGCAGCGACTCCACGCTAGGTCCAGGCTGGGGTGTTTGAGGCACTGTTGAGAGAGTTCCTCTTTGCTGATGACTGCGCGCTTGCTGCCGTGCACACACCCATGAGGACATGCAGTTTATTATGGACAGGTTCTCAACCTCCTGCAGGTGCTTTGGACTCACCATCAGCCTCAGCAAGACCGAGTCTATGTATCAACCAGCTAGCTCACAGCCGAGAACGCCACTGCAGTGCCTCACCCCCACCTGCAATCACTGAAGATCGATGACACAGAGATCAAGTCAGTCGACAAGTTTTGCTGCCTGGGCAGCACCCTATGCAGCAACAGAGCCCTTGATGCAGAAGTGACGCTGTGCATCGCCACTAAGGCCAACTCCACCTTTGGCAGACTCAACAACAGGCTGTGGAACAACAAAGGCATCAGGCAGAGACGCCGCATTATTTGAAAGGTCTTACTGTCCTGCCTATTCAGGATCGTATAGTGTCGGCAGGTTTGCCCAGTGGGCATCCAGTCCAAAAAATGTCTGTCCTGTCTGGTTATGTTTCGTCCAAATATGTCTGTCCTGTCTGGTAATGTTTCGTCCAAACTATGTCTGTCCTGTCTGGTTATGTTTCGTCAAAATATGTCTGTCCTGTCTGGTTATGTTTCGTCCAAATATGTCTATCCTCAGTGTCTTGTAATGCTTCGTCCCGGCGAAAATGTCTCGTGTCCTGTCTGCCGGTTATGTTTCGTCCGATGAAATTGTCTGTCCTGTCTCAAGTTGTAATGCTTCGTCCGAAAATGTATGTACTGTCTGGTGCCGTACTGATGTTTCGTCCGAAAATGTGTGTCCTGTCTACAGTGAGTTATAGTCGTCCAAATAGGCTATGTCTCAGTGTCCTGTCTTGTAACGTGCTTCGTCCGAACTGAATGTCCGGGCAGTCCTCCGAGTCAGCGTCTCACGGTCGGCATCAGGTTATGTTTCGTCCGAAAACGTCCGTCCATTCATGCAACTGTGTTTCATCCGAAAACGTCTGTCCTGTTCGGTAAAGTCTCATCCGAAAATGTCTGTCCTGTCAGGTAAAGTCTCATCCGAAAATGTCTGTTCTGTCAGGTAAAGTCTCATCCGAAAATGTCTGTCCTGTCAGGTAAAGTCTCATCCGAAAATGTCTGTCCTGTCAGGTAATGTTTCGCCGCCGGGTCCGGTCCGAAAACTGACTGACGTCTGTCCTGCCGGTCCGGCGTCTGGTTATAGTCGTCCGTCCCAGCGAAAATGTCTGTCCTGTCTGGTTATGTGTCGTCCGAAAATGTCTGTCCTGTCTTGCCATGTTTCCGCGTCCGAAAATGTCTGTCCGCCGGTCAAGTAATGTTTCTGAGCGTCCGAAAATGTCTGTCCTGTCTGCCGGGTTCTAGCCTATATGTTTTGTCCGACTAAATGTCTGTCCTGTCTGGTAATGTTTTGTCCAAAAATATCTGCCCTGTCTGGTAATGTTTCGTCCTGAAAATGTCTGTCCTGTCTGCCGGGTTTATTTATTCATAAAGACAAAATGCCTTTAATCGCCGATATGTGTGACGGGACATTGAACCGGGCAAAATTCCTTCTCTCCACACCTCGGTGCGCATTTCTTTGGCTTCCTTTTGCCATGCAACAGGACACAGTTGAACTGGTTCTTATCAGATTTGTTGCAGTACAAGAACGGCGAATCTGCACAACAGTCTAAGTTTCTCATCTGAGAAGTTTAAGTGGTTTTCAAAGAAATGTTGTGCAATCAGTAGGGCTATCTCGGCAAGTTTCGAATCTGCCGCTGAAGAAAAACATTAAGTCCCTTGACGGGACGGGCACTGGTAAAAATGGAAAGAAAAAAAGAGGAGGAAAAAAAAAAAAAGAAGAAAGCAAGGAAGATCGTCCGTGTTCAATTTAAAGTAGGTACAAAGACTGATTTGCTGTGCACACTTTCTGTTATCAGTTGTCATCCGCACTGTGAAAGCTGACCACGTGTCACTGTTAAAGAATTAGCCAATGAGAAAATACGATTGCATTCATACCTCGAGCATTAAATCTATTTATAGCTCATAAACGACATGAGAAGCCAAGACTGGAGTAGTAAAACAATTACCCAAAATATGTCAGAATATCAGTTGGTTGTGAAATTATCCTAAATAATTGAAAAATATCGTTAAAACAACTTTAGGAATTTATAATCCCAAAAAATAGGAGATCAGTGACTGCTTCAGCGCTTCCTCGAAACTGAAACTAAGTTTTGCTTGGAAACGCGCGCGAACTGATGTGTGGTGACTCACCTCCAGAACTTCGATCTAGAAATTTGCACTTAAAAAAAAGAAAAAAGTCTGAAGCAGAAAAGCTAAAGGTAAACGTGTGAGTGTATTCCAACCATCAGTCGTGGATACAGACAAATCTATTGGCGGTATACTTACTCGTTCACATAATTTTGACAACTTCGAGAACCACTTCAGCCGAGACATTGCAGTGAAACCAAAGTTGTTCTTGCTGGATACGGTAAGTTTGTTTATATGGTAACAAATAAACTGATACAATGACATCTGAATTTTTATATAATTAAAGAACATCTCGCCTTTTTCTACCTTGTTTACTTATTGTATGTTACTCAATGGTTTTTTTTTTTTTTAATGATGATAGTGGTATCTCTTTAGTTTATTTCATTTCAATTCCTTGATGGGTTTTTTTATGATGATAGTGGTATCTCTTTAGTTTAATTCATTTCATTTCAATTCCTTGATCTTGTATAATTTCACCAACGACTGTATCACAACATCCATTTTGTATTTAGTTTACAGTTCGAGCTAACATACTTTATGTATGCAGTCTTAACATCCTTCTGAAATATTTTGTATGTTCAGAAATACAGCCATATGCATACTTGCTTGTTTGGGCATGCATAACACACACACACACACACACACACACACATATATATTTATATATATGTATGTGTGTATATATATACACACACAATACATATACACACAAACATTTACACGCACACAAATATGCACACAAACATCGCCAGAAGTGGCGTCTGCGACGTACACTACACTATACTACACTAACATTTACACACATACATAATTATATGCACACAAACATTTACACATACCCCCCCCCACACACACATGATGTATATGTATATATGCATGTATGATAGTCAGCAATCAGCCATGTTCAATGATGACCATCAAAACAGCGCAGAGGAGGCAACTGTTGTCCTGACTATCTGGGCTAGAATTTGATCATAGTGGAGAGTATCTTGCCCATCTTACATCCCCACTCTCTCTGCCAAGAGGGTTTTAGGACAGATGGCTCTGAGATGGTTCCAAAAGGCCAGCTTTCCCCCAAGGCTGCAGAGCTAAGAGCCAGTGCAATTTCAAGTTGCTTCCTAGTTTGAGGGTTATAGTCCTTCACAAAAGACTAAGCTGTAAATGATTTCCCATTGCAATGGAGAAACCATTGATAATACAGCTATCACTTTCCTGTTGTGTGTGTGTGTGTGTGTGTGTGTGTGTGTAGAGAGAGAGAGATAAATATAGATATATAGATATATATACTGACACATAAGGGGATGCATATTACTCAAACCCGTGTGTGTGTGTGTGTGTGTGTGTGTGTGTGTATCACTGTATGTGTGTGCGTGCAGTGCAAAAGATGTCGGACGTTCTCCACAGTGACCCTTCACACATGTTGGTCTCGATACTGGAAGAGTTTTGTAACAACTATGCCAAGGACACTGGCAAGGCGAAACAGCTCTTCAATCGTGAGTTTATTAAAACTTCTAATTTTATGTTTTCAGTTGGTTGTTGCAGAATACTGAGAATTTGAAAATATAAAGTGACTGATTAATTAGAATATTTCTTAACTCTGAAAACTGAGTGTGACTGCCTGAATGAGTGAATGACTGGGCAGACTGTAATGGTCATGCACATAAACCATAAAATCCCCATTCAGTAGATCTCATAAGTGAACATGACAACTGTACCATTTGAACACAGAAGACAAATTTTTATGAACAAAGTTCAGTGTGCATGTGTGAATACATATTTGAGTGGTGGCTTAGTGGTAATATGTCTGCCTGTATGAAGCAAGAAAATGGTTGTGCACTGGTTCATATCCCACACTTGCCATTATTTTCTACCAATCCACTAGACTCTGAGTGGTAGTCTGGACGCTAGTCATTCAGATGAGACAATAAACTGAGGTACTGTGTACAGTATGCACTTTGTGCATGTAAAAGAACCCACAGCAAGAAAAGGGTTGTCACTGGTAAATTCTGTTGTAAAATCCATTTTGACAGGAAAAATAATGCAGTTGCAGGCATAAAAGAAAGAAAGAAAGAAAGAAACAACAACAACAACAACAAAAAACAAAAAACAAAAAAAACCCAACAACATTGGTGGTGCTTTCATTGAAGCAATTTGTTCTCTCTGGGGAGAGCAGCCTGGATTTCACAAAAGAGTAAAAGAATATTTGCACACATATGTGTGTGTGTGTGTGTGTGTGTGTGTGTGTGTGTGTGTTTGAATGATTGGCAGGTAGTGAGCAAGAACTTGTCCAGCTTGTGAAAAGACTGGATGAAACATTGACAAGATATGGCATGGAAATCAGTGCCGAAAAGACCAAGTAACTGGCCAGCCATAACTCCACAATTACTTCTGATTAGCTGCCCGGGGACAAGCCAGGAACTGTTCAGCAATTCATCTACCTGAGATCCATCATCAGCAATGATCCAAACCAGAAATCCTCTCAAGGGTAGCAAAGACAACATCTGCACCGTCCAGACTGAAACCGATATCATATGGAAGGGCAGCAACTTCTCCATAATACACCCTATAAGACTTGTGCGTGCACTGGTCAAATTTCCATCTTCATGTGTGCATGCGAGACATTGCACCTCATGGCAGATTTGGAAAGAAGAAAAGAATTCAAGCCATGGAATGTCATAGGTAGATACGAAACATCAGAAACACTGATCACATCACCAGTGAATTAGCGGACCAGACCATCAAGCAGTACATTGGACCTTATGAAGATCTGCTGACATTGGTTAAGGAAAGAAAGCTATTCTGTGTGTAACAAGATTCAATGGCCTTGTCAAAACAATCCTCTGAGGAACTGTTGAGTGAGGAAAATGGAGGGAAATAGTGAAAAAGCGATGGTCTGACATCATTGCAAAATGGACAGGAAAACTATATGGAGAGACCCAGGCTTTGGCTTACAACTGACTGACCTAGATGGTAGTGTCTTGTGTATGTATGTTGACTCAGACCAGGCACTGCTGAACACCACCAAAGTCACTCTGCAGCCATGCCGAGTCTCCTCTGGTGTGTAGACTCCTGGTGGCCTTAAATTTGCTCTCTATGGACTGCCAGTACTGGGACTGCAGCAGAGGAACCTGGGTTTGGATCTGAGTGTGTGTGGAGGACTCCGGATGAGCAGTGTGAGGGTAATGCCACTGAAAGATAAAAAAAAAAGGTACAAATGACAACAGACAACATGTAGTTTACAGCACAATAAAGCAGTTATGTGTTATTATTTAGAAATATAGTTTTCAAATATTATTGTATGATCATTTCATGTGTATATTTCAGTGATTTGTGACCAGCTAAGAGAGCAGGAGATTATCACTCCAAAATGTTTCGTGGATGAGAATTTGTGCAAGCCGGCCCGAAAGTGCTTCCAGGACATCTTGCAGAAATCCTGGCAGGAAATTACAAAGGTAACAGACTGTGCTAACATTTGTTGTGCATCGCCTAATTTTTTGCGTGCCAAACAACTACAGTGAAAATTCACCAATGCCTTTAAAGAAAAATCCTTACACATCATGTGCCTTTGGTCATTATTCACCCATATATCCACTTATGTTGTAAAACTTACATGGCATACCTTGTGGGTGAAAAAACACCCATGACACTACAGTGTACATTATGCGTGAAAATTCACTCATGTTCTCTGTTGCATTTTTCTGTCGGGCTTACTGTATGGGCCAGTCAATAGCTGTCTGTATCAGTGCTTATAGCCGATGATGCTTAGATGAACAGGGCGGCTGGCCAGTCAATTACTGGCTTTGCAGTTTGTATGTGTGTGTGTCTTTCTTTGTGTACGTGTGTCCATTTGCTTGATGGGTCCAGAGGTTTAACTGCATGATTCTGACATCAGATCAATAAGGAATTTACTTTAGTACTGATTAGCATATCTTTTCTAAATCCAAACTAATGTAAGTGTGAACACTATGAAACACTATGCAATAGATTAAAATTTACAAAATAAAACTTACAAGTTCATTTGAGACTTCAAATACAAATTGAGCAATCCCGACCTGAACTAGTGGAACCTGCTGGATTTGATCCAGTTTTCAGCCACCCCTCTCTTCTCCAGTGCTAAATGCAACAATATTGTTCTTAATTAAAGAATTATTCAAAACTGAAATCTAAAACAAGGGAAGATAGGGACAAAGAAAATCTTTTATTCAAGCTGAGAAATGTATACAATTTTGACTTATTATGTCAACATGCTGTCTAAACGAGTATTCAGAGATTCGTTTGGATCAATTTGATTTCTGTATATATATTTTTGGTTTCTTTCCATTTTTTAAGGAACATGAAAGTGACACTACACTTGTGCAATTTTGGAAAATAG
>NC_134884.1:20227904-20285404 GCF_041734735.1 Babylonia areolata
ATATATATATATATATATATATATATATATGGCGACCACTTTGTTTTAAATTCATGCAGTGTGCAGTTTACCTTCACATCATATTCCTCTATATTATGTCTTATAGCGATAACTTTCAAAAGATTGAATAGTTGGCAAGCATTTATTCAGTTTACTCTTGTAAATAATTTTTTTTAACCAAGAAAAATAATTAAATCAACCACTGAATCAGTCTTTACATTTTGATCCACACCGAACAGAATCAGATTTTGTGTTAAGATAACCTTGGTGCATGTGATTCATTTTGAGTTGAGTAGCACTTCAGCTTTGTTCCAAAACCATTTAGAGTGAGGGCATTTAAAAAAAAGATATATTCAATGCTTTCTTTTGATGCAAGACACAAGTAACAATTTTTTTTTTTTATGTAATACCCATTTTTTTCAAAAT
This sequence comes from Babylonia areolata, assembly GCF_041734735.1. Classification (NCBI taxonomy): domain Eukaryota; kingdom Metazoa; phylum Mollusca; class Gastropoda; order Neogastropoda; family Buccinidae; genus Babylonia; species Babylonia areolata. The sequence goes on from NC_134884.1 coordinate 20,228,331, forward strand.
TATATTGATTCTAATGATCCGCTGGGTTAGATGTATCTGGAACCATTTCAGTTTAATATCTTGAATTTTGTTAACTTTAAAAAAGACTTTAACCCATATAATATTTCCACCAACTTTATCTAAACACTTATTGCAGCAATTTTGCATATCTTTATCTAGTGTCAAGATGTCATGGTATGGTTGAGTACCTTTGTTCATAGAATAAAGTATCATCAGCGCTGCGCACTTATCATCTAAACAATTATTTGTAAATGTAAGCCTGCACTATTTGACATATTCCTTAAATGACATTTTACAACTACTGAAGACCAGGAAGTTGGCATTGATACTATATTTCTTACTGAACTCATCTAACGTGAAGAAATTTCCATTGCCTTTTATGAAATGTGCAATACAATAGATTTCCTCCTGAATCCAACTTTTATACATGAGTATATTTTTTCCTACTTTCATTTAAAAAAAAATTTTTTTTTTATTATAGAAGACAGGTTTGGCAAGGACAGGTTGGTGTTTTTGGTTTTACATTATCACAAAAATGTTTATAAGCTTTAAATGTATGTGTCCAAAATTTATTGTTTTATTTATCTTTCAGCGCATAATTGTGACCATATTTATTAATAGTGCTTAAAAAGGCATATAATTAATTGCACATAGATTTCAACTTGTTCCTTGTTGCTTCAAATTTTTCTCAGCCACATGATTCTAAATGCCTCAAGTTATCTCTTTATATCAGGTATATTTAGACCTCCATTCTTTACATTTTTTTACAGATGTTTCCTGCTAATTTTGTCTTGTTTTTCCTGCCAGATAAATCTAAAGCACATTTTCTGGAGATTATTTACAAATTTGTGACGTTGACCTCATCTGTTTTTACATATTTTTTTCTCATCATGAGTAATCATTGCACCAAATTTGACAGTGTGCAGGACCTTTTCTTTCTTTCATAATACCAACTTTGTCTATCAATATCAAATATGCCATTTTGTGACCTTGACCGGTGTCTGATGAAGAATTTCTTTAGGGATCAGGCTGAATCCATGACCAGTCACAATACTAAGTTTGGATTAAGTTGGTAGTAAGATGTGGACTATATCATTGTATATATCATTTTTTTAAAAGCCAACTGATTATCTGACTTTTGACCTCTCATCCTGCTTTCCATATCATAAGTGGAATGACTTCATATTGAAACAGAAGTCTCATTCATACCTACCATCCTGCCAAGTTTGGTTCCTATGCCACTTGTAGTTGCCAAGAAAATGCCATGGAAACACACATGCACACACACACACTCTCTCTCTCTCTCTCTCTCTCTCTCTCGCTCCCTCTCTCTCTCTGTTATTAATTAGGATCACTTTGATTACACATATGAGTTAAAGAAGTTGACTTTCCACACCTCAGATAAGTTTTTGTCTTCCAGAAACGGTTCTCTTAGCCATACCTTGGATAAGTCCACTTTTTTTTTGTCCCCCACAAGACTAAAATTTATCTGGAGATAAGTGTATATGCATGTTTGTTTGTTTGTTTGTTTTAAACAAGTTTCAGTTTAATATCCTTTGTACTGTGCTGGTTGTGTACAAAAGGTATGCATGAATTTTATGTATAATTTTTATACACTTTTCCTGATTCTTCCTTTTTTTTATATAATATATTTATTTTGTGGTTAGTTAGTGGGACATGCGGGGTGGGGGTGAGGTGTAATGGTTATAGTTGAGATTGATATCCATGATATTAAGCTGTTTGTGGACTTCAACTGTTTCATCATAATTTTTCCATATCTTTCTTGTAATTTTTCAGGATGGAAATACACAAGGCTCTCAGTCTTCTAAAAGTATCAGGTACATGGCTATAATATCATTCATTGAAAGCTCTTGTGTTGTGTGTGTGTGTGTGTGTGTGTGTGTGTGTGTGTGTGTGTGTGTGTGTGTTGTGCAACTTTTAACCAATTGCTAAACAAACAGTATAATTTCATTGAACACATTTGAAATTACTGCTTTTTTGTTCAGACCTGCAGGTGATGGGTTTACCTTACCATTAACAGTCTTGATTTAAGTGTTTCTGAGCATATGCAGGATCTAAGAAACGTGCCTTGAACTGTCTTTCGTTTGCTATTCTTATGACATACAGTAAACCACAGCCCCAGATGTCTTGAACTTGGTCTGTATGACTGAACAGAACTGAACGACTGGAATCAAGTGATGGATATGTTTGACTGTCAACAGATATGAAAGTCTTGGCAGCTCCTTTGATGAAGAATCAGTCTCCAGACCAATCGCTACGAGAAGGAATTCCTGGAACTGGGCCCAGTTGGGAAAGGGGGTTTTGGGTCTGTCTACAAGGTGAGATAAGACAAAGATGTGACAAAAAGTGATAATGATTGATAACCATGAAGTTTTGTGTAAAAATACTATTCAAAATAATGTCTGAAAGAATCGTGAGATTTTCTGACTTGTTTTCCCTCAGCAGAGTACTGCAGATGCACTGAATCCATTTACATGTACTGGCATGTCACATTTTCCAGCTATGTTATGTAAATCGACAAATCCCAAATTTACACAATTACAGTGCATTATTCCTTGCTTATTGGTTTTGTTTTTTTCTTTTCATTTTAGAAATGGGGCATTTTCAAAAGACCCTTGCAATTACATTCATCAAGATAGTTAAGAATCAGTAAAAGATTAGAAGAAATAAACATTCCAGTTTGTAAGGCGGGGTGGAACAGCAAGTCTGCCCGACCAATATGAGAGAAAAAAACTTTGCAGTCATGTCAGAGTTTCATACTTTATTTGCTTTATTATTATCACCCAGAAGAGGAGGGATATTCAGAAGTTTGATTCCACTGCCATTTTTGACTGCATGACAGTCAGTTCTTCCCTCCCCTCTTTCATCAGCTCCTAAATCCTTCTCTCATATCATGTGCACACACATGCCCATGCATGTAAGAAGCACAGATGCATGCATTGCTGATATAACTGTAAATTTTTCACAGTATTGGTTTGTTGCGTGCAACAGTAATAGTATTCTTATTTGATATCTTGTAAGTTTCGTTGTTGTTTTTTCTTTTTCATTCAGACTCCATGTAAAGGGTCTGGTTCTTGATGCATGTCTTTTAGTTCTTGGAGGTGGAGAAATTTTGTTTAACGTCCTATCACATGTACTGCTGAGTGTAGATGTTTTGTTAAAATATTGATTTTCAGGGGGAAACCAGTTTGAATAAAACCAATAAATAAATAGAATTACAATTAAAGAAAATCACTTAAACTTAGATAAACCCTTAGATCGCCATGTAATGCTGTTCCACAACATCAGATAATTTGCTCCCATGCCACTGCCACGTAAGCTGTTCTTAAACAGCAGCTACATATCTGTGTCTTGCGAAAGCGCTTCCATTGTTTAGGAATTGTCGCATAGGTAGCTTTAGATTTGCCAAGGTTCTGCTGACTCAATAACTTGGAAACCCCCTACGCAAGGAATGTGTTTTTCAGGTGATTTTACTGCTTGACTGCAGCATGTGAAGAACTCAATTTCAATGCAAGCAAGCAAAATGATGATGCCTGGTCCAAGCTGAGTAGTGGCAAAACTTAACACCATTGCAGATGGATTTAGCCACTGCTCGATGAAAATTAGAGCAAATACTTGGAGACAAAGATGAACTACAATCTGATGATTTTTTGGAAGAGGAAGGTGAGGAATATCACTTATCAGCATCCAGTTCCTGTTCTTGACCCAAAGGGCAGAATGGAGTTCGATGATATTAGCTGACAGTGATTCGGAGATGGAGAACACGCTGTGTGTGACAGTGACAGTGAAGACAGGCCCGCGACAGGTAGGGATAGGGGTGGGGAAGGTAGCAGATTACAGCATGCAGAGTGAAGCAGAGTACAAAGTGGAGTGGGGTATGTTTGCCTATTTTTTTTATCAGTGTGTATTCGCTTACATTTGCATTGTCTTGGCTGATGATTTTAAGCCAGACATTCCTAACTTTGTTGGAAATCACAGTAAAAAAAATAAAACCTAAGAAGGCAGATGGGTGGAATACTTTTCATTATTCATCACTGACTCGGATGAACCGCTGAATAACTCAGTGACTGAGACAAACACATAAACACAGCAAACAAGTCAACAGTTGTAGGTAATGCTGCAGGAAATGAAAATATGTACAAGATTTTCAACTGGACAAAATACGCACTGCTCAGTTCAAGTGAGAGTGTACAGACGTGTGTGTGTGTGTGTGTGTGTGTGTGTGTGTGTGTGTGTAAGTTAATGTGTTTGTGTGTTACTCTGGATATTTGTACGATTTGTGTGTGTGTGAATGTGCTCATGCACAAGCACATACAGTTGAAGCCACTTATAATGAATTGCTGGGGACGTTCAAAATTATTTCATTATATTCAGCTTTCGTTACATCCGACGTGCCGGTTATAATAAAATTCTATCAGGTTGCTTCATTGTATCCAGCATTCATGTTTCTCTCTCTCAATCTCTCTCTCTCTTACACACATAAACACACCACACACACAATGTGTGTATGTTCGTATACATGGGCAGTAATCAAGCTCATTTCCTAGGCTATTATATACAGAGATACCAACTGTTACAATTTCGACATATTTTGTTACGTTCAATCGCAGTCTGTTCCGATGTTACGCCAACGTCAAAATTGTTCTGAGGAGTTCATTTTCGACCACATGGCATGGTCACATGCTTTTCTGTTGTAACATTACCCAGATGCTTTAGACCTATCGATCACGAGGCCTGGGCAGTCACTACCAACCTTGGTCTTACGTGGTGATGCTCAGCTAATGGCGTGCATGTTTACTTTGAAACATCATTGAGTAGACCAGTCAGCTTAATTGTAGCAGTCACACCATGTTACAGGTGGGCCCAAATGTTAGTATGCCTTGTAGATAAAATGTATGTTTGCTGATGTGGCTCATAGTCCGAGTGTTCTCACCAAATTCAAAATGTTCCTACCAAATTTTCTGATTGTTCCTACGAACACTTGACAGGGGTTGGCATCTCTGTATATACTTTAAAAAAAATGCTTTAAAAAATTTCTTTCCAAAATATGGTTGTAAATCAATGTAAATAGATTACATAGGCCTGCATTGTAATTTGAAGGCTTAAAAAAAGTTAATAAGTAAAGCAGTTGAACAAAATTCATTGTATTATTCTGAAGACTTCAGAAGAAAAGATTGTCTGAAAAATCACACAGTGCAATGGTTTGCACTGTTTGTTTACTGTTTCACATGGTTTGGTCATTGGAGTGTGCTCTGGGATGGAAATAAAAAACTTAAGTAATTCATTTTAAGTCTGCCATGCTGGAGAGCATTTTGTGCTTGTCACAGCTTGACTAGAAATAACAATAACCAAACATAAGTGGTGTCTGATTAAGGTCTAGAAAAAAATAATGACTTTTTACTTACTTTTCTTTATCAACTTTTCTTTCACTTTCTTGAATGATTTCAAATTTTTCGTATTAACGACAGACCTTTGTGATGCCATGATGAACTGGCCAATAAAATCAAAGCCTAACACCCTCCTTCCCCTTCACCCCACTCTCATCTCACTAACTTCCCTCCTCTGTCTAGTCTTCTACAGTCTTTTAACCTTTGACCCCGCTTGAGTCGACCACTCTGTTTCGACAGTCACAGGCACTCACTTTACAGGGCATTAGAATACGATTTTATTGCTTACGAATTACAGAGGAGACGTTTTCCATGCAACAACCATACAGTTAAAAAACCCCTGTGAACTTTTAATTTACCTATGTGTATGTGAAGCTGTGTAAGAAAATGAAAGAAGCTTAGAGTTATGCAGCAAGTAAAACACATGTATAAACATGTGATTTCTATTTAGAGCAATGTGTAGAACACTCTACATTTCATGTGCCTATGCGGACACTCCTCCATCTCCCTAGAATAGCCAGCAATCGTATGAAGCAATATGCATTGCAGCAATCTAACCAACCATTCTTCCAGAAATGGATCTTGAACACAAAAGTAACCACTTCACTATATCGAGCTTGAGCTCTTCATGGGGCTCGACACATGATTCGCTATAGGTGGCAACTTCATTATAAGTGGAGTGATGGCCTAGAGGTAACGCGTCCGTCTAGGAAGCGAGAGAATCTGAGGGCGCTGGTTCGAATCACGGCTCAGCCGCTGATATTTTCTCCCCCTCCATTAGACCTTGAGTGGTGGTCTGGACGCTAGTCATTCGGATGAGACGATAAACGAGGTCCCGTGTGCAGCATGCACTTAGCGCACGTAAAAGAACCCACGGCAACAAAAGGGTTGTTCCTGGCAAAATTCTGTAGAAAAATCCACTTCGACAGGAAAAACAAATAAAACTGCACGCAGGAAAAAATACAAAAAAATGGGTGGTGCTGTAGTGTAGCGACGCGCTCTCCCTGGGGAGAGCAGCCTGAATTTCACACAGAGAAATCTGTTGTGATAAAAAGGAATACAAATACAAATACAAAATAACCGGGGTGATCGCCCGCTGGGGACCCCATAACCATTTCATTATAGGCGGCATTTCATTGCATTTGGCTTCATTACATCCGACATATTCTAAGTCATGTAAAGAAGGATTTTAGCTGGAACCAGCGTTTTGCTTCATTATATCCAGCATTTGTTACATCCGACTTCATTGTAAGTGGCTTCGACTGTACATGTATATATGTATTTTGAAAAACAAAGAACATCACTTTTTTCATTGGAGTGCATATGTATTTGTGTGTGTGTTGTTGTTGTGTGTGTTTGCGTGTGTGTGTGTGTGTGTGTGTGGTTGGGTGGGTGGGTGGGTGTGTGTGTATGTAACAGGGGAAAAGAAGTGTCAGCACCTGTGAGAAATGTTCCAGCCAACTGGTCTGTATGTTGTCCCCTGTTTCAAAGATGTGGCACACCAAGCTGCACATCTAAAGTTAGAACTTCAGGCTTCCAGTGACTTCAGCTGGCATTTGGCTGTCATTCTTGATCCTTCTTTTGAACAGAGTTCAGCATCATACCAGTAACCTTTGTTTGTTTCTTCATGTTCATTTGTCTCATGGTTATGGTGTTTGACAGTTTTTTTTAAATTTGTATTCTAACATTGTATTTGTTCTGCTAATCTTTTTTATGCTCAAACAACTAACCTTGTTAATCTAAGAAAAGAGAATAATGACAACTTGCATAGAAAAATGCTTCAAAATGTTTATTTTAGAAAAATTCTTGTGGGTCATATATTCATTTAATCATAACAAAAATTTTCTTCTGAATTGTTATTCGTTTCTGAATTCACATTTCTTTCTGAAAAGACATACATTGCCCATGTCTGATGAAGGTTAGTGTTTCACTGATTCTCAGTACTGTAAGATGTGTGTAGTATTCTGTCATGATTACAAGATAGTGTTGGATTAATATCAGTTATTGGTTAAAACCACCTGATATGTATCAGTCTGTTAATTGTAATTTAGTTATCATGCCCTCTCCTATACGGCTTACTCCAGTATAGTGCTACATGATAAACTGATTCATTTGAGTCACTTTGACACAGTATAAGCTTTACCTAATCTATACTGTCAGTGTACTTTCACTAAATCAGCATAGCTTCAATCACTTTAACTGCACTATTTAAATGTATTAGAAATGTCATTTGATGTCAGTGTTTGGTCTTCACACATATCCATTACCAAGTGGTAGTCTTTCCATGTAATATGTATACATGTGCGTTATTATTCACTTGTGCCGTCATGTTGTGCTAATGACATTTGTTTGTGTCATTCCAGGCACTGTCTTCTCTTCTAGTCTTCTTCTGTTCTTCTCCTTTAGTTTATATCTTCTTTTCTTATGTTCTCATAACTATTGTAAATAAAACAATAGAAAAACCCCATTTGTGACTGGCCTCTATATGTTCCTGGCCTGTGCGTGGGAATTCTTGTCTATCCTTTAGTACAGTAAATCATCATTTAGTTAGTTTTTTTTTTGTACCGTACCCTTGAGTAACCACTTGGTTCAATAACATGGCTACAGTATGTATGGATTTGTCTGAACGCAGTGACGCCTCCTTGAAATTTCAACTTGTTAAGAAAACTGCAAATTCCGTTCATGCCTCCACTTTTAGAACACTTAGAAAAGCAGATGTACTGCCCATCAAGGAGCACAGAAAAATATGTGTTGCAAAATATATTTAAAGTGGGTCCACACATGAAAAATTCTCAGAAAACAAAGCTATTTAGAATCAGACGTTGATTTAGCAAAACAGGCCAGATAAGTTCATTTGGAAACTTCTGCAAACACATTTCAACTCTGATATAAATAAAAAGAAAAGGGGGAATTGCTGAAAACCTTCCTTGTTACCTGTTCCAACATTGGAAATGAATAAACTGAGTTTCGACATGGATCACACAAACCTTCTTTCTTTTTTCTTTTTTTCTTTTTTTTGTGTATGGCCTCCAACCTCCTATTTCCCCCTTTTTTTTGTCTATTTTAGAGTGGGGCCTTCCTCCTCCTCTTTTTTCCCACTTCATTTTTGGGGACCCTTCCATTTTTAGCCACGCTTCTTTTTTTCATTGTTACGTTAATGTTTCATGAGGACACACACATTTACTCATGCCTTTCCCTCATTGCTAGTAGGGTGCTAATTCAGAAGGATCAAAACCAGTAGACTTACAAGATTGTTATAAACTTAAAGAGAATGTATCTTACCACCAGAAGACTTCAAAATTTGAATTGTCAATACAGCGAGCATTAATGCCCAGAGGTTCAAAAACGGTACATCATTTTTATCAAAAAAACGTTTGCTTTTGCAAAGCAATTTTTTTTTTTTTTTTTTTATCAAATGAAACCACCTTTCATTCGAGACTTATCATTAGTTTGGTCTATAGATTTCATTTGAATGCCACTCATACAAAACATTGCAAAATTATAAAATGCACACGTGGAGGAGAAATAACTGTCACACACTTGACCAAAACACTTGACACTGGACCAAAACAAAGGAAATCTTTATTCGACAGCAGAGAAATATTCCTGTTTCTGAGACATTCTCATCTTTTGAAAACGTATTGAAAAACTGTTCACTTCTTTACAATTTTTCTGAATGTTTGATTAAAAGCCATTTGATATAGCCCTTAGACTGATTCACTTGTTTTCATAGTTCAATTATTCACGGTGCTAAACAGCACATGCTAAGTAATTTACATCCTTCATTCTTGATCCTAATATTTCTCTCACTCTTTCAACTTAACTCTCTCACATACATATACATTCACACATCCTCGTTCATATGCACGTATTGCATTTTCTTCTTCAGTGTTGTTGTTTTTGTTTCATTTTTTTCTCCTTCCCTTATATCATTTATACTGAAAGATAGTTACCCCTTGTCTGCACTGTTGACATACAGCGTATGTCACAGAACACATGGTGCCAATGCCAGTGTTCCCAATGGGCCTGATTTTTTGAGGGTCACTGTGACCCTTTGACTGGAATTTTTGAGGGTCATTGTCATATTTCTGAGGGTCAACAGGAAAACATACAAAAAATCAATGAAGACATTTGTACAATGAAAATGAAAAGAAACCCACACCTTCTCCAAACAAGGACATTCGAAATGCTTGAATACAATGAAAACACAGTCAACTACTTATAATGAGCACATAACCATACTCACTACTAATGAACACACAACAGCGTTTGCCTGCATCGGCAAGGGAAGTTACTCTAACACGTTTTTGGCCAGCTCAGTTTCGTCTGCTATGCACTAGTCTAAGCTTAGGCCCACGATGTGTGCTTCGCGGTTTTCCTGGAAGCCGTAAGATGCTTGTTAGTTTCAGGAAAAAAGGGTAAAAGTTTTGTGCGTCAAAGTTGTAAATCTGGTCGTCATTTACGCACATATGTACGTTATTGGGAACACTGAATGCTGTGTTGACGCAAACTTTATGCCCAAATACCACGCTGCTTCATAACAGAAAATTCTGTAAGGCAAGAACTTGAAAAAGAAGAATGAACTCTGTTGATATTCCCAGGCATGTGATGGTGGTGAAGTGTGCTTGGGTGTGTGACAGTGAGTGAAAGGAGGAGGTAAACTGTGACCAGTTCTGTCTCTGTCTTTTCTGTCTATATCTCTTTGTTGTCTTTGTCCCTCTTTGTATGTTTGAGCAGTGAACACATAAATGAGAGTGTATAATAACAAAGTGAATGTGTGCATGTGCATGCATGCGCATGTCTTCTGTGTGAAAGTTGCGTAATGTACAGTTCAATATTTCTGAGTTTTGATAGTAGGAATGTAGTATTGTGAAATATATTTATCTTATGCAGTTTGGGAGATAAGGATTTGTATGCTATCATTGTTTACACTTTGGAGATATGGCTGAACTATAAGTACAAGCATGGATTTTCCTTCTTTTTTTTTCTCAGTTTCAGTTTCTCAAGGAGGCAGTGATGCAATCAGACAGTTCCATTTATGCAGCATCACATCTGCTAGGCTGATGCCAGACAGCAGCATAACCCAACATGTTAGGCAGGCCTTGAGTGCATGTATATATTTGTATATCTATCAGGGTGGATTTCTTAAATAAAATTTTGTCAGAGGACAACAGTTATCATTTTTAAATGAATAATTTGTGTTCCTCAGGCTCGGAAGCAGTTGGACGGAAAGGAATATGCAGTAAAGAAAATTGTAATCAAACTAAAGGACAAGGAGACACTTCCGAAGGTAAATATTTTCCCTTTTTTCCATTACCCTTGTCAGTCCTGTCTGTCTGCTTCTCTATCTCACCTATCTATATTTACTTCTCTATCTGACCTATCTATATTTACTTCATCCTCTTTGTTCCCTGTAGCACGTGAGGCCACCACTAGAGATCACCACTGCTGCCTGTCTCGTGTTGTTTTGGCCTCCACCATTTTTTTTTCTTCGATCATTTTTCATTTGTTCTGAGCCTTGTCCCCCTTGGTCTTCTTCATGCTCTTTTTTCCATCTGGTGTCCAACTCTTGCAATTGCATCTGGTGGCATTCTAAGGATATGTCCTATTTAGCGCTTTCTTCTACACTTGACCTCCATGGTAATGCTAAACAAAGGAGGTTCTTTTCTGGATTTACAAGTTTCAGATGGTGTTTCTTTAAAAAAAATGTTCTGAATTCTGCTTAGGCAAGAGTTACAGAGTGTTTTGGGTTTATAGCTCATGCTGTTGGTGACTTTCCAGGATTCTGATCCATTTTCAAGTTCTGAAAACACTGCTCCTGAGCAGTTGTTGTTGTCTCGTTCGTCATTCATCAGATGGATTCCCCCGTCTCCTCGATGAAGGCAGCAGTATGTCGCAGGTCCTCCAGTCATCCGTAGAACTTCCGGGCTGCTGGGATTGGGTCGGGCCAGGTTTTCTCTCGGAGCGCTTGGTGGAGCGGGCAGGACTGCAGCAGATGTTCTGTTGTCTGGCTTCCTGTTCTGCAGGAGCACTGTTCTGTGTTGCCAATATGGAGTTTCGTGTATAGGTGGTTTTTCAGGCGGTTGTGGGCTGTCCTGAGCCTGAAAATGGCTACCTGGTCTCGATGAGTCAGCAGGTAGTATGGGTTTGCTCTAATTATAAAATGCACACGTGGAGGAGAAATAACTGTCACACACTTGACCAAAACACTTGACACTGGACCAAAACAAAGGAAATCTTTATTCGACAGCAGAGAAATATTCCTGTTTCTGAGACATTCTCATCTTTTGAAAACGTATTGAAAAACTGTTCACTTCTTTACAATTTTTCTGAATGTTTGATTAAAAGCCATTTGATATAGCCCTTAGACTGATTCACTTGTTTTCATAGTTCAATTATTCACGGTGCTAAACAGCACATGCTAAGTAATTTACATCCTTCATTCTTGATCCTAATATTTCTCTCACTCTTTCAACTTAACTCTCTCACATACATATACATTCACACATCCTCGTTCATATGCACATATTGCATTTTCTTCTTCAGTGTTGTTGTTTTTGTTTCATTTTTTTCTCCTTCCCTTATATCATTTATACTGAAAGATAGTTACCCCTTGTCTGCACTGTTGACATACAGCGTATGTCACAGAACACATGGTGCCAATGCCAGTGTTCCCAATGGGCCTGATTTTTTGAGGGTCACTGTGACCCTTTGACTGGAATTTTTGAGGGTCATTGTCATATTTCTGAGGGTCAACAGGAAAACATACAAAAAATCAATGAAGACATTTGTACAATGAAAATGAAAAGAAACCCACACCTTCTCCAAACAAGGACATTCGAAATGCTTGAATACAATGAAAACACAGTCAACTACTTATAATGAGCACATAACCATACTCACTACTAATGAACACACAACAGCGTTTGCCTGCATCGGCAAGGGAAGTTACTCTAACACGTTTTTGGCCAGCTCAGTTTCGTCTGCTATGCACTAGTCTAAGCTTAGGCCCACGATGTGTGCTTCGCGGTTTTCCTGGAAGCCGTAAGATGCTTGTTAGTTTCAGGAAAAAAGGGTAAAAGTTTTGTGCGTCAAAGTTGTAAATCTGGTCGTCATTTACGCACATATGTACGTTATTGGGAACACTGAATGCTGTGTTGACGCAAACTTTATGCCCAAATACCACGCTGCTTCATAACAGAAAATTCTGTAAGGCAAGAACTTGAAAAAGAAGAATGAACTCTGTTGATATTCCCAGGCATGTGATGGTGGTGAAGTGTGCTTGGGTGTGTGACAGTGAGTGAAAGGAGGAGGTAAACTGTGACCAGTTCTGTCTCTGTCTTTTCTGTCTATATCTCTTTGTTGTCTTTGTCCCTCTTTGTATGTTTGAGCAGTGAACACATAAATGAGAGTGTATAATAACAAAGTGAATGTGTGCATGTGCATGCATGCGCATGTCTTCTGTGTGAAAGTTGCGTAATGTACAGTTCAATATTTCTGAGTTTTGATAGTAGGAATGTAGTATTGTGAAATATATTTATCTTATGCAGTTTGGGAGATAAGGATTTGTATGCTATCATTGTTTACACTTTGGAGATATGGCTGAACTATAAGTACAAGCATGGATTTTCCTTCTTTTTTTTTCTCAGTTTCAGTTTCTCAAGGAGGCAGTGATGCAATCAGACAGTTCCATTTATGCAGCATCACATCTGCTAGGCTGATGCCAGACAGCAGCATAACCCAACATGTTAGGCAGGCCTTGAGTGCATGTATATATTTGTATATCTATCAGGGTGGATTTCTTAAATAAAATTTTGTCAGAGGACAACAGTTATCATTTTTAAATGAATAATTTGTGTTCCTCAGGCTCGGAAGCAGTTGGACGGAAAGGAATATGCAGTAAAGAAAATTGTAATCAAACAAAAGGACAAGGAGACACTTCAGAAGGTAAATATTTTCCCTTTTTTCCATTACCCTTGTCAGTCCTGTCTGTCTGCTTCTCTATCTCACCTATCTATATTTACTTCTCTATCTGACCTATCTATATTTACTTCATCCTCTTTGTTCCCTGTAGCACGTGAGGCCACCACTAGAGATCACCACTGCTGCCTGTCTCGTGTTGTTTTGGCCTCCACCATTTTTTTTTCTTCGATCATTTTTCATTTGTTCTGAGCCTTGTCCCCCTTGGTCTTCTTCATGCTCTTTTTTCCATCTGGTGTCCAACTCTTGCAATTGCATCTGGTGGCATTCTAAGGATATGTCCTATTTAGCGCTTTCTTCTACACTTGACCTCCATGGTAATGCTAAACAAAGGAGGTTCTTTTCTGGATTTACAAGTTTCAGATGGTGTTTCTTTAAAAAAAATGTTCTGAATTCTGCTTAGGCAAGAGTTACAGAGTGTTTTGGGTTTATAGCTCATGCTGTTGGTGACTTTCCAGGATTCTGATCCATTTTCAAGTTCTGAAAACACTGCTCCTGAGCAGTTGTTGTTGTCTCGTTCGTCATTCATCAGATGGATTCCCCCGTCTCCTCGATGAAGGCAGCAGTATGTCGCAGGTCCTCCAGTCATCCGTAGAACTTCCGGGCTGCTGGGATTGGGTCGGGCCAGGTTTTCTCTCGGAGCGCTTGGTGGAGCGGGCAGGACTGCAGCAGATGTTCTGTTGTCTGGCTTCCTGTTCTGCAGGAGCACTGTTCTGTGTTGCCAATATGGAGTTTCGTGTATAGGTGGTTTTTCAGGCGGTTGTGGGCTGTCCTGAGCCTGAAAATGGCTACCTGGTCTCGATGAGTCAGCAGGTAGTATGGGTTTGCTCTGTTGTGGCATGGATGCTGCTGCTTCCACTTGTTCTGCAGCTTGGCTTTAATGATAGTCCTGGATTCAGAGTACCTGGTAGACCTGTCCATCTGCTCGTAGTGCTTTCCTTTGGCAGGGAGTCGGCAGTCTCGTTGCCAAGCATGTTGCAGTGGGAGGGAATCCACTGTAGGGTGACTGTGTGACTTGTGCAGAGGGAGGCGAGAGAGGAGGACAGATCGTTAAGTTCTGGATCTCTGTTGGACCAAAGGGCCAGCAAGATAGACAGGGTGTCGGTCAGGAAGACAGCATTGTGGCTGGTGTAGGGAGTGACCTCGATGTGGGCTGCTGCTGTTTTCAAGGCTTCTGCTATGGCTCTGTAATTGGTAAAGTACAGGCCGGTAGCGAAGCAGATCTTTTCTTCTCTGCCTCCTGGATACTGAACATAGACTCCTGCCCTGCTGTTCCGAATGACATCTGCCGCAAAGCCGTCAGTGTAGACATGAGTCCAGAACTCTTTGGGAAACTGGGTGTGGAGGTGTTCAAGGGTGAGGGACTTTCTTTCAGGGCCGCTTTGGGAATCTTTGGGGCCAACACCAGGGATGCTGCACTGGATGAGGGGAGGGGTTCCTTCACTCCAGGCAGGGATGGCAAGACACCGGGGTATCCATTTGGGGGCATGGTCAAGGATATCCTGATGTTGCCATTCTAGGATCCTGCTCTGGTGTACGAAGCTCCCTCTCTTCAGCCGTCCTTTTGTTGGCTGGGACAGTCTGTCCTTCATGGGGTGGCCTTGCAACCTCTTGAACTTGGCAGCCTGGGTCAGGAGTTTGGCGTCTCTGCAGTCCTGAAGGGGCTGGAGCTCTGTGGTGGTTTCAAGCTCCTGAATTGGCGTAGACCTCATGGCCCCTGTGATGATACGGGTAGCTTGATTCTGAACCTTGCTGATCTGTTCAAAGTTGGACTTGGCCGTAGTGCCCCATGCAGTCATGCCATACTCCTGCACTGGCCTGACTCTACCGGTGTACAGCCTCCTGAGGGTCGTGTTGTCTGCGCCCCATGTTGTTCCTGCCAGCTTCTTCATGAGGGCAAGTCGTACTTTTGCTCTTGATTCTGCTTTCTCTGCTTGCTTCTTCCACGCCAGGCGTTTGTCAAAAGTGACTCCCAGGTATGTAGGGTTGTTCTCAGCAAACAGAGTTTGTCCATTGATGCACAGGTTGGCCTTCTGTTCTTTGGGTGAGAGGCTGAAAACAGTGTAAGTGGGTTTTTTGGCATTAATTGTCACCAGCCACTGTTTTCTCCAGCTTTCAAGAACATTCAGCGCCTGCTGTAGTCTGTAGTTGGCAGTTGTGAGGTGTTCTTCCGAGCACCATGGGACAAGATCGTCTGCATAGATGGCTCCCTGGACTTTGCGTGGCATATCTTTGACAATGTCGTTGATAAAGACGAGGAATAGTGTGGGGCTGAGGACACCTCCTTGAGGAACTCTTCTCTCAGTGTCTTCTTCCGACTGTATGCTCATTTGACATGGACTCGAGCCTTCCTATTGTTCAGATACTGCAAGATCCACTGGTACATACAGAGGTCATCCTTCCAGACTTTGTCGTATGCCTTTTCCATGTCTATCCACACTGTCAGTGTATGCTGTTTGTCCTGGAAGCCATCCTCGATCTTTTGGGATATGTAGGTCACTTGGTGGAATGATGTTGGCGGAAGCCTGCCTGCTCTGGAGTAATGATGTTCTTCTTCTCCAGGTGCCAAACTAGGCGCGAGTTGATCATACGCTTTAGGAGCTTGCCCACGCAGCTGGTGAGGCTGATGGGGTGATAACTATCAGCCCTGGCTCTGTCTTTGCCCTTCTTGTGGATGGGCACCATGTCAGCTTCTTGCCAGCTCTGTGGAACATGCCCCGTCTTCCAACTGTTGTTGAAGGAAGCAAAGAGTTTGGTCTTTGCTTTGGTGCCAAGGTGTTTTAGCATTTCATTGGTGCTCCTGAGCAGTAAAATCCTGGTTTCTGGGCTGATGGTGCCAGTCTTGCAGATGTTCCTGAGTGACACAAAAGACTGCTGGCCTTGGAGATTTTCATTTTGTGCAGCTGCATCACCATCTGGTGTCATTAGAAGGAAAAAAACCCCAACAAAAACAAGCTAGAATAGTTTTGTACATCCGCTGTCTTTTCCCTGCCTTTTGACCAGCTCATCAGTGGTTTGGTTTATCCTGAACTGTTTGTCTTCTTTGTGTAGATATTAAGCACACATTTTCCTGCAGTGGAGGCAATGTCTTCTGTCTTGGTCTGTGAGACTGTGTGATGACGGAGAGAAGGCAAAGTCCAGGTCCTCAAGCAAACTTGTAAGAGTCTGTCTGATTCCTCTTCTGCATGAATGCACTACATTTCTTAGGATTCTTAGGAAAAGATATGGTGATAGCACACCCCTTTGTTTTACTCCAGTCTTGATGTCAAATGGGCCTGCCATGGTAGTTCCTCATATCACTTGTGACTTAAAGCCTGATGGTGTTGACAGCCTTGCTGGAAATGCCATAGTCTCAGGATGTTCCAACTGTATCTGTGCGAAAGCTGTCAAAGGTCTGAATAAAAGTGGTGCAGATTGAGGCATTCCATTCTTTGCTTTGCTCACGTATTCTTTTTCTTTCTTTTTTTTTTTTTTTTTTTGCTGCCCCATCATCTGCTCCATTTCAGTGGCATTACTCCCATGCCGCTCATTTAGATTCCCCCATACACAGCCACACCTGGGTTCGTCTGTCACAGTTTCAGCATCGGCAGTCCAAACCATCGATGTTAGGTCGCCAGGAGGCCACACACCAGAGGAGACCCTGCAGTGCTGCTGAGTCACGTCGGTGGTGTTCAGTGGTGCCTGTTCTGATTTAACATACTTATAACACCACCTACCAAGCCCCCTACTAACAACAATAATGGCTTAGTCGCGGAGCCAGACTGAGTGAGCATCCCTCCCAGAGTGGAGACTGCCACCACGTCCCTCAAACAACAGCCCCCAATGAATCTGCCGACACTGAAGACATTGACAGGACTCACCCAAAGCACAGAAGTGGAGGGGTATCGAAACTGAGGTCACCATGGGAGCAGGGCATGAAAGGCCACAGACTTTGAGACTGTTTTGTTTATATTGATGATGATAAAGGAGGAGGAGGATGACTATGACAATGACAATGTTGCTGTGGAGGTCCATTTTGGTTTGGGACTGCATGACAAGGCTGTACTCTACGCTTCCTGTCATAATGATATCCCGGCATTAACCAGGCCCAAGAGATACAGACACTTGCAGTGTTGGTCAGGTAATTTGAGCAGCACACCCAAAGACGCATCCTTGAAGTGGATGACACTTGACTGTGTGGTCCCAGTCTCCTCATTTAAGCCCATAGCACACTCAGCTCTGGGTAGGAGCTGGCCACGGGCCAAAAAACCCACCTCCCAGCATCCTCCCAGCTGTCAGTTCGCGACGTAACCACTTAGCCACGGCGGCTGGTTTTGCTCACGTATTCAGTCCAGCATTTATATAATTTGTTGGCAAGAAAAAAACTATGTATTTATTAAGCTACATGTAAAAGATATATGAAAATGAAGTATTATATTTATTGCATACATTGTACAATTGAATAATTATTCACAAGAAGAAATTTCAAATTATATTACTTTGTCAAAGTAAAAAATAATGCATTCATTAAGCTTTTAAGGAAAGTGATTAGACATATGTTCATTTATACTCATGAATAATAAATGGGATTTCAAGACAATTTTTCCCAGTAAAAAAGAAATTGATATGTTTTTCTTGTTTCTTCAAAGGTTGGACAGTAAAAAAAAAAGTGACTTGACCCTAAGGTCTCAACATTTTGAACATTTAAGTGTAAATAGTCGTCAGTGCTCCAGGAGGAAAAATTCTCAATTAGTTCAAGTTGCAAACAATAAAACAAGTGTTGTAGTCAATGAATGCAGAAGTAGAAGCTCTATAGGACGCTCTGGAGTGAAGTTGAGTGCACTAATCACTCGGCTATCTCATCCATTTGTGCAGGTCAGTAACTTTTTTGTCATTGACCTTGTATGTGATTTTCTGTCATTCCCGTAAACTTGTCACAGGCAAACAATGATTATGATACTTGTGTTTCAGTTACTGAGGGAAGTGCAGGCCCTGGCCAAGCTGTCCCACAGTTTCTCTCACATTGTGGGTTATAATACTGCTTGGCTAGAGGGGAGCAGCCGTACTGCATCAGGTCAGAAATCCTTGCATGGAGAAGTAAAGTATGTGTGAGTTTGTGGGTGTGGGTGTGTGTATTTTAAGATATTATTTTCACAGTAAATGAAAGGAGACATGGATATGGGTGTCCTTCTTTGTTGATGATGGTTGTGCACATTCATTATTTTCAATGGGCTACACAAGTCTAATTTTGCATCAATGAAATTTCATCATTTGTGCGAACACTCATGTGGATGTATGTTATGTGCACAAATTCCTGTATGCATGTGATCCTGTATGCATGCATTATGTCATAAGGAAGAATTAGAAGAAGCTTTGTTGCACACAGACGTAATTCCACCATCAGTGTCATTGTGAGTGACCAGGTAATGACAGCTTGTACAGTATTTTTGTGAACCTGATGCTATGGAATCTGTCACTGATGCTGTCTGTGCAGCGGAGTCGTCATCGAAAGAATCATCAGAAGTTAGTGACGAGGAAAACAGCCCTGCCACAACAGATGACAGGTATGTGAAGACATTTCAGCCAGAGGCTCAAGTCTAGGAGAATCTACAAGTATGTATGACATTCCTTTCAAACAGGATGGTCAATAACTGAAAATATTTGTGACCACTGTGGGCATGAATGAAGTGTATTACAACAGAAATACTGTTGCATGAAACCAACAGTTTTGTTGCAAATTAAGAAACACTGTTGCATGAAATCAACAGTTTTATTGCAATTGTCTATTTCTGTGGGGTTTGCACTTACCTTTTGTTGTTGTTGTGTTGAAAATCAATTATTGACAACAAAAATATATGAACCAATGGTAAACAAAAATGTTTAGCTTTACTGTACTTTGTGGGCCTTGTTGATCCAGTTTTGACTGAAAAAATAACAAGCAGTTTCTGTAATGATGCTCCAAAATGTTTTAATGTGGTTACAATTCCGTGAAACGTGAAAGTGTTTGAACAGCTATTTTTTATGAACATGTCAGTCATTCATTCAAGACAGGGACCATGCTTTTGTTAACAGCTTGTCACTCTGAAGTGTGGGACTTCTTTTGGTATGTTATTTAAATATTGTTTTGTTATCTAATACTTTTATGCTGAAATCATTGGTTTCCCTTTCGATTCAGCTTGTGAAATGTGGGACTTCTTTTGGTTTGATACTGAATATTGCTATACTGAAATCATTGGTTTCCCATTTGATTCAACTTGAGAATGTTCCTTTCATTTTCAGACCAATGCAAGCCAAGCAGACATCCAAAACAAACTCAGATTCTGACGGCGTTGAGTTTGCACACCGTGAAGATGAAGAAAACCGCCGTGGATCAGCCAGCACTTCTGTAAAGAAGCCACATGGACCTGCAGAAAACTCAACTGTTGACAACAATGTGCTCATGGGTAAACAGGGTTCACCCGCACTGCAGCACCAAAACTTTCCAAATGTTAAGGTCGATTTAATAAATGTGGACAACTGTGGGAAGGTTGAAGATGGGGGTGATGCAAATCCCGGTTTGAGCCAAATGAACGTGAATGACGTGACGAAAGAGGAGGAAAACTCTCAGCCCAAGGTAAGGTGGTAGTGGTCTTCTTTGTCATCATCTTATGTGTTCACAGGCTGCACTTCCCATGTTCATTTTTATCAATGAGTAGGTTTTACATGTATGTTTGTTTTTTTCCCTGTCATGAAGGCAGCTGTAATCTGTTTTCATTCGTTCGTATGCATGTCAGTGTTTCCATAACCAACCAAATGCTGACATTGTTTGCAGGATGTTTAACATGTACATTTGACCTTCTGCATGTGCAAAGAAATGAAGGGGATTAAGTACTTGCCGATCTGCACTTAATGTTGGCCAGGGATAGTGGAAATATACAGAAAAATTTAGTGTATAATTTTTTTTTCAAAGAATGGGAATGAAATCATATCTTGATAGTTCATTTATAAAACCACTGACTCATGCACCATGTGTTAGACTGTAATCAGGGACGTATCAGAATGATTGTGTACATATAGATATATCAAAGCATTCATCAAATCAACATTTTCATGCACTTTGATAAAGTTGGTCAAAGAGAATTCAGATCTTGTAGGGAATCAAAAATGATAAAGGGTAGTCAGTTTATAAGAGATTGGTGTGGCATTCGTTGTTATGGCAATGGCTATTGACAAGTGCAGGGTTAGTTTTAAATTGCATTTGTTCATGAAATCCTTCGATGTTGAATTATCCAGCAAGGGTAGGAAAATTCATTTGAGAATGTAATAGGACCTGAAAGGTGAAAAGATCGTTTGTCAGTTTCCCACAGTATGCAGATTTTTTGGCCAGGAACACCTACGCAACAACAAAAATTAAAGTTTTGAAAATCCTTTTCAAAACCTTGCTTCAAACTTCATCAAGATAGCCACTTACTGTTGAATTTTTTCATTTGCTTATCTAGAGAAAGAAGATACAGCACAAAAAATTATGTCATTGTCTATCACCTGATATGTGATGGATGTTTTTCTTTAATCACCAAGTTAATGAAATGCATGATCAAGTGAGAGGTCTTATGTTAGAGATTCAGTACTATTATCCATGTTTCCAGACGAAGGGACAGGTATTTGCAGAGAATAAAGTGGCAGATTGTGGACATGCATAATCTTTTGATAAAGGCATAGTTGTGGGCAGTGTGTGTGTATGTGTGTGTGCAGAGCACCATCACATTGTACATCCAGATGGAACTTTGCAGGAAAACGCTGTATGATTGGATAATTCAGCGTAATGATCGGCTGAAGTCAGACCAAGGTAGTGGTTCAGATCAATTCACTCTCCCTCAGTCAGTGCACACACTAACTTGTCTGTGCATGTGTATTAGAACATGTGTATGAGTGATTGTGTATAAATATGAGTGCATGCATATGTGTGTAAGAGAGAGAGATTTCAGGGTTGTTTGCATCCTTAACCCTTTCACTGCCACATATTATTTTGGCTTCTGTTGCCGCTGTGCCAAGCAGTTATTGCTCACAAAGGGTAATAATTAAAACTTGTTGCATGCAAAGTGTTGCAAGCAAGTAAGTGTATATAATCCTTACTTTTTGAAAGTAAAATGAATATTTTTTCACATATAAAATAAACCAGTAGATGAAAATTTTTAATCTCCATACGTTATGTTCACACATTCCCATGATCCAAACTTCTGATATTCTATACATATTCAGTCCAGCATTCACATGGTTTGTTGGCATCCACAGAAGAAATGCAATCAGCAAAGTGTTTCTCCAAGTCAAGTTTTTCAAGAAAAATAGAAATGAGAGATACAAAGAACAAGTAGTATGACAGCAGAGCACACTATATACATATGTATTGAAGAACGAAGAGCACACTATAGACACATATATTGAAGAAAGAAGTACACTGATGATTAAGATCACTCTTCTCCTTCTGCTGGATAACTTCTCTGCTACACAAGCAAAAATGTAATCACACAAATACATTATACACACACTCTCACATATGCACTCTTTCACACTCACACATCCATCAACTGCCTCAGCTCAGGCTCACTCTTCAGACAATATCAAACGCATGAACAGTGCAGTAAAGTGAGAAACAGAGATGCCAACTGTTACGATTTTGCTGTATTTTGTCACGCTCGATTGCAGTTTGTTCCGCCATTCAAAATTGTTCTGACTAGTTCATTTTCAACTAACTTAGCATGGTCACATGCTTTCTAGTCGTAACATTACCCAGAGGCTCTAGACTTATCGATCATGAGGTCAGGGCAGCCACTACTAACCTTGGTCCCATGTGATGATGCTCAGCTAATCGCATGCTTGTTTTTGAAACAGCATTGAGTGGATGAGTCAGCTTAATTGTTTGCCCGAACAAAATAGAATGTTGCTAAATCAAGTTGTGTCTCGGTCAAAGAGTGTCTGTGTCTGTTTGCTGATGCGGCTCGGAGTCCAAGTGTTTCTACCAAATTCTAAATGTTCCTACCATATTTCCTGATTGTTCCTGCAACCACTTGATGGGGTTGGCATCTCTGGAGAAGCATTCATGCCTTCCCTGTTTTTGAAAGCTGACCCCTTTGTTAGATGTCAGCTGAGCGTGGTTGGCTAACACCATGCTGGTCCCACATTTCACGGCATGCAGCCCATCACTGTCCACCATCCCATCACTCCTTCAAATCCTGAATCAGTGGACGAAAGTCTTTTGCAACATGTTGCCATTTCATGCTGCTTGGGCCAGGTTAGGGTTGGTCTGCAATTCTGAATGCATTGTCAGTCTATGAGAGGTACCAAAAATAACACACAAGGACGACCATACAGAGTGTGATAGGACGCTGCGCCTTCTGAACAGTTAAATTAGATGGGTCTATGGTGTGAATGGGACTCTGAAACTTCTGTCAGAAGCAAGTCAAAGGATTAAGTGCATTTGGAGGATTTAAGGATGCAAGCAGAGAGAAACAAAAATCTCTCAGAAGTTTATTGATACTACCCATGTCAGCTACATATGTATTGTCTTCATTGGTATTGAAATATTAACTGGTGTCATTAATTGGTAGCATATTAAACTGATGCAAACTAGGCCTATTGGTTTTTCCTGCTTGGCTGAAATTTGTGGTTATATCAGTAATAAGACATCTCACTATTAGTCTGCTGTCTGCTAACCAATTAAATGCCATTTCTGCCCAGAGCCAATTACTCATTCACAATGGCCATTGCTTCTGTCTTTGCCAGCCTTTTGTGCATTTGAAATGTTTTCTTTCACGTTTGTTATTTTGTGGCTTTCTGAGACATTTTCATCTGAGAATTAATGTTTTGCTTTGTTTTCTCCTCAATCTCAGCTCTCCTTTGCTAACCCAGGTCAGGTCACCCAGTATCTCTACAGGAGGGGATACTGGTTGTGTGACCCTTGCCTGTTTGTCAGGCAACCTACCATCTGGCTGGTCTCCCTTGCTGGGGGAGGCCTGTGTGTGTCAGATGGTTCCAACCTGTCGGCTTGCTGGTCTGCCGGCGTGTCTGACACCCAGGTTGTACTGGTCACTGGCCTTCCCTCTGACCTGGTCAAGTTTTTTTCTTTCTAAATGTAATTTAAGTGATCTTGGTGATGAGTCCCATTATATATTTCAATGTTCTTTTTTCGGACATTTGTTAAAGCCATAATATAACAGAAACCCAAATGCTTTGAAGTTTTCACATTAGTTTATGGCAAAGAATAAGACATTTTTTATTGAAACTTTTTATATTCATATAAATTATTATGCACATTTTTTAAATGCTACTACTCTACTTGGCTCTATTTCTATACATGTTGGGTTAGTTAATGTTGGTGCCGTTTGTGTTATTTTGAAATTACGTGCTGATGATTTTGTGTACAGATGATACTTTAAAAGCAGCATTATTTCATTTATTTACTCACAAGTTTGTTATGTGATATGTAACCTTGCCATATATACATTTTCTCCATGTATTGTTTGCATTTTGTCCATTTTGTTTTCTTTTTTCTATGTACCCTCATGGGGTCTTTGTGGAGTAAACCTTGACTTGACTTTTGTTTTTTCTCCCTTCCTGGATCTCCAGGACCCTTGTGACCTGTGGGGATGGGCTCACAGTGTGGACGGCACCCACTGGTGGGCGCATGCTTAGCTCCGAGAAGACCAGGGTTCTCTCCTCCCTGGACTCAGCCCAGCTTTCTTATACCCACTACATCCAGTGCTTCCCTGAGGATGCGCACTGCCTCAGCTGCAGGGACCGAGCTGGTGTCAGTCAGGGTGACCTCCGTGGTCACCAGTGCCTCCCTTTTGGGGCATAGCACCTCTGGGTCAGCTTACCCAGATTCGGGAAGCCTGCAGTTTCCCCTCTCTCAGCTGTTGGTTCTGTCAGGAGATCAGTAGGTGCTTGTGCCCTTCCAGCACGCATGAGTCCCTATCTCTTCTCATATGCTACATGAGAAGGTTTGGCACTCTCCTCAAGTGTGGCTGACATTGTTCTTCCAGTGCTTTCTGGCTGTGTCTATGGGTGGATTTCCCCATTCCTAGCCCTAGGGGAGTTTTCCCCAGGGCTAGGGACATGCTTTGCTGAGTGGAGGGCCAGGCCCTCTACCCCCGGTCTCAGCCCAGCACTGTTTACCCTTCAGTATTTGTCTCGCTATGGGGCTTGTGCTGCAGAGGGTGGAGGGACAACTTCCTGACCCTCCCCATGCGGGTTACTCATGCAGTCTGCTCCTCAAGTCACATTGTCACCAATAACCCTTCTTTGGCAGCATGACACCACCTTTAGGACCAGTAGCTGCCTTAATGTCCCAGAGATGGGACACATGGTCAGGAGTACTTCTGTCCTCCCAGTAAGGAGTCCTTTTCATCCACTGGGGCCTTCCCCTTGGGGAAGTTCTTCAAAGACTCTTCCAAGGTGGGGTGGGATCCTTACACACTCCTGACAGTCCCACCTATATGGTGGTGAAGCCCTCTGCACAGGACAAGATTCACATCCAGCAATGCTCTCCCTTCCCTACCGTGGCCACTCTTTCATTCAAGACCTTGACTGAATGGGACAAATTGGTCCATTGATGCCAGCTGGATGTCTCCATGGTATACACCTTCTTTGACATTTCCCACTACAGGTCCAACCAGTTGTGGGAAGAGTGTCCGGTTTTTAGGGCCGCCTTCTCCCGAACCTCAGAGACTCTTTTGCACCCCAAGGCTGAATATATTTGGCAATAGAATGGCTGCTTGTTCGACAGCTGTGGCTGATGCTGCTACCAGCCTGCACTACAACTCTGTGCTTGCCAGAAGGAATGTCAGTCTCCACCTCTTGGATATCCTGGTGGAGGAAAAGGCTGCCTTGTGTCAAATCCTACCCAACAGCACTCCCTCTTTGGTCCACGTCAACCGGAGGTAGCCAAGGCCCAGAAACAGCACCCCCAATGACTTGGTCTCAATTTAGCACCTCCAGTTGTTCAGCCCCAGCAAGTAGGGAGTCTTTCTCAGCAGGCTCAACAATGGCACATCTTAGGACTCAATGACTGGGTTCTGTTGGTGTTAGGATCTGGGTACATGCTGTATTTGTTGGAGGACTGTCCTCTTGTAAGATTTACTCCTTCTTACTTACCCAGCTCAGAGGAGCAGGAGAGCATCTTGAAGATAAAGATATTGCAACTGCTTCTCAAACATGCGATATCAGGACTCTTGAACCCAGGCCTGGAGTTTCATGGCTGTTTGTTTGTGATTCCAAAGGTCTCTGGAGAGTGGAAACAATTCCTGGATTTGTCCCCTTCAGGGAATGTGGAATTTGTGGATTTGACCGCTGTTGGACCTCTTTGTCATGAGGTTCAACAAGAGACTCTCAATTTATGTCTCACTGGTCTCAGACATGGAAGCTTGGGCAGTGGATGCTTTGTCTCTGGACTGGGGCAACCTCTTAACTTACGCTTTTCCTCCCTTTCCAGTCCTGTCCAAGGTGGTTTGGAAAGCCAAGTTCGAACATCCACAGATTAGAACCCAAGGCACTTTCAGATTCTTAGTTGCTTGATTCTGAGAGTGCATGAGAAGCAGGCAGTTGCCACTTCGGCTGCCTTTCAGTACTCTGTGCCTCTTTGGCATGTTTTAGAGGCAGCCTACTGCCATTCGGGGACTCCATTCTTCAAATTCTACTTCAGGGAATTGTGTATGATGATGACAGATGGTTCCTAGGGATTTCCTTTGTTGCAGCTAATACAGTTACTGTTCCAAGGACTCTCCATGTGAACCAGTAGGTGTTGGCCTTCTCCTTTTGCTTTGAATTCTGCATCAGTTTGACATGGTACAGTATAGAACTCCAAAATGGAGAGTTTGTATTACAATCCCAGTTGGGTTAAATATACTTGTCATGTCAAACTTGAATGCCCACCCATCTGTCCCCACAGTTCTTGCCATGGTTCACATGGGGCGTTTCTTTGCTGGCCATGGAATTAGTAATTAGCTCCAGCTGGAAATGGCATTTGACTGGCTGTCAGACAAATCCAAATTGTGTTGCTGACCACTAAGGCCATCTCAAACCTATCACCATGTTTGCATTTATTTGAGGCCAAGGGTTAAAAAAGTGCAATATAAATTAATCACAGCTTCAAACTTTTCACTCAAAAAGTTGGAGAAAAAAAATTTCCCAGAGCTTAAAGCATTCAAATGGCTTCCAGACAGCAGACTAATAACAGGATGTCTTATTACTGAGTAAGCTGCAAATTTTGGTCAAACAGAGCAAACCAATAAACCTAGATTGCATCAGTTTGACATGGTAAGAATATTTAACGAAACTGGAAGTATGATACAAACTTCCCTCTGTGTGTGTGTATGTGTGTGTGTGTGTGTGTCCCACAATGTGTGAATGGCATGCAAACTTCATTCTTACAGAGCTGCGGTCAAAATCCTCTGACATCATGCGTGTGTTTCACGAGATCACGGAGGGAGTGGCCTACATTCACTCTCATGACATTATCCATAGAGACCTGAAGGTACGTCTTCACACATATGTTACAGGGATATGAGGTTCTGTCAAGATGGCAGAATTAAGTTTACAAGCTACAATGATAGAACTGCGTGCTTGTCTAAGGACAGCAGTTCCTGGCTAATTACTGGGTCGTTGTCAATGGGCCTTGGATCAGTAAATACATAATGATGAATATTCAAAGAAACATCTGAGGGACTTGTGTACTTGAACCTTTGCTAGAGTGAACTACCCACTGTTACTTGGAAGTTATTAAGACATGTGAACTACTTGGAAGTTAATCAGAAATTTGCAAGCAGGTGAGCATCAGTGCCAGGCATCATTAAATTTGAAGCTGTTTGCTGTTATTTCACACAGTCATGAACTTATCGAACTTGGATATTCTGAGAACACTTTACTTAAGTTGGGTTTGATTCTAACATACTTAGATTTAAAAGGGAAACAAATATTATACTAGAAAAAACAGGGACAAGAAATTTTTATGAAACCAATTCATTTATGAGAACACAGATAGATAAACTTGTGGACAGTTTGATGGATAGACAGATTATACATAGATTGTATGTTATCATGAAGTGTTGTCATTTTATTTGGTATGGTCATAAACTATTGTTACATGTAAACATTTAAAAAATTTTTTTAGTTGCATGTGAATTGTGAGTTTTTCCAGACTTTTATTGGAGTGTAATGTAGGTCCAGCTGCATGATGTAATGTATGCCAGTATGGACATTGCTTTATAATCATATGGATGTCACATACATGTCAGTTGCCCCCTCCTACACCCACCACCCGCCAGGATTTCCTCATTTTGATTTTAAGGCTACATTCACAGTAAGCTCAGCCAGATGCTGACAGCAGCCATCAGCTGCTGGCCAGGAATTGTGGGCATGGCATTTGGGGCTTTCCCGCCATGGATGCTGGCAAACAGTGTTCACACTGGCCAGCACCAGCCAGCTTTTTTGCTTTGTGTCATGCACACAAAACAGATGGATGACTGGTCCAAGGGATGTAACTGTTCAGTGTGAATCCCTATGATCAGTGATGGATGGAAAAAAAAAGCCTTATCTGTGCTGTACAGAAATGATTGTTTAAATATGACAAAGAAGATAAAAAAAATTGTTTACTGTCTTGTCAAATGTTCTGTACATTGATCTAGCACTTTCTGAAAAGTATGAGGTTGCATTCTCAAGTATTCAACAAATTTCTATGGACCGCTTGTCTCCCAGGGCATTAAATAGTGGTATTTTCCGGGTGTGCTAAATTTTGATTAATGGGATGAACACATTATTGACAAGAATGTTTTAAAATCCACCACAGTGATATTTATTTCTTCCTTCTGGAGAGCACCATACTGTTTCTAGCTGGCTACATTTGGCTGTGTCTGACAGAAGTCTCAAGGCCTGACTAAGCGCGTTGGGTTACGCTGCTGGTCAGGCATCTGCTTGGCAGATGTGGTGTAGCGTATATAGATTTGTCCGAACGCAGTGACGCAGTGAGCTACTGAAACTGACAGAAGTGTGTTGAAGTGTCAGGCTGACAGCAACTGGCTGTGTGTGACAGAAGTGTGCTGCTGTGTCAGACTGACAGCAGCTGGCTGTGTGTGACGGAAGTGTGTAGCTGTGTCAGGCTGACGGCAACTGGCTGTGTGTGACAGAAGTGTGTTGCTGTGTCAGACTGACAGCAGCTGGCTGTGTGTGACAGAAGTGTGTTGCTGTATCAGACTGACAGCAGCTGGCTGTGTGTGACAGAAGTGTGTAGCTGTGTCAGGCTGACAGCAACTGGCTGTGTCTGACAGAAGTGTGCTGCTGTGTCAGGCTGACAGCAACTGGCTGTGTCTGACAGAAGTGTGTTGCTGTGTCAGGCTGACAGCAACTGGCTGTGTCTGACAGAAGTGTGTTGCTGTGTCAGGCTGACAGCAACTGGCTGTGTCTGACTGAAGTGTGTTGCTGTGTCAGGCTGACAGCAACTGGCTGTGTGTGACAGAAGTGTGTTGCTGTGTCAGGCTGACGGCAACTGGCTGTGTCTGACTGAAGTGTGTTGCTGTGTCAGGCTGACGGCAACTGGCTGTGTGTGACGGAAGTGTGTTGCTGTGTCAGGCTGACAGCAACTGGCTGTGTCTGACTGAAGTGTGTTGCTGTGTCAGACTGACAGCAACTGGCTGTGTCAGGCTGACGGCAACTGGATGTGTGTGACAGAAGTGTGTTGCTGTGTCAGGCTGACAGCAACTGGCTGTGTCTGACTGAAGTGTGTTGCTGTGTCAGGCTGATGGCAGCTGGCTGTGTGTGACAGAAGTGTGCTGCTGTGTCAGGCTGACAGCAACTGGCTGTGACTGACTGAAGTGTGTTGCTGTGTCAGGCTGACAGCAACTGGCTATGTCTGACTGAAGTGTGTTGCTGTGTCAGGCTGACAGCAACTGGCTGTGTGTGACGGAAGTGTGTAGCTGTGTCAGACTGACAGCAACTGGTTGTGTGTGACTGAAGTGTGTTGCTGTGTCAGGCTGACAGCAACTGGCTGTGTCTGACTGAAGTGTGTTGCTGTGTCAGACTGACAGCAACTGGCTGTGTGTAACGGAAGTGTGTAGCTGTGTCAGGCTGACAGCAACTGACTGTGTGTGACGGAAGTGTGTTGCTGTGTCAGACTGACAGTAACTGGCTGTGTGTGACGGAAGTGTGTTGCTGTGTCAGACTGACAGCAACTGGCTGTGTGTGACGGAAGTGTGTTGCTGTGTCAGGTTGACAGCAACTTGCTGGGCTTAGTGTTGACACAGCATGAAAGGCTGGCTGCTTGGGTATCCTTTCTGGAATGGTCTAGAAGTTTCTGGAACCATGGCATTCTGTACATTCTTATATTGTGAACAAAATGAACATCACATGGAATGCATTTATGAAA
Source organism: Babylonia areolata (assembly GCF_041734735.1). NCBI lineage: Eukaryota > Metazoa > Mollusca > Gastropoda > Neogastropoda > Buccinidae > Babylonia > Babylonia areolata. The sequence goes on from NC_134884.1 coordinate 20,258,088, forward strand.
CTTCCTAGGCAAAATGTAAACATGTCTGTTGAACTAACTAGCAATACTTCTTCAATGGAAGAATGATCCATTTGTAACAATGAACATACCTGTGTGTGTATGTGTGATATCCAGGTGTTAATTATAGTTGTTTGTTTATTCTTAGTTTGTTATCACAATACTGATTATGAATTGAAAACAATATTATTGTTACTGGTTTATTTACTTTTTTTTTTAAAGGACAGTAATATTTGTCTTGTGGTGTCTGCAGCCACTGAATATATTCCTTCAAGGAACAGGACAGGTGAAAATTGGTGACTTTGGTTTGGCCAAAGAATACCTGCCTTCCTCATTGTCAGAAAGACAAGGTAAGGATTGCAATGGTATGCTGTGTGTGTCTGTGCATGTGCTCACAAATGTGTGTGTATGTATTGATGTCTGCCTGCTAGGCGTTTTTTCTTTATTCTTTATTTATTTATTTATTTATTTTTTATAGTTGATATGTATTCCAAAATACAGTAGACTGAACAACATGTTGGACTAAAGATTCATGGCCTCAGGTTGATGGGATTTTGTGTAACCACAGCAGCAAAACTGTGGCAATGTGTATGTGTGCATGCCTATGTTTGTGTCATGGAAGCTGGTGTGTGTGTGTGTGTGCGTGCGTGCGTGTGTGCGCGCGCGCGCGCGCGTGTGTGTGTCATTGTATTTGTTATGGGAGCTGAAATGTGTGTTTGTATTGTGGGAGCTGATGAGTATGTATGTATAGGGTGTGTGTGTGTGTGTGTGTGTGTGTGTGTGTGTGTGAATTGTGAGAGCAATGTGTGAGCGTAACTACACAAATGTATGCATGTGCCATTTCCGTTTGTGGTATCAATGTAAAGTGTGTATGTATGTGTCTGTGTGTGTGTCTGCCTGCATGTGTGTCTACACATACATAGTTCTGCTGAGTGATTTTGTAGGTCTGTGTGCTGCAACTTTACATATATACAGTCGAAGCCGCTTAAAACACAATGCCGGGGACATTCAAAATTGCTTTGTTATATCTGGCTTACGTTGCATCCAACGCGCCAGTTGTAACAAATTCTATAAGGTTGCTTTGTTACATCCAGTGTGTCATGTTTTATCTCTTTTACACACACACACACACACACACACACACACACACACACACACACACACACTCACACACACACACATGCACACCTCATACATGGGCAGTAATCAAGCTCAGTACCTAGACTGTTATATGCTTTAATAAAAATGATTTAAAAAAAAAAAATTCTTTAAAAAATATGCTGCTGTAAATTAATGTAAACAGATCACATTGGTCTATATCGCAGTTTGAAAGCTTTGGAGCTGATAATAAGTAAAACAAGTGAACAAAATTCACTGTATTATTCTGAAGACTTAAAAAGAAAATATTGTCAGAAGAAATTACGCAACAACATGATTTGAAGGCAAGAGGGGGAAGGACGGGATTTCTGCACTGTTCGTTTGCTTCTCTTCTCCTTCTTCTTCGTTCATGGGATGCAACTCCCACGTTCACTTATATATACGTGAGTGGGCTTTTTTGTGTATGACCGTTTTTACCCTGCCATGCAGGCAGCCATACTCCATTTCCAGGGGTGTGCATGCTGGGTATGTTCTTGTTTTCATAACCCACCGAACGCTGACATGGATTACAGGATCTTTAACGTGCGTATTTGATCTTCTGCTTGTGTATACACATGAAGGGGGTTCAGGCACAAACAGGTCTGCACATATGCTGACCTGGGAGATTGGAAAAATCTCCACCCTTTACCCACTAGGCACTGTTACTGAGATTCGAACCCAGGACCCTCAGATTAAAAGTCCAACGCTTTAACCACTCAGCTATTGTGCCTGTTGTTCGTTTACTGTTTCACACTTTTAGGTCATTGGAGTATGCACTGATATGGAAATAAAAACTTCACTAATTGATTTTAAGTTTGCCATGTAGGAGAGCATTTTGTTCTTGACACAGTTTGACAAGAAATCAAATTCACCAGAGGTGGGATATTGCGTTAGACTGTTCATATTTGTCATTCATATTTGTTTGATTTGAGAGGGTTGAAAATGCAGTCACACATAGGATTAACTGGACCAAAATGTAATTCTGGGTCGTAATTCAGAGTTAGTTCCAGTCTACAGTTGATCAGGGAGGGCTCACTCACCGCAACATACAGATTGAAAACCAGAGTGGTGAATACACCAAGCCTTAGTTACTGTAGATGTTATGTTAACCATTCCCCTTAGCCCACTGATGGATCTTGTCCTCAGCACAACTGAAGCTGGCACTGAATGCTAGCAATTGTTTTCCCTGTTGTGTAGAGAGCAATACATCCATGAACAGTGAGGATTTGGAAGCATTGCATTAGGGAGTTGACAATATTGTTGATTTTGATAATGAAGAGAGCTGGAGACAGAATGCCAACTCCTACCCATGGAAGTCAGACAAAGTAAAACCAACATGAACCTGGAAGTGTCGATCAGTGTGAAACTTCTGATGATGTTCGAAAGAAGACCGCAGAAGCCCAGGTTGTGATGGTTGGAGAGATGCCAACGCTACTTCTATGTGGTGTCATAAAACTTTTTCCAAACAAAACCAAAAAAAAGGTAATCACATGTTGTTTGTTGATGAACACATTGCTCATGGTGATCTCCCAAACAGATGATTGAATGTGTAGTGTTCTTTCTGAAACTGCATTCTTCTTGTTTTGCAAGTCATGAAACGATATAAAAGCCGCTTTGATACAGCTTCACACATATTACTTAATCTATCTTTTTAGAGAGTGAAGGTATGTGCAGTGACATTTAATCATTATATCATAAAAATATTTTTTAAGTGTATTGGTGTGTCCAAAGTTTTGCTCAACTGTTGAAGTGTATGTATGTCCACATGTGTGTGCTCATGCCAGTTGAATTTATATGCACCAACTCTTTATTCTTTGTGTGTGTCTGTGCCACTTGCATCAGTGAACTTCATACAGATGTTAATCCCTTTATCATTTGTACCTGTTGCTTTGAACATATCTGTTACTGAGAATGGGAGTGGCATTACTAATGTTCCATGTCTGTGAATAATGTAGTGCAGTGACCTGGGTTCTCTTTACCTAAACATCTGCTTTCCAGAAGGGTTTACTGTAGCTGGAGAGCACTCAGAAGGTGTGGGCACCGAAACTTATGCTGCTCCGGAACAGATAAAGGGCACTCGGTACGACAATAAGGTTGGTAGTACTTGTCATTATCTTTTGTCGTGATTTTGATTTATGCTTGTACAAGTATCAGTAGTAAGTTTTCATGAGTATATGGTTATCTGGGATCGCATTGACTAGTGTACCAGATATATACTGGTTGTGAGAGCACGGAACCCAGCAGTAGTAGTCAAAGCTTCAGGACATTCTGATTATTAGCGTCAGCATAAAAGAATTGGATTAGATTGGTTATAGAGTTCAACGTAGAGATTACTACAGTTGCAAACATTTGAATAATACCAAGGCCAAAGAGCAAACTGAGACATTAGAGAACAGGACATAGTGGAGGTATGGAGATAACTCAATCAACAATGAAGTTTATTAAGGAAGTATACATGGACTGGAGGAGAGGTACTCCAGTGTAGCAGAGTAGACTGACGTTTTGATTGATGTCCTGGTTTGTGACACACACATATGCTAAATGGAGCAGTGTGAGGTGAATTTGGCCTTAGTGCTCAATGAGGCTCTTAGCACCATAATTTGATTTGATTTGATTGGAGGTGAATTTCAGCAATCACTTGGAGAGAAAAATAGTTTTTTTTCAAGTTGAACGTTTTATCAAGCCAGTTTTTGGCTTGTGTGCCAAAGATACTGTGGAAATGAAGGTTTGAACAGGTTTGGTTGGTAAAATGAATAGCTTAAGTTGTGTGCACATCCTATATCACCCTGACTTGAGTCACAGGTAACATTACATAATGATTGAAATGTTTGGAGTGGGAGAATGCATCTGATCCATCGATTTTAATTTTGTCAAAAGAACTAGACTTCTGAATTATGTGGGCTTTTATGTCCTGCTCTCATGGTGATCTCAGTTCCGATACCCATCCACTTCCACAGTTGGGGTTAGTCTTATCGAGGTCTTCAGTGTCGGCAGATTTATGGGGGACTGTTGTTGGAGGGACGTAGTGGTGGTGTCCATTGTGGGGAAGACGCTCACTCAGTCTGGCTCCGTGACTAAGCCATTATTGTCGTCAGTAGAGGGCTTAGTAGGTGATGTCCTAAGTATGTTAAAAGAGAACAGGCACTACCAAACACCACCAGAGTGACTCAGTGGCAGGGCAGGGTCTTCTTTGATGTGTGGCCTCTTGGCGACCTGACATCGATGGTTGGCTGTGGACTGTGACAGATGAACCTAGGTGTGGTCATGTATGAGGGACTCAAAATGAGTGGCATGGGAGTAATGCCACTGAAGCAGAGCAGATGATGGGACAGGAAAAAAACAAAAACAGAACTGGACCTGTCTGGAGCGATTATTGCATACACTACTCCAAAAAATTGAACACTGATTTTTTTTACTTGTCGTTTATCTTGGATATGATCAGATCCAGTTTATTACTGAGTGAACAAATTAATGCACACATGTCAAGATTGTAGCAAAATCTCAGCATTGGCCAGTATATGGCTATAAAGACATACTCCTGTCCCATATGTGTGCATACTTTACGGGCCGATATTGGCCTCACCAACCACATACAGACCCACAGTCACATATCCTCCATGTGACATGAAATTGTAATCATCTCTTCTCTCCTCTCTCTTTTTCTCTCTCTCTCTGTCACATACACACAATCAAATACAAGCCAATCAATCTGAAGGTGTGTTCCAGTGTGACATTATCAGTCTGAAGGTGTGTTTCAGTGTGACATTATCAGTCTGAAGGTGTGTTTCAGTGTGACATTATCAGTCTGAAGGTGTGTTTCAGTGTGACATTATCTGAAGGTGTGTTCCAGTGTGACATTATCAGTCTGAAGGTGTGTTCCAGTGTGACATTATCAGTCTGAAGGTGTGTTTCAGTGTGACATTATCAGTCTGAAGGTGTGTTTCAGTGTGACATTATCAGTCTGAAGGTGTGTTTCAGTGTGACATTATCAGTCTGAAGGTGTGTTTCAGTGTGACATTATCAGTCTGAAGGTGTGTTTCAGTGTGACATTATCAGTCTGAAGGTGTGTTTCAGTGTGACATTATCAGTCTGAAGGTCTGTTTCAGTGTGACATTATCAGTCTGAAGGTGTGTTCCAGTGTGACATGTACAGCCTGGGAATCATCCTGTTTGAAATGTGCAACCGGTTCACAACAGACATGGAGCGTTACAAAACCATTAATGATGTCCGCCAAGAGAGAATGCCTGAGCAGTTCACAAAGCAGTGGCCCAAGCAGGTGAACTATGACCCACTTTGCCATTTACAAATTAGGGGGTGGACAGTGAGAAAGAGAGGGGGGAAAGGGAGTGGTGTCATTCTTCTTCTGCGTTTTTGGGCTGATACACATTCACTCACATCAGTGAATTAGCTTTTTATGTATTTGATCTTTTATACCCGGATATCTAGGTAGCCATACTGTATTTTCGGGGGTGTTCATGGTTTGTTAAATGGATTGTGTGTTCTTTATCTTCAGCATTTAAACTTGTAAGCATTTATAGAGCTAGCAGGTCTGCTCATATGCTGGCCTGGAAGACTAGCAAATCAGATTTCCAACTTGAACCCTCCTAGTCCCTCAACCAGGATTGGAATCGAGGATCCTCAGATTGAACGCCAAACACTCTGCCTCTGTGCTATTGAATCCCATCTAGGTTTTTAGCTTAACCCGTTCAGTGTCTGTAAGACATGACTGACGTCCTGCACACTGCCTACAAGACATCCACTTTTGTCCTGCAGCCATTCCAATTCTTCCTTCATCAGAGTTTGGTTCAGTCAGCACAACAGAATCTGAACAGTTAGTTTAATGTGTCTGGATTATAAACATACTAATTAAATGAACATGCGCCAGGTGGAGGACCCCTTTCTTCTTGATAATGCTTCACTAACTGGATTTTGTCGAGCTTGCCTGGAAAGTGGCTTTGCATCATATGCAAAAAGAACATTGGAAATTTTGTCCAGTGAAGACCACTCAACAGATTTACACAACATTGCAGGCTGTGCAGAATGATTAATATGGAAAGAATGATGAGAGATGCATCTGTCTTGTCTGATGATTGGTTCGAACTCAAAGGTGATGACATTGACTGTGAAAAAACTGACAGCAAAGTTTGATGCTTTGTCATCAATTTTAAACAGCTGACAAGGACTGACTGTAAGGGTGCTGTACTTTGATGTAATTCAAGAAGTTGGAGGAGAGAGAGTGGAGTGGTTTACAATAGAACGAAGGCCAGACAGAGGGCATGGGAAAGGGATGTGGCCATTACTTCAGTGAACTGTCTTTCACAGTGTTCATCTAGCAAAAACTGGACAACAGCCAATCATCCACAATTTACATGAAACCCAGGGCCAACAGACAGTGGACAGGAATCTCGTTGTTTTATTTTTTCACACTTCTTGTGACTGATTTGCTGACTGACTCCTTTGAAGAGCAGACAAACTGGATGCACAGCAGACTATTGGCTCAGTTGCAACCAGGAGGGAGTATCATCAGAGAGCTTGCCCTTCTAAAGGGGGAACACTCTCTTGTGAAAAAAACGAAAAACAACAACAACCAAAAACAACATCTTGACTGTTCAGTTTCTGAGAACATGATTAACTCTTCAGCTTGATAGAACCCTTGTTTGTCATTGTTGGGACAGTTATTTACATACATATTAAGAAGCATTGTGATTCTTATCATAAACATATAACTGGCTTTATTTTCATATAGAGGTATAATCTGACTTTAAGCATGCTTTTTCCTGTTGTATTTTCTTTGTTTTCTTTTGGGGTTTCATTCTGTGGAGGTGGAAATGGACTTTTGGTGCTAAAAAACACACAAAACCCCCCAAAAAACAATCAAAATAAGTGGGGAAAAAACTCAGATTCAGAATCCATATTCATTTTCCTTCACATATACGTTTACTGTGCTTCTGTATCTTGTATAGTTTTTGTACTAGATTTTTTTTTATTACCCCTAAATCCTCATAATCCCCTGGCAAGGGGAGAGTACTTTTTTATACAAAGTTTTCTGGCACTTAACGGATTAAACCCATTGTGCATAATAAATATAATTCTAACGTATTTATAATGTGTGTATATGGACCCCATAGAGAGAAATGTAAGAAACTGCCACATGAAATGGCAGTTCTTAAGTTCCTTCACCCCTTCCCTTACCTATTTTCACTTCAGGGCCCTGTCCATATGCCCCACTATTTAGGCATAACTTTCAAACATTATTCTTTTTACAGATCCAAAGTTTAAGGGGGCTTTACCCCCTTACTTCCACCAGGGGCATTGTGTAATATGAGACCTGAACTGGGGGTGGTCACTTCTCCAAGCTGAGAATGACCATTTAAATCGCTCAAGATCACAAAGTGTTTGGAGTTGTTGAATAAGTTCAAGAAGATCTTTATCTTCTGCTGCACTGGAGAAAGGACAGTGGATGGCCATTCACATAGCGTCCTTCTGCTGGGAACTGTCCCTCGCATGAATCCAATGTCATTTTGTGACTACCATACAGCCATTCATTCCACAGCCAAATGACTCAAGTGTGGGATTACAGGATGCTTACGGCAACCACTCGTGAATGTGAAGATAGTCTTATCCCTTCCCCTTCACCTGTCCAGTATGGGTGACCCTTCCAGGGACTTATATTTGAACCACAGCCTCAGTCAAGTAAGTTTTATCAGGGCAAAAATTAACATATAAAAACAGAGTCTTAACTAAACCAGAAGCCTGTATTGGCATAGTCCTAATGGATCACAAGAACCTCAAGACCCCCAACCACATCAAGGCATTGGCCCTTCTGTGGGGCTGCAACTGATTCTGTCATAGCTGTTCATGATGATGTTGACCAGCTTGGTGGGTAGTCCATCATGTAGAAGCAATTTATGTAGGGCATCTCCGTCCACACTGTCAAAGGCCTTCTCGTTGTCAACAAAGCTGGTGTACAGGGAGGGAGTTCCACTGGAGGGGCGTTCCTGCAATGATACAGAGGGTGGCTCACTGTAGAACTGGTCCACTCGGCTCTTCTGGAATTCTGTTTACTGATCTCTGAACTGGGGGTCAGTTGTGTATTTGTTATGTCAAACTTTTCTTTTTACTGACAACAGGGTGATTCCTCTGCAGATGAAGCATTTACTGAGGTTGCCTTTCTTGGGGAGTTCAGTGAAGTAGCTCTCTTTCCATTGTGATGGTACTTCTTCCTCCCAGATAGGTATAGCAGCTCTACAGGAGTGTCTACTTTGGACTTAAAGGCTTCCACAGAGATGTCATCTGGTCCTGCTGCTTTACCATTTTTCAGCTGCAGTGTCCATGGAGAGACATCACAAAGTCTTCAGAAAATCTGCTGTGTAATGTCTGTGTCTAACGTCATACAGATCCCAGCAGTCAATGAGCACTTTTTTCACAGTGAGAGGCTGGTCACAAGGAATACATAGAGGGGCCTCCTCCCCTTTGAACAAGTAAGAATAAGTAAGAAAAGTGTGCCCCATACACAGTCTGCACAACACAGACTCCTCCTTGCAGGTTCTTCATGACTGATGGGAGGATCTCGTTTAGGTGTGGGCGAATTTGGAACAGCTTGTCTGTCTGGGTGTTCCACTCCTCTTGCTACAGATCTTTACAAGTGTTCACTTACTGCTTCATGTGGCTTCATGTCTGTGTACAGAACACAGGACTTGAACAACTTTTCCATTGTGGCATTCTTAGAAACTGCATTAAAACCCAAAAGAGTTAAAAAGTTTGCCATCTCTCTGCAGAGTTTCCTGCAGAGACAGCACTGAAGGTTTAGAATCTTGACAAACCAACTGGACTTCCTGATAATTTGCATGAATTCCACAGATGTTCCATTGGACTATAGCCACAAATAGTGAAGATAAAATTGTAGCAGCATCTAAACGATTAGTCCATCTCTTCCTCCTGCTCCTTGACCTTCATCTGTAATGGCTCATGGTCAGACAAAACAGAGTGTTGACCTCTTTCTTTTTAGTTTCTTTTTCTGTGTTTTAAAATTTGTTCCTGAGATGGCGTGAACCTCTGGCCAAACCAGAACATCCACCACCTCCACTCCCCACAGCCCAGCCAAGCCTGCAGGCTTTCCCCCATATTTGGTTTTGGTGGGGTAGGGGGTTTCCTGGTATTCTCACCAGCTTGAGGGGCCAGCTGACAAAGGGAGGGACAAGGGGCGGATACCATGCCTCCACCGAAGGCTTTCCCCCCCCCATGCCCAACAGCCCCTGAAGACTGCCGTGCAGGACAGGAAGAGATGGATACAACCCCTCCATCCGAGGCTAAAGACTTGGTTCCCTTGCCTGTCTGTCGTCTTGTGGAAACTGTCTGAACAGCAATGCTGACCTTGGACCATGTGACTGCTGCGCAGGAAGGTCCTGCATTCGGCAAACTGGCCTCCACAATCTTTTCTGCCTCAAAAAAGGGGATCTTCTGCTCTGTTCTCACTCTCTCAATGTCCTTTTCTTCCTTCCAGGTGGGGCAGTCCTTGAGGGAGACGGGAGGCTGCCTCAACAGTTCACACAAAGGGCTGGACTGTCACGCTCGCCCTTGTGAACTGCCTTAGAGCAGATGCCACACACCTCATCCTCCTTACGTTTCTGCACATGGCCGAACTTCTGCCACTTACAACACTAAATTGGCAATGGCACATACAAAGACATCTTCACCTGCAAATAACCCACCCTGGTGACCTTCGGAAGATGTGGGCAACAGAAAGTCAAAAAGAAGGTTTTGGCTTGGACTCTGTCCAACCTCTTGTGGACCTTGACTCGATGAACATACATAACTTCCTGAGATACTAATTCCTTCCTTATCTCAGCTTCAGAGACCCCTGTTAGGATATGAAATTTGAGAGAAAAAGAAAAGAGGGTAGACCAAGACAGACATGGAGAAGTTGAACAGAAGAAGAGATAAAGGCAGCCAGATGAACGTGGGTCCAGCTTAGAAAAGAGGAACCAAGTCCTCTGGAAGAGTGCTGTTGAGTCTGTGTGCTAAAAGATTCCTGCCCAAAGCATTGTCAGTGGAGTCCCGTCCAGCCCTCCCAGGCATTGTATGAACTAAGTGCAGTTTATTTACAGGGCAGAGGAGTTGTGTGGACTGTGGTGGTGTCAAGACATTCCTTCTTCAACAATAATTATTGTTTTGTGCTAACTGACACTCATGGCTGCAAGTGCTATCATTGAGCAGTTATAGGTGTTGAATCTTGTATCGGCAGAGACCAGGCATTTTTATGCAGGCATTTTTCGCATAAAGCAAAAATATCTGGACATGATCACTTGCACATAGACACATGCCTGCAGACAAACAATGTATATCATAATTATTGTGACCAGTTTAAGCAGTTGTCAAAGATTGTATGATACTATTTTTTGTTGGTGTAAGCAGTACACCATACACTCATACAAATACACACATCGATCCATATACACAAGATGTATCAGTTATTGTTTTTGTATCCAGCATATAGAATTAAGTCATGTTAATCAACCTGTATTGTTGAACAAGATTGCTTTGGTTGTAGGAGGAACTTGTACAGAAGTTGACCAGTCAAACACCAGCAGATCGGCCAACCGCCAAGACTGTGCTTGACTGGCTTGAACAGGTAAGATATTAATGAGGCAGGTGTTCTTCATTCTGCACCGTACAGGCCAGTCATCTACTGAGGACTGATCTAGCTTATGACTGCACAATGTGAAGACCCTGCACTGTTTTTAGATAGTGTGTGAGGCGGTGTTGATTGCTGTGCTTGGTTCTGAGAGATGAACTGCAGAAAAGTATCACTGGATTTAGCAGACACAGTCACTGTATAAGCAGCAAAGTATGACATAATAAGCCAGTGTCATTGACTTAGCTAGCTAATTTGTCACCATTCATAACAGCACAGGATAAACAAATCAGTAAAGTATGTTGAGGAAATACATTGGTAAAGTTCACCTTGAACACAACTGCAACCCAGAACTGCTGAAGATCATGACAGACTCCAAATAAAAACAAATGCAAATATATGAATCAAATCTGATAATCAACCTCAGAAATGAAAGATTTTCTTTGCAGATCTGACCAAAAGTGCTATCTAATGAGCTTGGCCTCAGTGCGGTGATGTGTTCCTGTCAGAAGAATATTTTGTCAATGGAAACAATTGTGGCACTTATTTGTAGCACAATCTGCAACATTATGCGGAAACCCTCATTTACATGTAGTGTCTCATGCTGAAAGAAGAAATACTTTTAGAGTGGAAGACAATGAGGTGTACTGTGTTGTCTTTTACATCAGAAAACAATACAGGATTCTGGTGTCTTTTGGATTAAGATACAGGATACTGTGGCACTGTTTGTGGGATACTGTGGTATCTTTTGAATTAGAAATTGATGTGATATACTGTGGTATTCTTTGATTACAAAGACAAATTGGGATACCATGGTGCCTTGTAGATCAGTAAAAACAGTGTAGAATACTGTGGTATCTTTTGAATTAGAAGTCAGTGTGAGATACTATGGTGTCTTTTAGATTAGTAAAGACGATGTGGAATGGTTTAGTATCGTTCAGTTTTGTGTTGGATATTGTGACATTCATGTATGGCACTGGGTTCTTTAGAAATAGTAGAAAATATTGGATACTGTGGTGTCTTTAACATTAAAAGACATTGTAGAATACCATGGTGTTTTAAGGATCAGAAGACAATATGGGACACTGTTGTGCTGTGCCTCTTAGATTAGAAGACATAGGACACTGTAGTGTAGTGCAGTGTGATGTAACATTGTATGCACTGGAGAAGTGAGGCATTGTGTTGTTAAATTGTCATGTTTCACTTTTACCCAAAATCAGTCTACTGCATAGTGAAGAATGATGTATGAGGTAATTTATTTTGGTGTGTTTTAAAGATTATGTTTATTGTATCTACAGGTGATACAGTGCATCTAAAAGTATTACTGGGGGTGATCTGGTGTTTTAAAGTGTATTTACTTGGGGTGATTTGGTACATTTTAAGGTGTATCTACAGATGATGATTTGTTTTTTAAATTCTATCTACAGGTGGTGATGTTTTTTTTGTGTTTTTTTTTTTAATGTATCCACAGGAGATTTGGTGTGTTTTAAAGTATATCTACAAGAAATGATTTGGTGTGTTTTAAAATGTATCTACAGGTAATTTGGTATGTTATAAAGTGTATCAACATGTGATGATTTGTGGTGTTTTAAAGTGTATCTACATGTGATTTGGTGTTTTTAAGTTTATCTACAGGAGATGATTTGATTTGTTTAGAAGTGTACCTCCAGGAGATGGTTAGATTGTTTAAAAGTGTATTTACAAGTTATTTGCTGTTTTAAAGTATCCGTAGACTTATGTGTGTTTTAAAATCTATCTACATATCACTGACATTACTGTGCTTTGTTTCTGAAAATAACAGGAACTTCAGGACACTGTGACGGCAAAGGAAACAAAGATTGCAACACAGGCTGAACAGATAGCGACACAGGAAAGAAAGATTGCAGCACAGGCCGAACAGATAGCGGCACAGGAGAGAGAGATTGTGACACAGGCTAAAAAGATTGAGGCACAGGCTAAAGAGATCGATCAGCTGCGAAAGCAGCTGGAAGACACAAAAAAATAACTGCAAGCAAAGGCCAGACTGTGTTACAAGAAATGGAATTTCTTTCATATTTGTTTGGCCGTTTTGTTTTTGGTCATCAGATGAAGGAAGGTAGCTTCGGATCAGTATGCGTGTTTTGATGCCTTCTTCAAAATGAAACTGGGTAGACATCCTTCTGGTGTGTGCTATCAGTGCAAAGCTAAAATTAAGTTTCACTGATTTTTTTTTAAGTGTGCTGGTGCCTTAATTCAGAAACACACACACACACACACACACACACACACACACACACACACACACGCACACACACACCACATCCTTCTGGTGTGTGCTATCAGTGCAGAGCAAGCATTAAGTTTCAGTGGGTTTTTTTTAAGTACACTGGTGCCTTAATTCACAATCACACACACACACACACACACACACACACACACACGACATCCTTCTGGTGTGTGTGCTATCAGTGCAAAGCAAAAATTAAGTTTCACTGATTTTTTTAAGTGTGCTGGTGCCTTAATTCAGAAACACACACACATGCACGCATGCACGCACGCACACGCACACACACACACGACATCCTTCTGGTGTGTGCTATCAGTGCAGAGCAAGCATTAAGTTTCAGAGATTTTTTTAAGTACACTGGTGCTTTAATTCACACACACACACACACACACACACACACGTATACACAAATATGCACTCAGTTTTTTCAAGAGGGGTATATAAGTGCGTATCAGTGTAAATGAACAGTCTTAAATTGATTAAAATTGTCTGCTTGCCCTCGGTCACTCCAGTACTGACTGATATTTAGGTATTTGTTATTATTTGTAATATGAGATGTCTTTGTCAGTATGGTATTACAATGTTTATTTGGTCAATTGTGTATCTCATGTTAGATGTTTGCTATTTTTTTTTGTGTGTGTGTGTTTTGTGAAATCTGCCATACCATCATCAGCTTTGTTCATGTGTATTAACTGATTTCAGCCATTAGAATTTTACATAAGAAAGATAAGTTTTATCAGTGTGTGATGATGCGATTATTTGTGTGTATTGATTAATTTCAGCCAATAAAAAAAAAAAAAATTGTACAAATACGTTGCCTCACATTGCCTTTTGCGAGCATGAAATCATCCTGACTTGTTGTCTTTTCTTGGAAGGGGATTATTGTTAGATAATGAAATGTGATTGGAGGTTTATGTAACAGGTTTTGACTTTTTGATAATACTGTTGTTGTTTTTTTTTCTTCATGATTATGTGTGTACATTCTAGGAACCTGTATTAAACTGGATTATTCTTGGTGTTTCCTTGATGCCTCAGAAGGAGTTTATGTTGCTATTTTTGTGGTATATTGATCAAGGGATTATACGTTAAAGAGTGTATGTGTGTGTGTGTCTCACTGTGTGTGTGTGTGTGTGTGTGTTAGGATAGGGGATATGCAAAAACAAAAAAAAAGAACAAAAAAACCTTGCAGTTGGATGAATGATATAACTTAAATGAAGCGATGGTGAGTGTTTATGTATTTTCCTAGAAGCAGATTCTACGGTGTAATGTTTCACTGATTTTGCTGGAATCAAAAAATATATTTTGCTATATTGTTTACCCATGATTACATGTTTCTTGACAAATATAACATTCTCTGCAAGGGGAAAAAAAGTGATTGGAGGTTGTCATTTGCATCAACTGTTTTTTTGTTATGTAATGTTTGGGTTTTTGGATTCTTGTGTGGGTTTGTCTTGTTTTTAGTTTTTTTGCATCTCATTTCAAATCTGTCATTTGTCCCCATGTATTTACCACATTTCCTGTGGTAATCAAATCTTAATCATACTCACAGGCTCATTTAGAGGACTTTTACATTAGTAAAGATGATATGGAATGGTGCAGTATCTTTGTGTGGGTTATTGTTTTTTTAGATTATGAAACAATAATGGGATACTTTGATGGGGATACTGTCATGTATGACACTGTTGTTGTTGTTTAAGAATAGAAGAAAATATGGGATATAATGGTGACATCAGGATCAGAAGACTATGTGGGACACAGTGATGCTTCTTAGATTAGAAGGTGGTGGGATAGTGTGGTGTAACACAGTGTAATTTAACGCTGTGCGCTTTGGAGAAATGTAGCTTCCTGATGTTGAATTGTTGTGTGTCAGTTTACTCAAAATAAGTTCTCACATAATATATACTGTCCAAAAGAAATGAAAGACCATGTTCAATTGTCCCCATGTTCATAAACATAGAATAATGAAGTGATTGAACGAAATATGACTATGACTATCCAAAGTAAATGAGTGGAACGCTTTTTCATGAGAAGTGATATTTATCAAAAAGTTCAGAATTAAGAAAGAGATCATGGTTGATTTCTACAGACCTAATATTTAATTCCTCAAAATCCTCCACTGCTGTACATCTCACTATGTATTTAGCAGAACTTAATTTTCTGATTTCATCGAGTGGTAAAATGCTGGCAAGCTTATACTGTTATAGGCTTCAGAGGTCTTAGTATGCACAGGTACCCCATCTTATTCTTCTTCGTTCGTGGGCTGCAGCTCTCAAGTTCACTCTTGTGTGCATGAGTGGACTTTTACATGCATAACCGTTTTTACCCGGCCATGTAGGCAGCATACTCCGTTTTGGGGGGTGTGCATGTTGGGTATGTTCTTGTTTCCATAATCCACCAAACGCTGACATGGATTTCTGGATATTTAACATGCATATTTGATCTTCTGCTTGCGTATACACATGAAGGGTGTTCAGGCACAAGCAGGTCTGTACGTATGTTGAGCTGCAAGATTGGAAAAATCTCCACCCTTTTACCCACCAGATGCTGTTACCGAGATTCGAACCCAGGACCCTCAGATTGAAAGTCCAACACTTTAACCACTAGGCTATTGCACCCGTCACAGGTACCCATGAAACCTGTTTCACATGTTTACTGTTGGTGATTTGTAGCTTGTTTTGAAAAGTCGCTGGAGTGGAAAAGATTTCTTAACCATAGGTCAATCTTGATCTTATGAGAGAGGTTGTTAATTATCACAGAATTTGGGAGTCTTGTCCCCAAGAAGAGTGTCTTACAATTTTTTATGAAATGTAAACATTTAACTGCTTTAGTCACTATTGAATCAATGTACATGTTTCTTCCATTTTAGTTTTGATGTAAATGGGTTCCCAAGAAATTTTATTTCCTACTTGAAAAATATTCCACATCCTCCACCCCCAAAATCGTGATAATTTGCTTGGATTATGTCCATTATTAAAGAGGATTAAGGGGGGACACGGCAGTGCAAAAGAGACCAAAATGATGATTTTTTTTCCACTGTAAAGATGTCTTTAACAATGAAAAAATTGCCAATAAAGATTGCTTGCTGAATCACGAAAGTGTATATTACTTTTTTGTTCAATTTCGATGCAAGTCATCAAGTTTCTGGCCTTGACAACATACCTTGGCAGTTGGACTTGCTCAATGATAAGTAAACCTACAACCATGTGACTTTGCATGATAGTTTTATGACCTGTTATTGAAGTTTTGTCACGAATATGTGTGAAAATATTCTCTGGGTTTTAATTCATAGCAGTTCCAATCTTTTCTCCCATTGTAAATTTTGAGGATTTTGCAATACCCAAAATTTTCAAAAAATCATAAAAGGTACAATAATTGAAGAATCAACACAATCTCACGTGAAAATGAAGATAATGTCATTGTGTATCAAGTCGACACAACAAAAAGCGTCTGCATGCACCACATGGACCACAAACCCGATTTCTTTGATACATTGTTTGGCGGCCATTTTGATTTGTTTCCATAGCAACGGGTATTCACAGAAATCTAAGAACACTTTTTTTCTTCTTTTTTTTGTGATCCACAAGTGATGATACACCTAGTAGACAAAAAAACGAGAGAGATATAGTCGGAGAGAAAAAAAGTCATTATTTGACTGTAGTGTCTGGCCTTAAGTGCGTTTTTTCTACAGAAAATTCAAAACCGTTCGAATGCATATAGCCGTTCAATCTGTTAAGTTCCCCCTGAAAACGTTTCTGTACATAATTGATGTAATGTAGACTTGTCCTTTTCCTTAAGGATGTCTGAGTCCATATAGTAATATTACCAGTATGCTGTGCCAGCTTGGTAGATGATGAAAAACGTGTGTAAATCATAAAGCAAAATGATGAACAACAATAGAGAAATAATGGAACTCGGCGGGATTCCCATATTTATAGGCCTAGAGGTTGATATAAATTACTCCCGCTTTCGCCACTATATATCTTCCACTTAAAAAGGATTCAACGTAGTCATAAACATGATCAGACATACCAATTTGCAACAGTCTGCAATGCCACACTCGGTCATAAACTTGAGTAAGATCAAAGAAGGATGCAAGGATACTTTTTCGCTTGCCGGTCGGGTGTATTCCCGGGGACCGCTACGGTAGTCGGATTGGCCTAGCTGGAGATGCGAACACACCAGTGGACTGCATCCCATCCCCTCTATCACATCCCTCGGTAGCCCAGCTGAATTGCGCCCAACAGCAACTTCCACAGCACGACAGTTTTCATCAACATACTGATGTTGCTCGTCAAGTGGAAGAAGAAGAAGAAGAAAAAGGAACGATTATTTTTGTGTGTTTTGCAATGCATACACTCGGTGTAAAATGTAACTGAGACTGACAGGTCGTGTGTAATCCAAGAGTGGAGGACAGGTCGTTTGGATCAGTGTTTTTGTTGGACTGTAAGGCCTGCAGGACAGACAGGGCGCATCAGTCAGGAAAACTGCGTTGTGGGAGCATGAGCGTTGTCGTCGATGTTGGCTGCTGCTGACTTCTTCCTCAGCATTATGATTGGTGGAACAAAGGCCGGTAGCGAAGTAGATCTTTTCTTCTCTGCCTTCTGAGTACTGGATGTAGATTCCTGCCCCACCATTTCGTACAGCTTCCTCGGCAGAGCTATCGATATAAACACTGATGAGTCCATGACTCTTTGGGGTTGTGGGTTTGAAGGGTTAGAGGCTTTTTCTCAGGGCCACTATGAGAGTCTCTGGGGTAAACACCAGGGATGTTGGACCGAACATGACTGACTATTCCTTCTCCCCGTGCAGGGACAGCCCGACACCGAGGGATCTATTTGGGGTCTTGGTCAAGGATGTCTCGGTGTTGTCGTTCAAGGGTCCCGTTCTGGTGGGCAAAGCTGCTTCTCTTGAGACGCCCCTTAGTTGGCTGGGACAGTCGGTTTTTCATGGAATTTACCTTGCAGCCTCTTGAATTTGGCAGTTTGAGTGAGGAGCTTGGCATCTCTGCGATCCTCAAGAGGCTGGAGCCTCCAGTACTGGCGTTGACTTCATGACCCATTGATGATGCTGATTGCCTGGTTCTGCAACTTGCTGACCCGATCAAAGTTGAATTTGGCTGTGGTGTCCAATGCTGTCACACCATACTCAAGCACTGGCCTGACTCTTCTATTGTAGAGCCTGCTGACGTGGTGTCTGGATCCCAAGTAGTTCCTGCCAGCTTCTTCATAAGGGCAAGTCGCACCTTGGCTCAAGCTTCTGTCTTCTCTGCTTGCTTCTTCCACGTCAGGCACCTGTCGAAGGTTACACCTAGGTACGCGGGATTGTCCTCAGCAAGTAGAGTTTGTCCATTGATGCGCACCCTGGCTTTCTGTTCTCTTGTTGGCTGAAGACAGTGTATGTGGTATTTTTGTGTTCATCTTCAGAAGCTACTGTATTGTCCAGCAACTACTACTACTACTGTATTGTATCGTATTTCTCTTTTTTGTCACAACAGATTTCTCTGTGTGAAATTCGGGCTGCTCTCCCCAGAGAGAGCGCGTCGCTACACTACAGCGCCACCCTTTTTTTTCTTTTTTTTTTCCTGCGTTTGTTTTTCCTATGGAAGTGGATTTTTCTACAGAATTTTGCCAGGAACAACCCTTTTGTTGCCGTGGGTTCTTTTACGTGCGCTAAGTGCATGCTGAACACTGGACCTCGGTTTATCGTCTCATCCGAATGAGCGCATAATCAAACAAAGTTTGCTATGTGAAAAAGCCTACTCATATTCAGTGACTTTATAACATTTAATTCAGATAGCATGATAAACCCATTTATCCAATTTCATTGACAGTGCCTGACGCCGTAATTAATTGACATTTTCTTGTTGGACTCAGTGTTCGGAGTATGTGATGATATGTGTAGTGTGTTTGTATAAATGCTTAATTGTTGTTTACAGTCACTGGATTGCATAAGTGCGTTTAGATAATTATATCTCAACACAAAGCATAGAATACAGGCGATGAATATAACTCATAGTGTTAACATTTTAGATGGACATGCTAATCTTTTTTGGATACTCCATCCTTTCCACCAATACACGCACTGATCAACGTGCAATGACGTGCCAACGTAGTGAGTGAATGCCACAACTCTCAGTGATTCACGCAGTTTTATTTGGCATCGGACATCTATGTCGGTACAAACAACCCATGATGATAATTGATAATTGTCCAGGATTTATTTGTCATTGCATATAGGTAGACATTTAAAGAGCATAATGACGAAATTTCGATTTGGTGTCTGATGTTTTCGTTCATAAATATTGCTGTAGGTATTCTTCTTCTGCGTTCGTGGGCTTCAACTCCCACGTTCACTCGTATATACGCGAGTGGGCTTTTTACGTGTATGACCGTTTTTACCCCGCCATGTAGGCAGCCATACTCCGCTTTCGGGGGTGTGCATGCTGGGTATGTTCTTGTTTCCATAACCCACCGAACGCTGACATGGATTACAGGATCTTTAACGTGCGTATTTGATCCTCTGCTTGCGTATACACACGAAGGGGGTTCAGGCACTGGCAGGTCTGCACATATGTTGACCTGGGAGATCGTAAAAATCTCCACCCTTTACCCACCAGGCGCCGTCACCGTGATTCGAACCCGGGACCCTCAGATCGAAAGTCCAATGCTTTAACCATTCGGCTATGGCGCCCGTCACTGTAGGTATTCTAACATAGCTGATTTTCTATGTCCATTGTATAAAGAATCATCGGAAGATGAAGTCCATTTCGTGCTGAATTGTCCAGGATTAAAAGGTATTCGACGGCGACAGCAGACTGTTCCACAAAAAATACTATGAACAGCCTTGTTCATTCAAGCTTATAATGTTAATGTCCTCCACGAATGAAACTGCTGTGAAACAGTTTGCTGCATATTTACACAGAGCGTTTAAATTGAATTGCGTGGTGTATATTTATCATAACCATTCCTCCTGATCAGTGTGCAGTATCAGTAGCTCAAGGAGGCGTCACTGCGTTCGGACAAATCCATATACGCTACACCACATCTGCCAAGCAGATGCCTGACCAGCAGCGTAACCCAACGCGCTTAGTCAGGCCTTGAGAAAAAAAATATATATATATATATTCAGTGTGCGACTTTTGTATCTGCATTCGTACCCCCTTCAAAGGGGCCATGGCCTTTATGAATAAAACATCTGAATCTGAATTTCTGTCTGTCTGTCTGTCTCTCTCTCTCTCTCTCTTTCTCTCTTCTGATATGAAATTTCTCTATGTATTCTTGTGCGTTTCTTTTTCATTCTTTTTTTCTTTTTTTTATATTTATACCCAGGGCTGGGTGGGAAAAAGCATTCTTGTCTTGCTTATCTCAATACCCTGGAAAAAAAAGATTTCGTTCGTCCGTGTGCTGCTCTGAGTGATCTGAGTTCGAAACTTATTAAAAAAAAAAAAAAAAAAAATTAAATATATTATGAGTATCCATGTTTGTTTAGACTCTGTCCATTAATGGCATCTCCTGGTGATGGTATTATGTGTAACCTGGCATGGTATCTACATATAGAGCTGTTACGTTTAGAGAGACGGTATTGTCTTAATTTCAAGTTACTAGGATGCAAAAGCAGTAGTGCATACGCCAACAGTTATGGTGACATTTGTAACATCTGTTCATATGGGGCTGTGGCCTTTAAAGAATGAATCATCTGAATCTGAATCTGTATGTGTGTCTGTGTGTGTGTCGGTCTCTGTCTCTGTATCAGTCTCAGTCTCTCTCTCTCCTGAGTCTTTACAGGCGAGCTCTCTAATCAGCTATTCTAAAATCTTCAACTTCATCCATTTCCGATTGCATGGAACTTCACATTTTGCAAATGAAATTAAAATCAAAGCATAATAATGCCAAAATTATGCCCAACATATTATGAGATAATGCCCCGCCCTCATTCACGAGTTCTCTGTTTTTGTTTTTCGCTAAATGATTAACGTTACACACATAGGATAACGTTGCCTCGGTCAAAGAAGAATTGAGATTTGATCTATGGGACACATTCTGGTGGATATCCATAGAATAGTCCTGCTTCTCATCTTCACTTGATTGAAACACTACAGCCTAACCTTAGCGCCTTCAAAGGACTTTGTCGTGAATATCAAATCGTAGTGACAGAACTCAGTAATACTTACGGCGTATCACTGAAATTACTTTGATGATTAAAAAAAAATGATACAGGTCAACCACCTTTATCTCTGTTTCTGTTTCTCTGTTTATTCAATAAATTGTCAGTATCATTATCTATCTGTCTATTTTCGCTTTTCTCGTCCACATCCCTATCGCCTTCCTCTATTTATCTATCTATCTATCTACCTGTCTGTTTCCGTCCACATCCACATCCCCATCCACGTCCTCAGTCTTTCTCTTCCCTCTCGCTGTGTGTGTGTCTCCAAAGAGCGGAGCGTGCGCACGCGTGTGCGTCACGGTTTGTGTGTGTGTGTGTGTGTGTGTGAAAGAGAATGGTAAGTGTTAACGCGTGCAAGCAGACTTCCAAGCTTCAAACTGTGCAGAAATAACCCAGTGACACAGCTCGGCATTAATTCTCCGACCATCGCACTCCTACCGACGCCACACTCTTATCATACACTTCTCAACACAAGCTCACAGACAACGGACGGACCCAGTTTTGGGGACTCCCTCTCTCCGCACAAACGCGATAATCGGATTTGGCGTGGCGGGTGACTTGCACGGCACGGCACTTTCTGGCAGTGCCTGATGTCAGTGGGTAAGCGGCTCTCAGACCGATCAGCACCACTGGATTGAGGGAAGAAGGCGGGGAGACCCTGCCTGGCAACATTGCCCCGGGGAGCTCCTGCGCATTGTGTCTGTCACAGCTGGTTAGCCTGAGAGCCCATGTCCACACGTTGGAAAGTTCCGGCGAAGAATATTATTGTCGATGCAGAGTGTTGATACTGAGTTAGAGCCCTTGTCCACACGTTGGAAAGTCCCGGTGAAAAATATTGTCAATGCAGAGTGTTGATACTGAGTTAGAGCCCTTATCTGCACGTTGGAAAGTTCGAAGAATACTTTGTCGATGCAGAGTGTTGTTAATGAGTTTCCACACGTGACGTTTGAAAGCTCGAAGAATATTTTGTGATGCAAAGTGTTTACACTGAGTTTCCACACGTTTGAAAGCCCGAAGAATACTTTGTGATGCAGAGTGTTGATACTGAGTTAGCCGGAGCCCTTGCCAACACGTTGAAAAGTTCAAAGAATATTCATTTGTCGATGCAGAGTGTTGATACTGTGTTAGAGCCCAAGTCCACACGTTGAATTGTCTGAAAAATATTCATTTGTCGATGCAGAGTGTTGATACTGAGTTAGAGCCCTAGTCCACACATTGGAATGTCTGAAAAATATTCATTTGTCGATGCAGAGTGTTGATACTGAGTTAGAGCCCTAGTCCACACATTGGAATGTCTGAAAAATATTAATTTGTCGATGCAGAGTGTTGATACTGAGTTAGAGCCCTAGTCCACACGTTGGAATGTCTGAAAAATATTAATTTGCTGATGCAGAGTGTTGATACTGAGTTTCCACATGTTGGAAAGCCCGAAGAATATTTTGTTGATGCAGAGTGTTGATACTGAGTTTCCACCTGTTGGAAAACCCGAAGAATATTTTGTCGATGCAGAGTGTTGATACTGAGTTAGAGCCCTTGCCAGTCCACACGTTGGAAAGTCACGGCGAAGAATATTATTGTCAATGCATAGTGTTGATACTGAGTTAGAGCTCTTGTCCACACGTTCTTCTTCTTCTTGGATAATTGCCTGCCGTCAACTAGTTGAAGATTCTGGCATAATAATTTGGGGGGTTCCAGTTTGCTGCTTTGTTGGGAATGCAATCAGTGCTAGCCTATTGGTGGGGAGGGGTGTGGGGGACTGGGGGGGGGGATGAGGGCGAAGGGAGGAGGGGCAACCACACTCACTATTTCAGGCCTCTAGGCAGGCAGAGGTAGGCCCAAGTTTGTAGAAAGGCGTTTAAGTGGAGAGTCCGAAGAATATTTTGTCGATGCAGAGTGTTGATACCCAGTTAGAGTCCTTGTCCAGACGCTGGAAAGTCCGAAGAATATTTTGTACATGCAGAGTGTGGATACTGAGTTAGAGCCCTTCTCCACACGTCAGTTGAAGTGGAAAGTCCAAAGACTATTTGTCGATGCAGAGTGCTGATTTGAGTTAAGAGTCCTTGTCCAGACGCTGGAAATTCAGAGGAATATATACATACAGAGATGTCACTGCAGTGTTGATACTGAGTTAGAGCTCTTAACCAGGTATGCTGGAAAGTCCAAGTGATGTATATTATGATGTCAACGCAGTGTTGGTGGTAAGAGCCCCTATCCTGATCCTGGAAAGTCTGGAGAATGTTTATGTCCTGCTCAATAGCGGTAACAGTTCCCCCCCCCCCCCCCCCCCCCCATAACCAGTAATGTGCAAAGTGGCATACACATAACCGATAATGGGCAAAGTTTTGTGCGTTCAATACTGTCACGCATTACCGGTAGTCGGCACGTAGTGCAGTATCAATATCAGTAGCTCAAGGAGGCGTCACTGCGCTCGGACAAATCCATATATGCTACACGACATTTGCCAAGGGTAACCCAACACGCTTAGCCAGGCCTTGAGAAAAGAAAAAGAAAAGTAGTGCGTAGTGCACAAGAGGATAACGAAGTCAGCTGAACAGACGTTCAGTCTCATCATGATTTTTTCAGCATGGTGAGCTTGGATCGGCAAGACATCTTAGGCCTACTTCAAAAGCAAATGTTTGAATAAGCAGTAAAAAAAAAAAAAAAAAAAAAAAAAAAAAATTATTGTGACTTCCTACTCATTTCGGGGAGCGTCACAAAAAATCTCTCTACACACGAAATCAGCTGACATTCTCAGTATTGCTTTCTCACACTTGCCAGCATGAATCGCTGAAGCCAACACAAGTTAGAAGAACCCCTTGACGCAACAATTTAACAGTTTAACACTAGTTATAATGGTCTTTGGTTGACTAAAAAGAAGATACACGCGTCAAAAAACAAAATGTTTTTGTTTTGTTTTTCCTGTTGGAAGATCGGTATCGATTCATAAAAAAAATACTCGAGATGCAAGTGGACATAGGGGAGAGAAAAGAAATAAGGCGTTAAAAATCATCTGCAAATATGACAAGGAAGTAGATCCAGATGTGGGAATTCTCAACTGAATCACACACACACACACACACACACACACACACACACACACACACACAAAGTGACAGACATTTGCAAAAGGGGGTAAAGAGAGGTGGGAGAGAAAAACAGATTTTAAACCGAATTAAATTTCATGTCTATGAACTCTACGCTACCAAAAGTTTGAATCTGTGTTTTTCTCGTTGATCCACAGAAAAAGAGGACCCCCCCCCCCCCCATTCCTCCACCCCCTTCACCCCCCCACTAACCCCCCCCCCCCACCCCCCCCACCCCACACACACACACACGCACACACACACATTGAGAGAGAGACAGTGAGAGAACGCTTGTAGCAGACATTGCCATGCCCATTACCATTAAAACAAGAGAGGCAAGGCCTTCAAGACTCACTTTTGATGCACTTTTTTTTAAAAATCTAATCGTTAAAATGTGTTCTGTATTTGTTACTATAAAGCTTCGGGTTAAAAAAAAAAAAAAAAAAAAAAAAAAAAGAAGTCTTAACCAGATTCGAGCCCCGCGTGTTCTGGTGAGAAGAAACTGTCTTACCCATTACACTATCGTGGCTGCTTAACTGACGTTCTAAAATTTAATATTTGAACATACTTTTTTAAAGGGCGATAAATCAGTTGGGTATTCGCAGTGAGAATGCTGTTTAAATCATATTATACTTGTGTATCTTGGGCATTCAAAAAATCTTTAAGGGCAATAAAAAATTCTTTTTAAGTCCGCGGTAAAGGAGACGTGGCTATCGCCGCAATCACACTGCAACATTTAGCTGTTTTCTCTAGATCTAGATAGATGTACAAGTTTAGTTTCACCCGCCGGGAATGTAGTACGACACGGTCGATTCAATTTCTCTTTTATGTTCATTCTAGTTTTATAGTTTTAAAGTTGATATGAAAATTGAGTATTTTGTTAAACTAATAACATGTAGAGCCAAGTACAAGTACTTCTAAACGTCGTAAGAAGTGAAAAGGACTTCATTTTGAGAAAAGTCAAGACTGGAAATTTTTTTCGTTTCATCATGATCAGTTCAAGGGTATTAACTCGCATGGTTTACAATTTTAAACTGTGAATTCCGACTGATTCTATGGATATTTTTATGGCAGTTTGGGGCATAATCCAGTAAGTGATGAGGCGTTCACAAATCTTTCTCTGAATAAATATTTAACGGTCTCCTTCTCCAACTTTCCATCACATGTTATCGTGTATTGTCCATTGAATATAGTATTGAACGGGCAGGTCAACAACTTGAAACAAAATGGCGTCGTTCGCGTTCACGAAGAATATGAGCACGCACTTTGAATGTGCATGCAATTGATTTTTGCCCATGACCTTCAGGGCTCAGCCAATAGATCTATAAAGTCCACTCGTCGTATTGATTTTAGTATTTTCCGAAAAAGACCACTTGGGCGAATGAACATAGTGAAACCCCTGTACACTGAGAGTAAAACACACAAGCTTTTTATGTATTGAGTATAATTTTAAAATGTAATGTTTAAGATGAGAAAGATCAGTTTAAAGCAAATCAAGTCCCCTAGCATTAATTACAGATTTCCCTTCTTTATTATCTACCAAAACATTTGCAAAATAAATAAAACTTCCATGCTTAGCAAAAGAAGTTCCTGTTTGAACAAAAAATGATAATAATGACTGCTCTTGTTGTTGGGTCAGAATATCAGATCAAAGTGCCACGTTTAGAGAATACAAAAAATATAAATATAACAGTAAATACAGTTTGCATATAATTTGGCTTCTTTTATTATTTTTTTGTGCCCATCCCAGAGGTGCAATATTGTTTCAAACAAGATGGCTGGAAAGAACTGAATTTTTCCTATTTTTATGCCTAATTTGGTGTCAACTGACAAAGTATTTGCAGAGAAAATGTCAATGTTAAATTTTACCACACACACACACACACACACACAGACAACCGAACACCGGGTTAAAACATAGACTCACTTTGTTTAAACAAGTGAGTCAAAAAGGATTTTGCGCATTAGCGGTAACGGGCAATCACCACCGTGACAATTGAGCACGACGCACACACACACACACACACACCCACACACACACACACACACACACACACGCACACACACACACACACACACACACACACACAGAGAGAGAGAGAGAGAGAGAGAGAGAGAGATGTAACGCAGCGTGTTGATGATTGGAACCTTCAGGTCCAGACCCCGGAAGGTTTGACGAGTCTTAATGTCCGCGTGTAGTGTTTAGTCATTATTTTTGGTTGATATTGCTGATGATACCTCACTCAGGTATTGCACGTCAACTTATATGGACAATATACATTCGTCAGGAACCCAGTCAATGCCAAGGAGGAAGTAGAAGAAGGTTGTTTTTCTCGTTGTCTGCTTATATATCTTTTTCTGTCTAAATTGTTAGAGCGTCTCGTTCTTCTGCAGCTTAGTGACCATTTGACTCACAACAACGTACTCAGCCCTTTCCAGTCAGCATACAGACCTCATCATAGCACTGAAACCGCACTTGTAAAGATCATGGATGGTATTTTAACATCTCTTGACAATGGTAAAATTTGTGTTCTTACACTGCTTGATCTTTCTGCTGCTTTTGATACCATTGACCATGCTATCTTGCTAAACAGACTTAGATGCTCCTTTGGCATCTCTGGCTCCGCACTGTCATGGTTCCAGTCCTACCTTACAAACAGAACAGAAACAGTCACGGTAAATGGCCATCAATCTTTCCCATCAACACCTATATATGGCGTTCTGCAAGGATCTGTGCTAAGGCCAGTTCTGTTTATTCTTTATACTCAACCACTTTTCGATGTTTTCAAAAACCATTCTGTAAATCACCTTGCCTTTGCTGACGATAACCAGCTCTACAAAGAAACGACTTTTTCCGATCTTGACTCTTCCATTGGGGAACTTCAACGGTGTATTGTTGACGTTAAGGCTTGGATGAATCAAAACAAACTACAGTTAAGTGATTGTAAAACTGAAGCTATTATTATTTCTTCAAGCACACTGTCTATAAACAACTCATTGCCTTCCTCTCTTAAAATTGGAGATTCAGATGTAGACT
>NC_134884.1:20290404-20305404 GCF_041734735.1 Babylonia areolata
TTCATTCATTCATTTTGCCCATCGCTCCTGGTGGAGCATAGGCCATCGACGACCCCTCGCCATCGCACTCTGTTCTGGGCTGTTCTGGCCATTCCAGTCCAGTTGGTCCCTTGCTGCTTCAGCTCTGCCTAGGTATCTCGCCTCCAGCTGTTTCGAGGCCGGCCTCTCTTCCTCTTTCCCTGCGGGTTCCAGGTCAGGGCTTGGCGTGTGATGCTGGACGCTGGCTTCCTGAGGGTGTGTCCGATCCAGCCCCACTTCCTCCGCAATATCTGCTTGGCCACTGGTTCCTGTCCCGCTCGCTCCCACAGATCTTCGTTTCAGCTATACTGCTGACCTAAAAGTTAACAGAGCAACTTGGGTTGCTGAAAAGGAAAAAAAAAAAGCAGGAGGGAGAGGACAGTGGAAGGAAAACAGCAGAACTAAAATAGTAGAAACAGTCAGGGTTCAATTAGATGGTTCAGTGAAATTTTAGAGAATGAATCTCACATACAGGATGAACCTGAAATATGGTGATTTTTGGTTCTGTTGAACAAAGTGTCAGAGACACAGTTTTTTGTCTGTTGGGAGCTGTCTGTCTCTCTCCTTTTTTCTGTGTGTTTGTCTGTTAGCTTCTGTTAAATGCTATAGCCATGGCTTTTTTAACTTCTTTCTGCCTACACGATGCGCATGAATGGTTGTGTGAATTTACGAGTGCTTATTTAACATACTGACACAGGCAAAATGTCCATAATGTCCTAATTTAAACCCTTTTGGCATGGCGCACAGCATTGTTTCCACAGAGTGTATTCATTTCTCTGAGAAGAAAATGCTTCCATTAAGTGGTAGCTGTTTTACACTTTTACTAACTAGGGATATTGTGGTTGTGCTGGTGGTGTGTTGGTAGTGGTGTTCACAGATCAGGATGGTAGATGCACAATTTGTGGACGTATACACTGTGTGTGAGTGGATGTGTGTATGCATGTTTGTGTGTGATCAGCGCACCCGGATCTGTATGTTTGTGCTGGTGACTCAGTATGTTCCAGTATGTTTGTAAGTGTGCAGGTGATGGAAACAGATATATGTATATATTAGATAGAATAGAATTTGTCTTTATTGCTAAGTGTACCGAAGTCACAAGGAATATTGGCTGGGTGGGGTGGGGGGATAGTACATAAAAAGGTACAAACATAAATAAAAATCATATATAAACACAGATACAGAAGAATTTTTGACACGGTCATATGCATATCAACATAAGAGCGTAACATTAGAACTTGTGCATGTTCACATGTGCACTCACACATACACACACACATACCACACTCACACACACACACACACACACACACACGCACACACACACACAGTGACACACACACACTGACTGAAATTATTAATTAACTTTTTGTTGTACTGACATTTTCGCAACCATTTGAATAAATATTAACTGAGCAACACAAAGAAAATCTAATTTTAGAAAAAAAACAAAAAAAACAAAAAACAATGATATGAATTTTAAAAGAACATATTTAACAAATCAATTTACTAAATTTCATTAATATCAATCTCTCAAAAAATGTTTTAATGCAAACACATACTCACATACATGTATCCCTCACCCACTCCCTATATACATCCATGCATGCACACAGACGCCCATTCAAATCCCCTACCTCTCCCCCCTAACCCAAGTACACTTGTATAGTCACACACACACACACACACACACTTGAAAACATAAGCCGCACATTACATATGGACTTGGACTAGTTCTTCAGGTAAATGGTTGTTGATTGTTTAATGTATATGTGTGCATATGTATATATTTGTATAACTTAATCAGTTAATGTCTAAACTCTAATATCTTCAGAGAAATGGAAAGGAACATGTTGAATCAAGCCTTCCTCCCAAAAGAAGGAAAGAAAGTAACTGTCATCTCCCTAGTAGCCAGCAGTAAACCATGACAGTGTAAAGCTTTGAACCACGTGCAGCACAAGTGTGATAAAAACAGAAAAAAGTCCTTTACAAACAGAACTAAGCTGAAGTATTGTTTGTACCTGTTGTGCAGGTCCGCAATGGTCACATCAAACGTATCACAGACAACGACATCCAGTCACTAGTCTTAGAAATCGTGGGGACAAATGTCAGGTGAGTATCCTAGTTTATTTCAACTGCTCCCAAAATTTATGAAGATGTTATCATAGTGCAGAATCACAGCATATTTTCTCAGGAGACAGAGAGGCACTTGTCTTACAGTTTACTTTAAATGATCCATTTCTCATAGATTCTGACAAAAGTTTGTGATTTGTTGGGGTTAAAAGTGAAACACATGGTTATATTATGGGGAACTTAAAAATAAATGCTTAGTTGAACATGTTCTCTGTATGTCTGTGACTCCTCTCCTTCAATATTCTTTCAGTGATATTTTTATGCTTAACAGACAAATGCTCCCCTTAAATCATAAACTAAACAGCTTTCTGTTTTAAAAGTTGGTTGACGTTGTAAACACATACACAAGGATTTTGTGCCTTAGCACATTACCAGGTTATGACGAGCAGTGTTTTGACAAAAATGATTGAAAGAGATTTGTATATATATTTTATGTTGAATGTCACTTTTACTTTCAGTTCAGGGTTTCAGTCATAATTCCTGATATTGAAATAAATTGAAAATTATACATTTGTATGTAGCAGCTAACATGTCATTTTGAAACTAATCAATTTGATTTTTCTACTTTTTTGTAAGTTTTTATGCTGTATTTACTGATGTTTTGTTTTGTCTGTTTTTGTGTGTGTGTGTGTGTGTGTGTGTGTGTGTGTGTGTGTGTGTGTACACATTTGTTTGTATTCAAAAATTCATATTCCAGAGGTTAAGTCAGCAAAAAGTATTTTGTAGATATCACTTAAATTGACCAGTGTTTACTTTCTTACAAAGTTCAGCCAGACATCTTTATTTGACACATGTTGGAGTTTTTAATGAAGTTCCTCAACGTGTGATTCAGCAAATACTCGAATTTGGACAGCATTATAGGCATTGATTGGATCCATGAACCCCTGTTGCCCACTGTTTATCCAAAGTCTTCATTGAAAATTAAAAGGAATCATCACTATCCTGATTATGTTTTTAAGTCAGTTATCAAAATGTGATGGGAATTAAACATGAGGAAGCAGATCATACTGCCTGATATAGCAGGATAACTCAATGAGACAAGTGATAGATGACCTTCCTTATTGCTTTGTTCCTTTTCTCCCCTTCATAATCTGCATGCTTTTGAGAAGAGAGAGAGAGAAGAATTTAGGACATGTTTGAAGCTATGTAAAAAATCCTTTTTTTTTTCTTCTTATTTTTATTAGGCATAAAAAAATAAGACTAGAAATCTCCTGGGGAAAATAGTAGTCTCAGCTGCAGAACCCAGCATAACCAGAAGCCACTCTCCAGAAGATAAGAGAGTCAGAGTTGACACAAGGAGATCAATCTTTAAAATAAAGATGAAAAGGTTAAATATGAACTTGATGCAGTCTGCCTTCAAGTCCCACAACTATATCTTATAAATACAGGTTCTGGCCTAGTATATACATATATAGGTATTCTCTTCTCTTTTGATATAAGGTGAAAAGCTTGGGGTGGTACAGTTTTATGCTAGTTGATGCCATAGACTTGAAAGGTGTTTTCTTTTTAGAAAATGAATTGAAATGTTGTAGTATGCAAAAAGAATTTTTGTGTTTTAATTTCTTCATTTTAAGAGTTCTACAAGGTTCTGTTTTCTTCCTTTCAATACAGACTGCAGAGTTCATAAACAGTTTACATGATTCTGTATCAGCTATTTGGTTGTTTTTCTGTATTATCTATATTTGATGCGCTTGATGTGGCATAATTGTTTCATGAGACTGAGTGGTCAGTTTTTTTCGTTTCATTTTTTCCTCGTTTTTTTTCTTTTTTTCCAGTACGACGTACATTACCTGCCCAGCAGATCCCAAGAAGACTCTTGGAATCAAGTTGCCTTTCCTAGTTATGATCATCAAGAATTTGAAGAAATATTTCACATTTGAGGTGCAGGTAAGTAACAAGGCTACATTGTATGTTGTTCTTGCGGTAATGATATAGCATCTTGAGATTGAAATGCATGTTTCATCTTGATATTGATATTTGCTTTTACTTATTCTGTCCAGCAGTAATCAAATGCATGAACATTATTCCAGTCACGTAAATATAAGATGGTATTGTTAACAGGAGAAAAAATTAAAATGCAGTCAAATAGTGATTGTACTGAGTCAAGGATACATCCTTTCTTGCTTTCAACTGAAATTTACCATTGTGCAACACAGACAAACACACATGCATGCAGAAACATGCACAAATATTCATTCACGCTTGTTCACCTATGCAGACACCTGTTTACACCAGACCTAAATAGATGGATGTATACACTTGACCATATGCATAGTCTCACACACACTTGCAGGCAAAGGCACACACATTCACACTCACTCACCCTCACAGAAAAATGTAAACTGAAAGCAGTTCTTCTTCTTCTTCGTTCGTGGGCTGCAACTCCCACGTTCACTCGTATGCACACGAGTGGGCTTTTACGTGTATGACCGTTTTTACCCCGCCATGTAGGCAGCCATACTCCGCTTTCGGGGGTGAAAGCAGTTCTAACCTAAAAGCATCATCACACCATGATGTAGTCGGTGTATTATCCCTCCCTATTCCGAATGCCAGGTCTTGGACGACAAGAATGTGAGGAGACGATTCCGGGCCAGCAACTACCAGAGCACGACCCGCGTCAAGCCCTTCATCTGCACCATGCCCATGAGGCTCGACGATGGCTGGAACCAGATCCAGTTCAACTTGTCTGACTTCACCCGTCGAGCCTATGGAACAAACTACATTGAGACTCTGCGAGTCCAGGTGAGCTGAAATATTTTAAAAAAGAGCAGGTGCAGCAAACAATGGGAACAAAAATGAATACCGAAATTAACTCTCATAATTCTTTCATGGAAAACATACAAATGAGATCGTGTTTTTTGTTATCTCCACCCTCCCACTGGACACAGTCCAAATCATACCACAGATCTAACAGAGCCACAGGATGGACCAACACTGCAACCATTCAAATACCATGTCTTTTTTTAAATTTTTTTTATTGCTCAGCACTGTTATCTATAACCAAGCCAACCATTATGATAAAAAGCACCAATGCCAAATAATCCATAACCTGATAGAAATATAAACCACAGCTTGGGGCTTCAGGAAGATTGTCTTTTTGCTAGTTAATAAAGAACAGTCACAGAGAAGTGACAATGATGCCGACATGTTTATGTCACAGTCAAACAGCTTATTACATGTTCTTGTTTCTTTCCATCCCCACTCACCACTCTGTTTCTGTATCTCATCATTTCTTTGGCTCTAGCCTTCTCTTTCATACACACACACAAACATATACACGCATGCATGCAAGTTGACTTTAGGCTTTCATGCTAATTCTGTAGATCAGTTACAATACAGAGTGCTGTGTCTGTGTGTGTTTCAGATTCATGCTAACTGTCGCATCCGCCGAGTGTACTTCTCCGACAGACTGTACTCGGAAGACGAGTTGCCTGCTGAGTTCAAGCTGTACCTCCCTGTGCAAAACAAAGGAAAAGCATGAAAGGCAGACTAACTCCGCCAGCCTCCGCTCTTTTCTCTCTCTGCTTCTGTCACTATGTCTACAACCTTCTCATAGTCTTCTACACCTTCACTTACTACTACTCAACATCCTTTTTAAAGACATAATTTACAAATCTAAAAATGTGTTTTTTG
The DNA here is from genome assembly GCF_041734735.1 of Babylonia areolata. Taxonomy (NCBI): domain Eukaryota; kingdom Metazoa; phylum Mollusca; class Gastropoda; order Neogastropoda; family Buccinidae; genus Babylonia; species Babylonia areolata. The sequence goes on from NC_134884.1 coordinate 20,296,186, forward strand.
TTGTTTTGTTTATTTTGGGTGGGGTTTTTTTTTTCTCTTTTGGTGGGTTTTTTGTTTTGTTTTTTTAAGTGAACCTCTTGTTAAGAAGCTGTTAAATAAATGATCTAATCAAAATATCAGGTTTTTTGCTCTTTAGGGCAAATTTTGTTTCGAGTGGATTTTTTTTTTTTTTTTTTTTTTTTTTTTTTTTAATGAAAAGAAAGATATGGAGGCTGAGTCTTGTGTGTCCAGATCATGTTTTGGTGGCAGTTGTACACTGAATAGCAGAGAAGATGCACCTTCCCAGTTTTGTATCAGTGTGTGATGTGACTGTCTTACTTCCATTTCGCTGGACAGTGCTGTGGGAAAAGTTACTGCTGAGAGAAGGAAAGCAGAGTACTTGCACAAGGATAGATCTGTATTTTCAGTTGAAATAGGGGGGGGAAAGGAAAAAAAAAAAAAAAAAAAAAAGAGAGAGAGACAATCCGATTTTCAAGTCCTTTCGAACACAGAATGATTTCTGGAATTTGGCAGTCTTATGCCTTACTATGGTTGAATGTGACCTCAGGTTGTCCTATCCATTCATATTTGTTATGATGTGAGAATGATAAAAATAATGTTCACTTTTCTTTTTTTAAATATTATTTTATAGTGTTATGAGGATGCAAAACATCTCCGGGACAAGACCTACAACTTAATTTGTGAGAATGTCTTTTTTGTGTGTATTTTAAATGTGGTTTTGTTCTTGATTTTTTGTTCACTTATTACGTTTTTTCTTCATGTGTATAAAGTCATTCTCAGTTGTATGGAGATGCCAGAGTTTAGGTGAGATGTTGGGAACATAATGCAATGTCCTGTTTTACCTTGCAAAACATTTTGTCGCTTTATTGATGTACTTTGTATTTCTCATTCCTCATTAATCACAGTTTCCCAGCATCCCATCTAAATGGATTCGCATATGCGTATGTTCGCATGCAGACAAAACACTTGGAATACATTGGAAACAAAAACAAACATGTGACCATTGTCATATGCATTTTATTAGGTTTATTTGTAAATACCCACTCAGACTTAGTTGATAATAAATATACATGTTCTACCAAACTTGTTTCTTTGGACATGATATGTGTATGCTTTTTTGTGTGTGTGCATGCATGTGTCTGTATTGTGTGTGTATGTATACACCTCGATGCCAGTGTGTGTATGCAAATTTGTGCTTATGTGAAATACAGAATAGACTGTCCCACAATCAAGCAAGTTTTCCAAAGAATGTGCTTACATTCAGATCATTAAACAGAGTTTCTTTCCTTCAAAAAAATCTTTCAAAAAGATTTGTCCTTTAAAATGTAACAGAACTATTTGTATCATACAGTTTTGTTTTCTGTTTTAAACACCAAACTGTTTCTTAACAACAACAAAAAATGCAAATCATATTCTGCATTTAAAAAAATATTTATTCTTTTATATAAAACTGCAGAAGCAGGAAAGAATAATGTTCTGTGCCAAATTTTTTTTTCAATTTCATTTTTAATACATACACAGGAAAAAAGACATATATGAGAATGACATGCATAATAAACCATTATCAGGAACAATGTGTATTTTCTATTCAAACAGCTTAACTGCCATGAAAGGAGGCTTGACTCGTTTCTTCATCTCATTAGTTTACTATCTATTCACTGTAAGATATTTTATGCACATGCATGTTCACACTTAAAAAAACCCACAAAAACACAATGATAACGGCTCAAATAGATCAATTGACAGCAAGCTTCCAATTGCAGAATGGCAAATGACAACATCAACATGATATTACATATTATTGAGATTCATGTTGTAAACTTAATATAATTTTTTTGTATTATGCCTTGTGGTACACAGGCCTGCCACCAGGTATCTCCACTGCAGCCCATTTTGTGCTGTCTTGGTTAGTTTCCCCCAGAAGTAGCTGTTCTCTTTGAGTTCTTTTTCAGATGTTCTACGCCATATCTTAATTTTAAAAAAAAATTTTTTCATAGAAATCAGAGGATACGTTCAAGTTCTGCAAATATGCAGGGCTGTCTCAGCATCCATGGAAGACTCGTTTCTTTTTTTCTTTTTTCTTTCGGTTTTTGTTTTTTGTTGGGGTTTTTTTTTTTCAGTTTTTTTTGCTTCCGTCATCAGTTTTCTCCTTTCTTTCTGTTATCTTTTGCCCCTTTTTTTTCTTTATTTTCTTTTTTTTTTTTCCATTTCCATATAACATATCTTCTTCCCAATGACATTATCCAGAGTTTTCATGGTCATGCAACACAAAAGAAGAAAAAACATAAAACACACACACAATGACCCCGCACACAATTACAGTGTCTGAAAGAGAAAACTAGGCTCTCTCTCTCTCACTCTCTCTCTCTCTCTCTCTCTCTAGATGTTTAAAGTAATAAACTCTTATAAATATTTAGGAATGATCTTTACAACAAAAATGAGTATCAGTGCTGCTTTGTCTGAGACCTGTAGAAAGGGCAGGAAAGGTGTTATAGAAATAATGAAGTCTCTTAGAAAACTTGGAGCTATAGATCCGAGCATGTTTTGGAAGCTGTTCGATTCACAAATTGAACCAGTTTTGACATATGCAGCTGAAGTGTGGGGTATGGAAGATGAATGTAAACAAATTGAAGTCATTCATACATTTGCCTTGAAACATTTTTGAATGTCCCCCTGCATGCATCAAACAAGCAGCTTTATGGTGAAACTGGAAGATATCCACTGCACATCAGAACATCAGTGAAATGAATTAGATATTGGCTGAAATTAGTTTCGCTTCCTATGTCCAGACTGTGTAGGCAGGCATACGAAATGCTTTTGTTTCAACACGAATGTGGCCATTATAACTGGGTATTGAAGGTTAAAAATCTCCTATCAAAAAATGGCTTTGGGATTGTATGGCTAAGCCAGGGCATCGGATGCGAGTCTAGTTTTATCTTAGAATTTAAAGATAGACTTATTTCATGTAGCAAGCAAAATTGGCATTCAGAGATAGAGAGTAATGTCAAATACCGATGGTTTAATTCTTTCAAAAGTGTTTTTCAGGCAGAAAAGTATTTATCATGTATCACAAATAAGTGGCACAGAGATAACCTTATCAGATTTCCTCTCAGAGTTAGTGGTCTAAAAAGTTGTAAAAGATGGTTCTTAGTTGATAACGAAAATCTGTCAGATGTTAATTGTCCATCATGTGGAGACGGATTAGAAGATGAAGTTCATTTTTTGTTTCATTGTACTACTTACAGTGACGTTAGGAAAAACTGTTCAAAACTGGACTTGTTCACCGGTGTTCCTGATCAAAACAGTGTGGCAAACATTCTTTCATGTAACAACGTATTTTTTCTAAAAGAATTAGCGGGATTCATTGCAAAGGCAATGCAAATAAGAAAAAAGAAAATGGAAATTATTAATTGTGACAGCATTTAACGTTCTAGGAATTCGTCTCAAGATGATCCTCTGTCCGCGCACGTGCGCGCGCACGTGGGTGTGTGATTGTGGGCGAGGAGGATGGGTGGGTATGTGGGATGTGTAAGTGAGGTGTGTGTGTGTGTATGCGTGACAATCTAGGGTGGGGAGGGGGCGAGGGGGGAGGGTGAGGGGGATTCAGACAGGGATGGTTGCGACTTGGCGCTCACGACCTTGCGCGAGAGTGAGCGTGCGTGAATGAATTTGTTTCTGTCTGAAAGCGTGTGTGCGCGTTGGTGTTTATAGTTCAAATGATCATGCAAATTTCTTGAGGTGTTCACAAGAATGCATGTTGTTTCTTGCCCCCTTGTCTGAAGGGCGTTGTAACGCTGAATGGACATTAAAATCTTTGTCTTGTCTTGTCTTCTCTCTCTCTCTCTCTGTGGAGACACTATAATTATGCAAGAACAATATGTATGTGTATGTTTAATGTGACCACCTGGTCGCTCGTTTTTTGGTTTTTTAAATTTTGTTTATATTCCTTCCAGATTTCTAAGGTGTAGTTCTGTTTTATAAGTTCAAAATTCTTACATTTGCTGTATCTTAACTTCTTCTTCCTTGTGGTCTTTTTCTGTCTGGTGTCAAATACATATAAAGTTTTGTCTTAACTTTGTTTTGCACTTAAACCATATTCCTTGTTGGCAACATTTTTTTTGCACCATCTGTAGACACTCCATGTTGACTGTTTGGCAATCACTGCCTTCTTCACGAAAAGTACAGCACAGGAGTGTTTTAAGCTGTTGGCTCAAAATGTTCCACTGGAAAATTTCAGATGAAAATTATTCCTTGTTCTTATATAAACTATGAGCTTGGCACAGCTGGTAGGCACTGTAGACAAGTTGGCAGAGCATTGGACTTCCAATGTGAGGGTCTTGGGTTCAATCCTGATATTGGTGCCTGGTGGGTTATGGGTGGAATTTTTTCCCCAGTTTTCCAGATCAACAGCCATGCCAAACTGCTAGTGCCATAACCCCCATTGTAGGTATGCACATGCAAACGAGTTGCTGTGTTTTATTATTTTTGTCTGTATTAAGCACTATGTTTTACTTCTTTTTTTTTCCTTTTATTTCAGCCTTTGTATTGTCTATCTGTGCCTCAGACTCGACTGAGCTGAGAGACTGTATGGAGTGTGTGACAAGCCTATTGTTGTTTTTATGTTCTGAGACCAGAAAAAAACTTCCAAATGAGTTGCAGTAAAAGCAATGTGTTTGCAAGAAATGAATTAGTTTGATATGACAGTCATGATGAATTTAAAGTCAGTATTTCACTTGCTCATTTTGAAATGCCTCATTCAAGTATGGCTGGACCTTCCTTGTTTTTGAGTCCCCCCCCCCCCCCCTTTTTTTTTTTTTTTGAGGAGTTGGGGTGGCTGAAGGACAGGATGGGAAACTGGTGATCTGCAGGTCCTGTGAAAGCTGAACAGATGGTGACCGTTACTGTATTTTCTAACACACTGCCCTTGCCATAAATTGAAGCTTTTTTTACCACATCCAAAACAATGGAAATTGGCAAGAGACAACTCCGGCTCGGTGTAAAAAGTTAAACCAGCCCACTCACCACCTATCCACCATCACCCCACAACACACTCACACCCCCACCCCAGTGAATGTCAAATCCTTCAGACATATTATTTCCTCAACAGTGACTTTAAAAAAAAAATCTTCATCTGAAACACAGTCACACTCATTTCTGAAAGTGGACTTTTAGATGGATGACTGTTTCTGCTCCAGTGATAATAATGGATGTCCCTGGGTTTCAAGGAGGAAGTGACCATGTAGCTATCTATGCACACGGTTGTAGCTGTGCAGGCCAAGTATGGATTTGCAGAGTGGTGAGCACACAGGGCACTGGAAGTCTGCTGGTGTTGTGGGGGCAGACACTGTTCTGCGGCATCATTCTCTGGCTGCCTGAGCCTTGCTGTGACATTCCTCTCCAAGTGTCATTGATGCATTTCTTGAGAGAGTGCGCTGTGCAAATATTTACTGTGCATTCCATTATAAGGGGAGATGTGTCACATCACATTTCATGATCAGGATCAGTGAAGTCTTCCTCGGGAATCAATAAAATTGGGGGTGGGTTGGTGGGGTGGGATTTATTGGCACCACTCTGACCTTGACCTTTTGTGAAGGTTATTGGTAATATCTGATTTTCATAACATGTAACCACAATACTTAACCACATATAGTATCTCTTTTACCTGTGGCAGTGGATCATAACAAGATTAACACTCTCTCTCTATCTCTATCTCTCTCTCAGCCACACAAGTTTCAAGTTTTAATTACCCTTTCACTCCTATTGGAGTATGGAGGATTACTGCAAAATAATCTTTTCATGCACAGAACAAACATTTCCAAATACACAACAATGTCACATTAAAGTTGAGAAAACACAAATGTCTTTTAACTCCAAAAGTATAGCTAGGCAACATTTGCAAATCTTATCATCTTACAGCTAAAATGACTTTTTTGCCTCCTTTGAGCATATTACAAAAATTAAAAACCGATTTTAGAGACAAATATTTTTTAGGAACATATCTATTTCATAACTGATCATGATTGGGACATTCCATTATAAAATGAAACTCATCCCCAATCACAGACATGATACAAACCTTACAAATCCGTAACTCTCATGTTATGCCTTTGAGTCTTCCTTTTTATATTTCCAGCTTATGATTACTACTTCAAAATCTGAAGAAGCTGATAACATAATTATCAGGCATTTGACTTAAATATTTTTCTCTACCAAATCCACTTTTGAAATTTCAATAAAACAAACATTTACTACTCGCCTCTAGAGCATGTCTCCATAGATTTTGAAAACTATCTCTCAAAGCAATGTTGACATTCTTGCAGAAAGATTCCCTCTCCAAGAAGAATTGAGTATCCCAAACACAGTCACACACACACACACACACACACACACACACACACGCACGCACACGTGCATGCACACATGTGCAAAAGAAAGAAAAATCCGTTTGTCCCTGCCTATTTTCTTTCTCAGTTGTTGCATTGCAAAGATCAAGATTCAAGATATGATTAACCTGTGGCCCCTGTTCACAATTATAGATCATCCATACCTCCACTGACAACAATTAATCAGTTTCAACTGAATATGTGAGCAGGTCTACAAACACTTGAATCTCTGGAGTGCATGTACACATATAGATCAAATACCATAAAAGTAGCACTTCAGCATTTCGTTGGTCATGGAAATGTGAACAAGGCCACCCAAGATGCAACATCTCTGAATATTTTGTATGGTTAGTATACAGATCAAACACCCAGTGTGACGGGAGCAACAGTCAAGAGGTCAAAGCATTGAATTTTCAGTCTGAGAGTTCTGGGTTGAATCCCAGTCATGGCAACTGGTGGGTTAAGATTGGAGATTTGTTGTTGTTGATCTTAACTCTCCCCATACGAACGGCGAAAGAGATGACGTTAACAGCGTTTCACTCCGGTTACCATCATCAAAATATTGCAAGCGGAAGGCTCTTATACTGAAGAGGTGAAGGTTGACAAAGAATACCACAATTCTGACGATGGAAGCTAAAGGTTGGGTCATTCAGACACCCACTGGACATCCGAGGGGTCTGTGTGGAGGAGAAGAGAGGACTGGCCGTACTGAGTGAGTTAAGGACAGCAGAGTGCAGACCTGCTTGCGCCTGAACCACCTTCATGTGCATATGTCACAAAGAACATTCCCTTTCACATGATAGCCTATATCAAGGGACTGACCATAGCAGAAGATCAAATGTGTATATTAAAGATCCTGTAATCTGTATCAGCTTTTGGTGGGTTATGGAAACAAGAACAAAAAAAAACAGTGTGCACACCTCTGAAAATGGCATATAGCTGCCACCATGGCAGGGTAAAAATGGACATGCACATAAAAGCCCACAAATGCAAAAGTATTTAGCCCACAAATACAGAAGAAGAAGAAACCATTGCTGGTTGGTTGTTTCTCCTTCACAAATGAAATTTGTATTTTGTATTTGTATTTCTTTTTATCACAACAGATTTCTCTGTGTGAAATTCAGGCTGCTCTCCCCAGGGAGAGCGCATCGCTACACTACAGCGCCACCCATTTTTTTGTATTTTTTCCTGCATGCAGTTTTATTTGTTTTTCCTATCGAGGTGGATTTTTTCTACAGAATTTTGCCAGGGACAACCCTTTTGTTGCAGTGGGTTTTTTTATGTGCGCTAAGTGCATGCTGCACATGGGACCTCAGTTTATCATCTCATCTGAATGACTAGCATCCAGACCACCACTCAAGGTCTAGTGGAGGGGGAGAAAATATCGGCGGCTGAACTGTGATTCGAACCAGCGCGCTCAGATTTTCTCACTTCCTAGGCGGACGTATTACCTCTAGACCATCACTCCACTGTGAGCACTGTCAAATGAGCATGATCTTCACACTGGGTGGTTCTGTAAATGACTGATAAGTCTAATCTGGGCCTGAAGTGTCTGTGGCAGTATGGACAGAGATATAGCTGGTGCTGCCCAAGTGTAAGTCAGGAATAAGTGCCTTCTTGTGTTGCTGGCATTTCAAAATTGCGTTTTTGATCCTCAGTTCCTCAAAAGTGGCGACAACAGACTGGACCTGGCTGTGCCATGCTGAGTGATCAGAGGCTAGAGTTTCCCCTGTGTTTGGGTCAACGCCACAGGGCTTGAGGGAGGTCTTGAGGCAGTCTAGCCTTTGTAGTGTTTATTCTGGTGTCCCTGGGAGTATTTTCCACGTTAACTCACTCAGTACGGCCAGTCCTCTCTTCTCCTCTACACAGACCCCTCGGATGTCTAGTGGGTGTCTGAATGACCCAACCTTTAGCTTCCGTCGTCAGAATTGTGGTATTCTCTGTCAACATTCACCTCTTCAGTATAAGAGCCTTCCGCTTGCAATATTTTGATGATGGTAATTGGGGTGAAACGCTGTTAACGTCGTCCCTTTCGCCGTTCGCATCGAGAGAGTTAAAGATCCAATGTCAACATATGATTGTATGGTTATGGATATGAGGATATATAACCAGCAAGAACCAGCTCTGAATATGGAGTGTGGTTGCCTAAATAATGAGGGGGAAAGAGGCCTAACACACAAGCACCTATTCCTTCCAACCAAATCACAATGGAAGATAGTAAGATACCGACCTTGACAAAGGAATTTTTGGAAACTTGGTCATCCACCTTTTTTTTGTGATGTTCCACATCATGCTTCTTATTAATTTTCTTTCTATTTCATGTCAGTGGAAGTAAGTACTAGCCATTCAATGAGGTAACCTTTTCTCTCTCTCTCTCTCTCTCTCTCTCTCTCTCTCTTTGAGCAATTACTTTCTATATTTTCTGATAATTCAATGTGAAAATGAACATGTTCAGCAGACTGGAGTTTCAACCATGAATATACTTCTTCTTCTTCTGCGTTCGTGGGCTTCAACTCCCACATTCTCTCGTATATACGCGAGTGGGCTTTTTACGTGTATGACCGTTTTTACCCCGCCATGTAGGCAGCCATACTCCATTTTCGGGGGTGTGCATGCTGGGTATGTTCTTGTTTCCATAACCCACCGAACGCTGACATGGATTACAGGATCTTTAACGTGCGTATTTGATCTTATGCTTGCGCATACAGGGGGTTCAGGCACTGGCAGGTCTGCACATATGTTGACCTGGGAAATCGTAAAAATCTCCATCCTTTACCCACCAGGCGCCGTCACTGTGATTCGAACCTGAGACCCTCAGATCGAAAGTCCAACGCTT